>NC_050736.1:2150147-2477957 GCF_014529535.1 Bradysia coprophila | reverse complement strand
TGCGACGGGATATCTTAAATTGATTGAAACAGTGTGTCCTAAATTACTGACCTTCCACTGATTCAAAATGCAGTATCGTGGTACCTATGCTATAAAGGTTTCCATTCGCTAATACGCGCACACGCACATGAACTAACTCTTCGATCAGAAGTATGTTCTTTAAATAAACATGGCTGCATAATATTTAACAAAGCTAAAAGAGATCGAATATTTCTAAAATTCCTGGAAGTCTCAAGGCTTAAATTCACTAAAATACACTAAAAATGGATATAATAACAAAAAAAGGTTTTCACTACCAGTCTGGGGTCCGCCTTCTGATTTTGCTTGATTAACCTTTTAGAAATGGCAAGCGTGTCGTCATAATAGCGGCTAAATCTGGTACTTCTTTTTCAAAGTACTATTTAGTGTTCTAAACAAAATCTTGTACTTTATTGGTTTAAACATGTGTACATTTGCAACTTTAACAGTAGTGTTACTAGTCTTTGGATGTAGGCAAAAAGAAAATATTTTAACTATTTACCAAGAACAAACACTGGTTATTTAAATGAACTAGGCATGGTTCGCTACATTATATCTCTTTATTTATTTTGTCTTAGCGTTGTCTTATTAGCGCCAGGGACCGTGTCATCAACTCACAACCGCTTTTCATATAGAAATGGGTCGACATTCTAAAACCACTATCCAAGAAACATTAGTGGCTCGGTTGAGCTACTCTAACACATTTACATAAAAGATGCATGAACACTTTACGAAACTATTTACTTTAATCTAAAGTTAATACGAATCCATATTACAATGTAAAATACATTCGATCTAAGGGAATAAATAAAATAAATGTACAAAAGAAGCACTTTCCTTTAAGAACTCCTCATCTCATCGACACAAAACAGTTTACGTTCGCATAAGAATCTCGGATCCACTCCAATACGGTTGCTTTATAACACAATTTTCCTGTGTAACGTTATTTCATATCGAAGCACTGAAGGTATGTAACTGTAATAAGGGAATATTTGATTCTGAATCGTTTGAAGTGATGTCAAGCAAGAAATTAATTGATATCGGTTTCTCGTTATTTGTTAGGTTATTTGGAATGGAATTGGAATACGATATCGGTTGTACGCTTTTTTGTATACTCTCGCACTGGTTAACATCAGGGCTGAACGGTAAACCACATCACATCGTAGCGAAGATAATTTGAAATTTTCGTGTAAATTTCCTTAACTTTGCAAAGAAATCCTTTTTTTGTCACCGTTGCAAAGGGGACTTTGACAATACAAGTGGCAAATATAATTAATATATTTTGTGTTGTTGCGCTACTTTTTGGTAGTGCCAAGAATATTTGTGGAACATTTTGCTGTACAAAGAAATAAAAATACTGACCTAAATCGCACACTCCCTTTCTTTGGATTACCTATTTTCAAATCAATACTTTTACTTTATGCCAAAGTAAATATCAATTGTACCTCGTAAGGTTTTGTCGGTCGTCGGTGGGTTGCTACATTGGATTTTCATGAATGAGTTCAATTTAGAAAATTAGGAACTATTTACAATAGATCCGACATTTTCCATTCACTTACTTTTTTACCCATTCAATTTTTTCCTCGATTTACACTTATTGTTGTCGTACCAGAGTGAAATTGCGAAACCCTTTACGAACGGCAATATCATAAATATCTTATGAACAACTACGGCAAAAGTAAACGGTAGGATCTAACTTATGTCGTCGTTTATAGCAACTTACATGTTAAAACAAATGAAGTAAACGATTTGGTTACGTTCTGCTAAAATGACTTTAACCTGTTACAAATTGCAAGCACATGACCAGTATTATTATCAGGTCTGTTATTTTCATCGATCAAAGTATTTTTAATTTGTTGATTACAGATCTTGTACTTCCATTTTTTTTAACCTGTATTTTACTAGATAAAGGACCATATTACCCATAGCTTGTCATTATTTTTGTTGTCGTTATCGATAACAGATGACCGTATGTAACTGGTTTATCCAACGATGTCGAACAAGTTAATAAGAAGTCGCATTCACTTGAACATAGTTCTTAGCAGGTATTGATCGAATTGTTGGTTCCAATCTGGTTTAATTAAAAAATACTTTTTAATGTTACCTGGCGAGACCAACAGCAAGTTTCATGAGTATAAATTTCGTTTGAGTCCGTTACTTATTTTAAAATCTTTCCAAGTAATGTCTAAGATCTTTTACTTCATTAACATATTTCTGTCATCGCTGTCGATTGCAGATGATCTCAGGCGTTTTACATGGATGAATTAGCTCTGTACTTTCATTCCTTTAACATATTTTATATTGTTTCAAAGCCTACATTCCCATTATGAGAGACATTATGACTCATAAATCAAATAAATGAATCATCTCGATTTATTAAGCGACACGGTACAACATTCACTGCTTCATCATCATGGTCGCGCTGACACGTTAATGGTAACCGCGTGAACTCCTTATACATTTTCAGCACGTTCGTTTCAAGACGATGTACTTTATCTGTATCTGAATATTTCGTGAAACTACCGCAAGTTAATACAACGTAGAGGGTCCGTTTGACAGTGAAACGATTTCGTGTTTAAGGCATATTTTAAACGTTTTTGATTTTATGCAAAGACACGACTTGTCTCCGTTTATATTAATGTGTCTTTTCGAAATGTTTTTAAATGGTCGACTGATCCTCTATAACAGCTATTTATATCATGGACCGTAAAGGATATTTTGTGAACCAGCCATAGTAAACGATTGTGAAGCTATTTGCATTTGAAACTTACAAATTATACAACAATTTATACTTCATCAGCTTTATCTCACAATTTGATTTAAAAGTACTGAGACAGACATCACCGCTTATTTTTCTCGTCACTCTTGGCAGCAGAGGATTTTTTTATTTCAAAATCAGAGACAATTTCGATGGAGCAAAAGGTTTCTTTCATCTATGTGACATACTTTCTGAATTTTCTCTTTTCGCAGAGCATAAATCACAGAATTCCTTTACTTATTGCTTTACACATTGTAGAAAATTTATTAGTTTTGACTAAAAGCAATAAGTCCATTTATTACGTCCTTAACATCATTTTTCTGAGTCTAATCTAAATAGAATCTTGTCTAGACTCTACCCACACTATTTTGATGTACAATTTTAGATATCAATTCACTTACACATCCTTTTGATAAAAACGTGTTACCAGTGCCGGTCTGGCCCTATGGGCCAAGTCCCGAATGGGCTTTTTCAGATTTTGTACATCAAAAATGAAGAAGCGACATTTTTAAAATTAATGGAGAAAAAAGTTTAAAACATTTCTTTTGAAAAATTACCCGACTGGACCTAACATTGAAAAGTTTGAAACCTTTCGTTTGAAAAACTATTTGCGCACGGGTAAATACAAGGATGGACTTAACAATCAAAAGCTTTCCATTTATCAGTCAGATTTTTAAGCAGGTGTCAATCGAAAGGTAATTGCAGTAGCTTTCAAATGAGCCCCATTTCCGATCAAAGTCAAAGGTTTAACTGACAAATATTTAGGTTGCAGTGACAAATATGGTCAAAGTTGATGTCATTCGAAAGCTCTTAAAATTACCTTTCTAACAAGTCTAATGTCACAGGGAAGCGGAGCAAGATGGGTTTCACTTGAAAAACTATTACCTGATAGTCTTGAACGTCTGTGTCTGTGTATTATGTATGTGCTCTCCTTCGACGAACCGATTCATCTGGGGGAAGCCTTTTTGAATGCTATAGTTCCCTATTTACTAAAACTGCAGTAAACACTTCTGAGGGCGTAAACATCGTTCATTTCCCAAAAATAGCCGACTTTTGGGGCAACTTTAACTGTCGTTTCTTTATGATAATCGAAAAATCATCACAACGACAGTTTTTTTTTTTATTTCTCCTTACATCGCTCTTTTCTTCCCAGGATTGCTGCATTGTTAACGCCAGCAATACTAAGAACAATCTGGAACCGTTTCTGCGAAAAACTAAAAAAATATGGTTTTTCTCGTACCATTTCCTACTCACTAGAATGTCAACGAATCTGCAACGCGGTGAAACTTTACGTCGATTCTATTATCGTTGGAAAGCTCTTGAAACGTAAAATGAGTTATGACACGACTATTTTGCTTTCCAGTCACAGATTTTAGAAAACCTTTAAATCCAAAAAATTTCTGAAAAAGTCGTGGCACGTTTTGAAATTTTTCATCGGTGAACCGATTTTTTTTAAATTTAAAGTATGCTAAATTGAAGCCACGGTCTCTACGAGTAATTATCATATATACACTTAACAAATTTGTTTCTACGCATAGTCGGCAGAACTAATCTCACTATGGCTTTGTGACCAAAAAGATCGGCTTTCAGAGGTGCGCTTTGAACTTCAATTTTTTCTTTTTGCTATTTTCGTAATCAGGGGACCATTCTGCATCGAACCTACCCGTAGGCCTTAAAAAACAAAATATTTTTGTCAAAACACTACACCCTAGCACATATGTAAAATGTTATGTTCATCTCTGGAAGAAGTCGGAAATTCAAACTCGAGCGTAATTACGGCTCTCCCTTTGCTCTAGCCGCAAACATATGTGTTTCATATGAGAGAAAGTGTAACACTCCATCGTTGAATGGACAATTCATCAGCGAAATTTGAGAGCATGCGATCTTATCTTTAAGTATTAAACAATTGCATTGCGTTGTTGTTATAAAATAATCTTTTACTATTTTCCCATTATTATGATGCGATTAACGATGACACGACTAAATGTGTCCTGTTCTCGTAATCAAAATGGAATATTTTCGATATCATTTTGATTTTAAATCAGCGTAACGTAGACAGACGTGTTCAATTGTTTTGATAAATAGATAAGGCTGGGGGGGAAACGCACATTGGAGCAAGGAATGTAAAAAATGTCACCCCAACAGAGTTGCGTGTGAACGTTTTTTCAGGTCAGATCAAATATCACTATATAATATGAATACGGTATATAGTATCCAAATTAGAGGTCATACCCTGTCCTAAGTAGTATTTAAGTACAACTATTATCCGAAATTTAAGAACATTTCAACTCAAATTTAACTAAAATAAGACAAATCTAGTAAAACTCTCAAGGAACCAGCTGTATTTAGAACTAGGTCCCACCTTTCGGGCGGGTCGGGTCCCTTGACTGATAATTTTTCCAAAATAATTAATCAATTAAAGTGAAAGCAAAACAAAATTATCGAGCCTCATTTTTGTCAACTGAATTTCAATTGTCAAAAACCAGACTAGATCATTTCATTTTGCCTTTACCTTATATTACAGAATATTATAAACAAGGTTCTGAAAGAATTTTGTTTTTGTGTGTCACCGCCTTCGTGATCAACTCAGGGTTGCCTTAACCTGGTTCTTTCAGGTTTGATTATCTTATTTTATTTTAACTGATTTTTTCATCTGGGTGAGAATGGACAATTCCTGAAGTCCAAGCCTTTTTGTCACGGTATGGATGTAATAATCTAACACAATTCTCAATTTGATACATTTACTTCTACAAAAATGAAATGTTGTCACTTTGTATTCGTTTAAATTGTGCAATAATCCAATAAGACCCAAGTTGTTAACTAATGCAGTAAGATACCGCAACTCGTGTCAATTACGGCCTTCGATTCGCTCTAACCGCAAACTTATCGCTCGTCCGAGCTGTCTAATATTGCAATACGATACCGCAACTCGTGTGAATTACGACCCTCGCTTCGCTCGGGCCGCAAACTTCACACTCGTACGAGTTGTCTAATATTAGGTTTGGCCTAGCCGCAAACTTCTCACTCGTTCGAGCTGTCTAAGATTGCAATATGATACCGTAACTCGTGTGAATTACGACCCTCGCTTCGCTCGGGCCGAAAACTTCACACTCGTCGGAGTTGTCTAATGTTAGAATTGCTTGTTTGTAATACTATATGCTCACTGTATATGTAATTTCAGGTACAGTCGCCAACATTTCAAATGTCTTTTTTGTTAGGAATTTGACGTTTTCAATGAATTCCACTCAATCCACACAACTCACACTCTGTCTGTATCAGTATGATCCGCTGTGGTTTCCAAGGTTGTATTATTAGAAGGTTGCGCCAACAGCCTTTTTCGTGGTGGCATTAAATAATAAATAATTGCCGTAGTGCATTGTATTTTAAATTAGGCGAATTCTTCGCTGTGGCATTAATGCGAAAATGAAGTAACCAGAACGAAGATAAATACCTAAATATCAATAATACCACTGTAGTAACCATTTTTTTTCTCCATTTACCATTTACCACAAAAAATGAATTTTTGCTTTCTTTACTTGACAGTTCGCTATCTCAAGGAGTACTTTTTTGTTGAGTGGCAACCATACTTAAGTTAATGCGGTAAATTATTTTGTTTTCTTAAAAGTCATACGACAGTCCTAAAAGTTTGTTCCAATTAACTGTTAATCCGAACTTTGACAACAGGAAACGACTTCATTCAAAACAGACGTATCTTCTTCTCTCAGTGAAGGGAATCATCAATGATCAATTACCAATAATTATCAATTATCAACATAGTAAATGGAATAGCTTCCGACCTTAATCTCGGGAATTCCATTCCTCGTCGATTAAAAGAAATTTTATTAAAATCAGTTAAGAATTATTACTCAAGTTATCGTCATGACAAAAAAAATGGTTACAAACAATTACGTTTTTGATAACATTTCATACAATATCGCCACAACACATTAAATTATCATAAATTATCACAAAATCAATTATCAGCGGTATAATATCATGTATTATCAAGTATCAACAGAGTAAAATCCTGTTTTCTGGAATAGTTTCCAGAACCTTATATCCCGACATAGCCCACCTTCTAAAAAAAATCATCAAAATCGGTTAAGAATTACTCAAGTTATCGTGATGACAAAAAAAAATGGCTACAAACAATTAAGGTTTTGATAATTTTTCATACACTGTACTGTAAACTGTTACCAACATTTTAGGGTATTTTCTGGCGTAAGACCCTTGACTTCAGTCAAGGGAACAATATTATTATCAGATACTTATTTTTCTGAAATAGTTTCCAGAACCTTATACATTGCCCATCCTCGAACTTAACCTCAGAAATCCCATTCTTCTACGTTTTTAAAAACATTTTATATAATATCACCACAACACATTAAATTATCATTAAATTATCATTATCACAATAGCAATTATCAGCACTGTATTATCAATTACAATTATCAATAAAATCATGTTTTTCTGGAATAGTTTCCAGAACCTTATCCCGACATGGCTCATCTTCGAACTTAACCTCAGGAATTTCATTCCTCGTCGATTAAAAAAAATATCATCCAAATCGGTTAAGAATTACTCAAGTTATCGTCGTGACAAAAAAAAATTATTTCAAACAATTAAAGTTTTGATAATTTTTCATACACTGTATGGTTACTAACATTTTAGGGTATTTTCTGGCATAAGACCCTTGACTTTCAGTCAAGGGAATAATTTCAAATAAAATTTGAAAGCAGAAAACTACGTAGTATTTGGTGAATGAATTTGTCAGAAATTGTCCTTAATGTGCATCCTCGAATAGATGGAAGGACCATATCAGTGGTAATAGTTGTAGTAAGATATTTAGTACGCTAACAGTGATCCAAATATTACAGACCACCTAAATTGAATTTCGGTAGAATCTTACGGTAGAACCTTGCAAGCCCCCAACGTGAGCTAACACCCGAGCAATAGTCTACTTTGTGGGCCTATATTTGCGAGAAACAGACATCCCCTGTAAAAAGGCCGCAGTCGTACTTTAGCTATTTTAGCCTTTCATGCGCTTTTGCACGGTAAATCAATTTTATTGTATTCGTTTGTGTTGACGATTGGGAACACATACTTCGCATTCGGCTCTGGATAGCTCTCCTTTCTTCAAAACAACAATTGGGAAGCAGGTACACAATGCATCGTCAATGTCTGTTAATAATCCATGAGCAACGTTTGAGACTTTCTGATTTTCACAATTGAATGCTCCTTATCAGTGAAATGTGGTGGTCTTAGCATAAGAAACGGCACTAGCCTAGTTTCTTATGCTCATGCCATTCCTTTTCCGATTTGGTGCGACGGATTTTACCGTACTTCATTCAGCCGCCGATTACGGGAAAGGAAGTCTTGGAGGGTCCGTTGTGTACATTTCGTTTTCGATATCATTGGGATGAAACCATGTGTGCAGTATTGACGATCAACTTCTGGAGAACAGTTCGGCGGAAGTGGAGAAGGCAAGACTGTTGGCAAACACAGCATAAGCCTCCAGTTCATGGCTAAACGTTCTTTCATGTTCGTCATTGCTCACCTTGCTAGACGCTAAAACATTTCGGATTGCTGCTTGCTTACGTTCTAAATTGCCAGTTTGTCATTCTCATACATGCGTGTGTGGAATGCTGGTGGACAAGATGTGGTCGTCATGGGCTGGCCTGCAAATAGAGCTATGAAAAGGACATTCGTAACCTGTGACTGGCCAGCGCTTCGTGAATGCAGCAGATCGGATGTAGACCAGACCGAAAGTCCTAAAGACTTGAAACTTGGCATACCGACTAGTTGGTCTCAAGGCTGTCGAAAACGAAAGTCATAACAAACGTTGACGATAACATAGACAAAATTGGTCCAATTGTCATTGAACGAGTCGACAGTTATTTTTATACCTACGTCATAAACTGAAATTGGATCTGGACAACCGAACTGCAGAAATTCATAGTCAAACGTAGAATTGATCTTGCATGTTTAGGGTTCGGGAAACTCAAACTAATTTTCAAAAGCAAGTTGAACAATAGTATGAAACGTAGAGTGTTTCACACGCAAGCAAAAGTCGTTGGTGTCATGGAAAGAGTAGCATCTTTAACGTGGAGCTGGGCAGGACATATTGTAAGAAGTACAAATGAACGTTGGAACAAAACCATCTTAAACTGGAGACCATTTACAACGAGACCTAGAGGCAGACCACCAGAACGGTGGACAAATGGAATTAAGAGAATAGCACAAATTGGCAACAAGTGGCAGTGGATCGTTTGGAATGGAAGGAAATCGGGGAGGCATATTTAGTCATAAAATTTAAGTAGACCCGGGTATTGCACTAGTTAACTAAGAAACAACGTATACCGTTTAGTACAATTATATAATCGAAATGTCAATCTCGAAAACAATACAAACGACCTTCCATGCAGAACAATATACAGATTGCATGAGAGATATTTCTTCTATACTTGTTGATTTCCAGGTGGTCCCAGTTAATCAGTTAGTACCCCCTTGTTGTATAGTTAATCTTTCTAATGATAAGTCAATGTTGAAACCTTTTTATCAATAATTTGTTAAGTACTCTCTTATACAACAATTGATTGTAGCTTCCTATATAAGAAAAGAAGATGCCTTTCTGACTGTATTAATTTGCTGAAGTCAGAGAATTAAACAACATGAACAAACTAATTGTTTTAACTGTACTCGTCGCTGGAATTGCTCTCGTTGAGCCTCATGGCCATGTCAGCGTTCCCTTAGCCAGAACAAGTGTTTTCCGTGATCCGAGCTTGGGTGGTCAACAGCCCTTCTGGTGGGATGACAACGGTGTTTGGTGTGGAAATGTCCAACAGAATTTGCAATATTCTACTTGTGGACGTTGCGGAGATGCTCCAGGAAATACCCACGCTAATCAAGGTGGCAGATACGACAAGGGAATAATCACCGGTAATTATATGGCTGGAACTGTAAGTATCTACTATAGATATGTGTATTGAATGAAATGACTACAGCGACACCCAATTGACACTTTATTATCCTTAATCAGGTCATCTGGGCCACCGTTCACATGAATGCCAACCACCGTGGGCACATGGAATTTGACCTTTGTCCACAAGTTACTGAGACGAACACTTGCTTCACACGTCTTAATCTAGCTAGTGGAGACAGAGAAATTCGCAGCGGAAATATGATGTGCTCAGGTGGTGACCACCAAAATGGAGATGTAGGTGTACGTATTCAGCTCCCAGCTAATGTCAGATGTAGCAGATGTACTCTTCGTTGGACGTACAGAACTTCATACCCACCAGGTTAGTGTAGCTTCATAAATGGCTTAGCACAAAACTTACCAACTTTTACTCACCAAAACCATTTCCTTAACTCTTTAATCTAGCTCCTGATGCGTGCTTCAACCCCAACCCTGCTCAAACATTCAGAAACTGCGTTGATATTGCTATCCACTAAGTTTGACTCGGCTAATACATATCTTACGAAAAATAAAACATTTTAATCATTGCAACAAGTTTAGTTGTTATTTCTTCAATAGCTAGTATAGTAGTGTTTCGTCAAACCATATTAGACTGAACAGGAACCGAGCTCTGTCTTTTAGAAATCAGTGAAACAAAATAAAATGGAAACTAAAGTGAAAACTCCGTCGCACAAGAGTATTACGTCGATTAAACAACTCGTCACTGACGTCGAAACGCTTGAGATAGAGACTGTCCTGTCGTCTCGTCTTTTCAAGGAATATCGCCAAACTGGTCTTATATCTAGTGAATTCTCTACTCATGGGTTCCCCCGTTTTTTTTTTTTTTTAAATATTTTGTAAAATATAAAATATTTTATCCAACCCTTTATGATCTTCACCAAAAGTGCCCATAACTCTGGCAGCGTTTCTTTCTTTCTTTCTTTCCCCCGGCCCGTTTCTTTCTTGAAGACGCAAACATCGCTCTTATTGCATTTTCCTATTTTCTTCCTTCGATAAACGAATAACTATTTCGCCCAAGTGACGTCTACAAATTTGAAGGAAATCTGATACGACAACTATCTTCAATCATTCCTTAGTCTGATCTTAATGGTTTGTGACCGAATAAATCTGAAAAAAGAAGATTTTAGAAGAAGATTTATGGAAGAACTGAGTACGAGTTTTCCATTGAACATCGATTGAAATTCCACAAATTAAATTCCCGAATATTAGACTAAGCGAACCGATGGAAAAGAGCTTTCATTGACAAAGCTCTTTCGAAGTGATAGCGACTCCAACCTTCTGAATGTTATTGTTATCGAAAATTTATTATTAAGTCAAAGCAGTTTTACAACGTGCCGATTACACGTCGAAATTTAGTCATTTGTATCTGTACCTGTTTTGGACGATTGATTTTAGGCAATTTCGCGGATTGTAGGCCGAACGAAGTGAGGTCTACAAGCGAAAGTGCCTTAAGTCAACCGTCCCAAACAGGTGCACATGTGAGTTTTCATGCAGAGGGCCGGAAACCCGAGAAAATTCGAAAAATTGCCCTCATTTTCGGCCCCGAAGCATGAAATGGTTATTTGGATCACAAGGGACGAAAGTAAAAAAATTCAACCGTGTGCGAAGTTTGCAGCCCGTGGCCGAAGGCCAGGGCGGCAATCGCACAGGTTTAATTTTTTTACGTCGTGCCATGTGATCCACACAACTTTTCATTACAACAACTACGAAAATTGTAATTTGAGCTTCCTTATAATGTTTCAACTGATGAAATTTATCGAAATAAGCTGAAATATGCGGGGGTAAAAGAAAAATTTATAAATTATTGGCAACGTTCTTTTCTATCACAACAATCACAGTGATCACAACGACACCAGACGGAACACATGTTGTTGCTGTCATTTACTTTCGCATCCTCGTTTGAGGGGCGAAAGTACTTTTTCATGCTTCGGGGCCGAAAATGAGGGCAATTTTTCGAATTTTCTCGGGTTTCCGGCCCTCTGCATGAAAACTCACATGTGCACCTGTTTGGGACGGTTGATTTAAGGCACTTTCGCTTGTAAGCCTCACTTCGTTCGGCCAACAATCCGCGAAATTGCCTTAAATCAATCGTCCAAAACAGGTACACAAATGACTATTGCTCCTCTGTTGAAAGTATTTTCGCACCTCTTGTGATGTCGTGGCTAACTGAGAGTTGAATTTTTATACTTTCGCATCTCATTCGGGAAGCGAAAATTACAACTTTCGTAGTTGGTGTAATGAAAAATAATTTTGAAAATGGTTATTTGTGTACCTGTTTTGGACGATTGATTTTAGGCAATTTCGCGGATTGTAGGCCGAACGAAGTGAGGCTTACAAGCGAAAGTGCCTTAAATCAACCGTCCCAAACAGGTGCACATGTAAGTTTTCATGCAGAGGGTCGGAAACACGAGAAAATTCGAAAAATTGCCCTCATTTTCGGCCCCGAAGCATGAAAATGATACTTTCGCCCCGCATATGAGGGGCGAAAGTAAAAAAATGCATCCCACGGGGAGAAAGTACTTAACGAAGAGCGAACGCAACTGAACGAACAGCGAAAGTGACTGACGTCACAGAAAATGAGAGAAATGAGTCGAGTTGTCAACAAAATCCGCTCATATTATGCAGAATACTTTGATCAAAATTGTAAAACACTGTGCGCCAGTGTTCTTATTGAAATTAGCATACAAAGTTGATACTTTTTGTTACTGAATGATTTGGTATCAAAAAAAATAGTATGAACGACTCGGGGCAAAAGTAAAAAAATTCAACCTGTGCGATTGAGGCCCTTGCCTTCGGCGCGGGCTCCAACTCTCGCACACGGTTGAATTTTTTTACTTTTGCCCCTTGTCATTCAATGTACTATTATTTGGTGAATAATTTGGATGTAACTAAATATTGCAATGGAAAACTTAGAATTTTTCTTTTGTCACACGCACAGCATTCACCTGCCAACAACAGGGAGTGTTCAAAAACACCGCCACCAATGACTGTATGTCATTCGTCATATGTAACTCCGATTTGGTGTCTTTAGTGCTGAATTGTCCTTCTTTGTTACGAGAATTATTTTTTTATTATAAACTCGAGCAGAATTTTAAAATTAGTTAAATTTCATAGTCAATGTTTGATATCAATGTTCATCGTCGGGGACTGTACACATTGTATACAGAGAAATAAGCATGCTATACAACTCTGTCGTAACACAATTTTCGTGATGCTGAAAATGTTGTTGGGTGGCAATCTTCAAATCTGTTGCCATGCAACACTCTTGAGAACCATCCGAGCGTTATTCAAATAGTTAAAAAACATTTTTTATTGGATTTTCGTAGACAAACTCTTGAGCGCACGTTATTTATGTTGAAAATGAAAATTAAATCACATTTTTAAATTTATTGCTAATAAAAAGGTAATTTTTGTTTAGGAAACTTTACATTGGGGAAATTGAAGTTGAAGATTTCTTTTGTAATTACAAGTAGTTGGGAAATCAAATTAAAAATTAATAAATAGTAAAGTGGGTGGAGGGGGTTGATAAGTGATCCACAACAGCGAGCAGCATTTTTGTTCAGAGAAAAATTACTTATTTTTTGAGAGATGTTGAATTGCTTTTACATCGGTAAAGTTTGCGTAGAATATTTTGCAAAGATCAATTAATTGAAAAATTGTTTCTTAATTAAATAAAAGAATCGTCAAACCAAGTGGCGAAGACATTCTTCAAATCAATCATTCTTTTCATATTCGTTTCACCGTGTGGTGATACACTTTTCCAAATGAATAAGAATGTAGGAGATCATGTTGTCTACTTATACAGAAACGATTTCACTCTAAACTCAGAAGTTTTGAAATGGTTATTCGAGGTCGGATTGTCACGCTCAACAACAATTACACGTCTAGTGCTGAAAAAGGGATTCATCACTCGGTTCAGTAGTATAACAGTATCACAATCCTTGTGCGTTTTCTCTAAACACAGCACCAAATCGTACGCAAAAGTTGCTGTCACGGTGCTATTATGGCAAGCTTGAGCAGTTTCGGGAGCGATTAGCGTCTTAATAATTTTAGAGATCTCACCAATCATGTGGACTGTCAATAGAAATATACCCATCATTTGTGTCATATGGAACCAAAAGGCCGTTCGAAAAAAACTGGAAAAGACCTTTTTTCATATAAAAATGCAAAAAAGTCCTTCGGGAATCGCCCGAATTCCCAGTCCAGCACTAGACTCATATTTGTAAAAAAAATCAAAAGTTAAACATTTTTATACAAAAATTCAGAATGCCCATCGTGAATTGCCTGAATTCACAGTATCGCCAGTCCAGGTAGCCAGGTGTGACCGCCTGACAATCTCTTCCATTGATTTATTTTAAAGCACACGAGCAATTTTCCATTGATGGGATCGACAATTATGCTGCGTTTTTCATTGTAATTCGATATTCACCACAGGCTAAGCAATGGAAAACGCAGCATAATTGTCGACCTAGATTCCCTCTTTTGAACGATACCACTCGTTTCTCAAAATTGGTATTTTAGTCACAATACTTTCAAAGTGGTTACATGATTTCCTTAGTTCTTTCAACGTTTTTTTAATTTAAATTATGATTATGATGCAGCACGGAATGAACAACGATTCCTTTCATATTGTTGGGGAGTTAGAAATGTTTAATGAATTTATGATACACTCGGCGAAGTTATTTCGGAATGTCATTCTGTTTATATGTCTTTTGGTTCAAACTTTTCCACAAAATTCAAATAATAACAAACATAAATTTTCATTTCTTCTCGAAATGAGTAATAATATATATCCGGAACGTCCATGTCGTTGACCAAAAATATTCCAATGTATACAGCTAAATATGTTTACAAACAAGATTTATGGTTTAATGTCTTTAACAATTTGCCTTTTCTAAGTAAAAGCTTTCCGTCTATACGTTCTAGTGTATATATTATGGATCTGTATGTGAAAGAAGAAAAAATCGTATAACAGTATATCATCCTTTTTATTCATTTTCTTCGAACCGCACATATAGACACAACACATTGGACAATATTCGACGTCAATATTTATGTGTACCGAGCGAATTTCAGTAAGAGGAAAAAGTGGAAAAGTGTAGATATATGTTGTATCCTCACTATATATATGATATAGAAAAGTTTTTTCTTCCTTTTTTTCTATTTTCTTTCTTCTTGCTGGCTGATAAATAGCTCTATTAAATCAGTAATGTGATGTCGTAAATTTGAAAAACATAATTTTATTACTCATTTTATATGAGGTTTTATTGAAATAATTGGTGGATATCGATGATAATGTTTGCTTTAACAGTACTTTGTAATAATTAGGTGCCGATACACTGTCTCAACGTCGACAGAAGGACATTGTAACAATGGTAACCAATTGTTGTTGGAAACAGTTGATAAATGAAAGCTTAAAGTTGGGTAGTTATTTTTTCATAAAATGCAAGCGGGTCACGATAAAATGATCAAATCTGTGCCTTCGCTCGTTTAAGATATTGCCTGATGTTTGGTACGAAATCTTCAATTTCATTTGTTTCAATTTGGTTTGTTTCCAATTGGGATGCAAAATTGAGTACTATTTTGTATGAAATGGTTTTTTACAGTGTTTTACAGTTATATGACACACTGCACTGTCAGGTTTCAGTACCCTATTTAGAGGACCACTCATGCTTGAAGTGTGTTGGTTGTAGCTCAATTTCAAAACGAATTTTTATACTACATCAGTCAATGGTAACGAATTAAATCACAATAATAACTCACTTTTTTCGTGACCCCTAAAAGAAGGAAATTTGGGTATAGTATGGCCATCAGATTCCTTGCAGCCAAAGACAATACAGACCAAAGCTCATCACTTATTTCTATCGTAGTCGTACAAAACAGGTCGCAGCTTCTGTTAAAAGTCAAATTATGGTCACTGATCAGTCTATTTTTACTCATTGTTCCATCTCAGCTCAACATATGCATGCATTGCAATTCTCATGGGTGCTTACAGTATTAGGAAATTTAAATAATGACCGGGAAAGGAAATAAATGAAATTGAAATTGAAAGGAACAAAGGGTGACTGGATCTGTGTTTCGGGATCATTAATTTGATCACCCTGATAAATCTATAAAAGTATTAGAAATGAATTGTATTCATGGTAGTTTCTAATAATATCTTAGATCATCTTCAATTGGGTCAAAATTTATATATGAAGAAACGCTATCAGGCCAATTAAGGAGGGAATAGTGCATCCTTGAAGAAAGAGGGAAATGATATTTTCGTAAACCGTTCGCAGCAGGGCCTATTTTTCAGATTTTCTAATGAATTTTAAAGAATTTGGATGAATTTGATGAATTTTAATGAATTTTAATGAATTTAATGAATTTTGATGAATTTTAATGAATTTTAATGAATTTTCAAGAATTGTGATCACAGAGCTATATGTGAAAGTACTTCCAGGATTTCTCATTAATTACAAAATAAAATAAATAACTAAATTCTACGTTAGTTACAACTCGTTTACGACCCGTAAATAAAGATTCAATCTGTTTCCGAGCATCATCGGATCTCTAGACGTTCACACATTTGCTTAAATATTTTCTAGCCTTTAAAATCAAATGTAACTTTTCATCACCATGTTACCAAAAGAATTTGTACTTAGAGCTATCTTTGATTGATCTGTTAGTTGAAATCGTGAGTCGTATATTGTGCCGGAATGGCTACCAAAAGGCGCATCGGGCGGATTGGCTGAAAAAGGCTCAGAAAGGCGCATAAATAAACTTTATTGGTCTGAGGAGCGCCAAAAAGCAAAAGGCGCATCGGGTATCGCCCAGTATGGCCAGTCCAGGCCTGGTCGTATAGTTCAGATGAGGCTATTGTATACGTTCTAAGCGGAAACTACTTTATGCGGAAATGGTTGACGTGCTTTATGTCTGTATTCAAAAACCGCGTAAATACAATTTCATTATGTTATATTTTACAGAAATCTCGATTTCCACTGATAATAGACAGTTTGCGCGAATGACGTATAATTTATAAGTCAACTTATAAGTTGGAAATTACAAGTGAACTTCCAGAACTTCTCGTATGAAGATGTGACTTATAATTTCTACCTTATAAGTTGACTTATAAATTATTTGTCATTTGCGCAAACTGTCTAATGGGAGATTAAAGATTTGATAAGTTTTTTTAATTAAATTTGACGTAAAACTCAATTTTGTAATAAAAACTGTTCATTTTAGAGGCGTTCCGTAGAACAATTTTTTGCTTAGAATAATGTTCTGCTTCGAATTTTTCATAATTCCTCATTACACTTTGACGTAAAAAGTAGAAATTATAAGCTATAAATAAGTCATACGATTTTACGTATTCCACGTCGCTTGCGAATAGTATCTTTATCATTGCGGAAAACACCGTTGCTATTCTTAATCATATAAGAAAGACGAACGTGAAAGCCTATATTTTTAGAGTACAGCTCTAACTACTTAAAAAGCTTGAATTTGAAAAAAATTGTTACTGATAAACCTATAAATAATTAAAATCGATACATTGTAAACGAAATACATTCAAAAAAATTAAGTCTAGTGTTTCCAGGCCGAGCAAAGCTCACTTTAGCCCTGCGTGGATAATTTTTTGTTAAACTTTTTATTTTCCAACAAATTTGAAACGGAAACGAATTTTAATGAAGCTTAAAGAAATTTAATGAATTTTAATGAAAATCAATGAATTTAATGAATTTTCATGAATTTTAATGAATTTCATGAATTTTCATGAATTTTCAAGAATTTTAATGAATTTCTTGAATTTTCAAGAATTTGATGAATTTAATGAATTAAAAATAGGCCCTGGTTCGCAGTGTTCTTCAAAGCAAATTGAAGATGAAAAGCCAGTTCTATCAATTCCATCGCGTATCTTTTAATTTCATTTTGATGGGTTCGGGTCATACTACTATTGCAACCATGTCGTTCCATTTTCAATTATTTTTTTAAGAATGTAAAAAAGCACAAATTAGAAGTCAACATCAACGACAGATTCTCCTTTGGCATTTTTAGTGAGACCCCGCATTCATAGAATTTAATTAATTTCACGAAATAGAGGACGAATAGCATTTCCCTATAGCAGACAACGAAAATCAACGAAAAATCTCAAATAAACAATTTTTAAATTTGAAATTGAAATTCAATTATCCTGCCAGCTTTCTGTCTCGATGTATTATACATATTGAGTTTGACTACTAACAGCACATAATAATGTGTGACATACAACGATATGTGTATATTGTATATGTACAGAAAATTAATGCCTTATTTGTTTTAAATTGCTTTTCAATGATGTCACTCTGATATATTATTCAATAAATTGTATGGAAATACGATACGTAGACGATATATTATGAAATAGAATATTAAGTAAAAACATTTCTATATTTCACATCAGTACAAAACCTCTACACTTCGTATGGCATTATAGACACATATACGTATACATGTATGATGCATAAACAGAACAAATTATATATCCCATTACGGGTGTACGATGTCGTCTCGACTGGAAACACAATGAATGGAAATATTGTTACAATATGAAGGTGCTTGTGAAATGTGTATAGTTGCATTTTATTGAATTAAGGAAGGATTTATGGTCGGTAACGTGGAGAGAAATAATAATTTAAAGTTGTTACTGTCCGGATGTTGGTCACAACATTTTTTTGTTTTGTTTCAGTCAAAAGACACTTTGATCTGACCAATTTCCATAACTAACAACGATGTAACTATTTTTTCATCATGCATGCATGGATGGTGGCTGTGTATATTATTGTTGAAGCTGCTAATTCGCCACCGGCGATTTTTCAACAAAAACTTATTTTTTCTAACAAAAGTGATTTTTTTTTAGTACAGTGAACAACATCTCAAATGTCTCACTGTCAAATTTTTCTGCGAATTTTATTGTGTCATTGCAAATTCACAATGACATTCTCTGAAAAAAATGACAGTGAGACATTTGAGATGTCGTTCACTGTATAGAGAACGGAACAAACAACATCTGTTCCACGTAAACAGATAGATTCTTCATTCTACATGACTGAATTTACTTAACTGTATTGCGTCCATATATTTCCAATTGTTTGAATTTACCTAGAAGTCGATTGTCAATTACCCTAATGTAAAATGCCAATTACACTGTCATTTCCCCTAATTTACTTCCTAATTTAACCACTTTGCCGATGATTTGGTCTACTTCATCAAAAATTTGATTTGTTTTACCTACTTTTCGATCCAATTTACTTACCATTTTTGTATCAATTTTTGATTAATCTGAAATCTGTTTGATATAAAGGAAATAAAACCTCACGTTTCCACCTCTTTTTCGTAATATTAACTATTTACCCTGCCCTTAGTGTTGAGCGCGAACATTGCCAGCAATCTAAAAATCATTATAATGCGAATGGAGCATACCCTGCACCCTGGGGTGTCAATCGATAGTAGAATAATCTACGGATCATAAATCACAATTTTCCGGTAAAAAAATCGAATTTTGCAAAAGTTTATCGTGGATTATTTTATTACATCATGCCTACCATTCCCAGGCAATCTCTTTTCAAAGCCTATCACCTCAAATGTTAGTCGCTGTTATCAAGGCAACATTTTTTAAAATTTAAAGCGCCCAAAATATTGCATAAAAAACAATTTTAATTTCGGGCACACATTTCCGATATGCCCGAAAACATTGGATAAAAAAAGATTACGGATTAGGGATTATGGATCTATGTCAAAACCGTGACTGAAAGTTCACTGTGTATAACTCATCCATCGACATATTTCACAGAAATTTTTTTATTAAAATTTTCTACACGTTTACCTATCATCATAACAATTTTGACATAATTTAAATAAATTGTCTAGCTGCTGTTTGTTGTTTACTTCACAAGTCACATCTCACAGATAAGCTGTATATGGTGTCTCGTCGACGAACTAAAAATTCGAATGGAGCTTCCACATTTCCACTTTCGTGTTCATAAAATATCTTTGTTTCTTTTTTTTTCGCCTGTGTATGTTCATAAACCGAGGGAAGCTAGTTTAACATTATGCTGTGTATACCATCTAACAATCACAGCAGAAAAATGTATTGCAAAATGCTCACCATATTTTCAGATGAAAAAATATCTTCCTCCTCTTATCGAGCACATTCCACTTCGTGTGGCTCAACATTTTTTCACATTATACCCAGCGTGTCTTATGTGTGTGTGTGCTTATGTAAAAAATTTCGTGAAACATTTGCCTGTTTTCACACATAATAATAAGTTTAGAAGTTTATGTAAGCTTTTCACTGTGGTAAAAATGGGAATAGAAAATCGACAACTTTGTTGAACAAAAAAAAAACTTTTCTCTTCTTCCAAAGCGAGAACGAGTAGCTGTTTTGATTTGTATGTATCTCTATATCGTGGAGATGATGGTCGCTTCTACTTTGTTTATAAATATTCATATTTTTTTGTTATTCAAAGCAAGTTCAACTCACCCTGAACAAACACATCGAGGGTAGCTGAAAGTTTTATGCTGTATGTAGTTAGAATGACAATTCAAAATATATTTTAAGTTTGCACAATGGTTTGCAAAACGTTTAAAGAAAGTTTATGTTTAATACCGGTGAGAATAAAACAACCCCTTGATTTTTGTACGTTTTTACGAATAGTAGAAGCAAAATAAAACTTCTAACTTATTTTCAACAGTATTAACTGCTAATAGGAATAGCAACAAGTGGTAAATGGAAACTGCTTAGCCTCTTACTCTAACTTTTCTCTCAGTTCTCTTTATACTTATGTCAATATATTATAAATATAAATCTAGATTCTTGAAAATTACATTGGACTTTAGTTTCGTTACACAGATGGAATTATAACTTCATTAGATTACACATACATTACATTGTACAATAAGAAATCGCCAGGTACAACGCTATTTTTATCGTTAATTTTTTGGTATATTGACATAACGTTAAAAGAACGATTATATTGTAACGTTACTAACCAAAAATTTAAAGTAACAGTTTAAAGTGCCTCGTAACGGTACCGAGGTTGTCCATTCTTCATGAAAATTTCGACGACAGCTCGTAACGTTATTTGTACTTGTAACTCCATGTAAAAACTACGGTATCAACATACTGGACATTTTTTAAGGCGAGTACACCGTTCCTGAAAAATCGTTGAAAAATGACTGAAAATGGCATACAGTCCACTGGCTGAAAAATATTTGAAAGATGTGCGCAATATTTGTATACCATTGCCAATGGTCCATTGGAATATAAATTGGTTACTGTGGACGGTAATTCCACATATTTTTCATACATTTTTCAGCCAGTGGACCGTATCCTATTTTTCAGTCATTTTTCAACAATTTTTCAAGACCTGTTTACTAATTTTCAGAAGTAGAGAACGTTGCAGAGATGGTGTAACTAAATAGCCTCAATACGAACAACACACACTCTACGGATAATAGCGGCAGAGTCAAAATGACCCAAAATTATATCGGCTAAATTTAAAGTTTTTGGACAAAATGATCTATGGACGACTTGTACATTATCAAAAATAAGGGGCACCTTCCATACATCACTTTTCGATTGGACCACAGGTACCACCCGGAACCACCTGGAACCACTTGCAAAAATCAAGCAAAATTTCGACTCTGCCGCTATTATCCGTAGAGTGTGTGTTGTCTGTATTGAGGCTATTTAGGTGTAACGTACAAGCATGAATTGTAACGAAAAGTCAAACAAATTTTAACAACTACGTTACAACTTGGAATTTTTTGTACAAAATTAAAACGTTAAGGATCCTTGGTTTCAAACTGCAATAGCCAGAACTCCTCGTTGATTTTTATTGTCACTGTCGACAACAGATGACATAGACGCCAGTAAAATGTCACCAAAAATGCGAAATTTGCATATTTTTTCGTTTTAAATAAATTCTTCCCAAATAGAGGTGTGCGCCGGCTTTGAAAACGTCGGCGGCGGTGCGCCGAGTGTTGAGAAGTCGGCGGCGGTGCGCCGAAAGGAAATTAGAGTCGGCGGCGGCGGCGTTTTCGGCGCGCCGAAATCTTTAATATTTATTCTTAACATTTAAATTTTAGTTTTTTTCTAATCTAATATCAATTCATTAAAAATGTCGGGGAAACTGGAAATACTTTTTAGTTAATTAACTAATGTTTGACGTACAATGGAAACTCGAAACGTTTACAGGATTTTTAATTGACTTTCTTAAAAGGCGCCTAAGACCTGGAAGGGTCAAAGTCTCGATACCGACTAATGAAAGATTTGTACCACAAAGGCTTGCAAAACATTCTTTAAATCGGGTTTTCATTGTGAGGCCATAATAGGACATTTTTGTACAGAAACAGAAAAATATGCTAGACGTCAAGATCTACATTTTTCTCTATTCTCCACGGTGAAAAATCGATTTGAAGAATGGATTGGCCAGAAATATGTCACTAAGTCTTACGAAAATTCAATTCAATTTTTAGTGTTAATCGATTATTGCGCTGTATCAACATTTCTAAAAATTCCTTCGAGTGAGAGTGGTTGATATCTAGTGCGAGATAATTTCATTAAAAACGTTTGTGTTTTTCTCCAATGTGTATACCTTCGAAACGTATTTATCGAGGGGTATATAAATAATGGTGGTACAACTCAAAATTCAAAATTATTTAGTGGAATTTACAAAATGTTTGGTAGAGATTATGTCTAGTTCAATGACATAAAATTATTAAATCATTGATCTAGTTGTTATTTTATCACGTTATTTTGAAGCTTCAGATTTGAACTAGAACCTAGAAATTTCATTGTTTAATAACCAAATAGAGTTTCTGACATGGCCTGAAAACCTATCTGAAATCTTAAATTTTTGAAAGGACAACTAATCGACAAATCTTTAAACAGAAAGAGGAATTTTATGTCTTCAAGACATTGCCTAGTGTCGTTTGTACGGAGCATATAAAAGGAATATTTTTGTAAAAAATTGATTAATATGTAATATTTCGGCGCGTCGAAAAAGGAATCGGCGGCGGCGGCGGCGGCGGCGTTGGTCGATTTTTCTCGGCGGCGGCGTTTGTCGGCGTGAGCCAAAAATCGGCGGCGCGCCGGCGTAAAATCGGCGGTGCACACCTCTATTCCCAAACTGGATATCACAATTCACTTAAAACGTGAAACAAAATGGGAAAGGAAAGACCAAAAACCTCTGTTAGATACTTGATGACTACTCTTTTCACATATTAGGATGCAAGGATGCACCACCCCTGGTTTGATGATTACGAACAGTTCAAGCAAAAAAAATGGAACTTTATTTGACTGATTAAGATAATGTCTTTTCGTACTTCAAGAATACGACCTCTAGACTCAAAAATGGTGTATACATTAGTGTGCACGATACACACCACTTTTGAAACTCCAAATACACAAGGAGTCTAAAATACACTTTCAAAATAGGCGCTGGAATATGAGGCAATTGTAGAGATTTTAATTTAATATCAAGTGATGGTTACATGTTTGCCGAGAGTACAATGACTCTTCTTCCAACATAGTTTGACATGTCCCTCTAATCAAGTTAAAATCATGAAATCCAAGTTTCCAATTCTGAAAGACCTATATTGACCTACAAAATTGTGACTTATTGGACGTATTATGCATCATTTTGAACATGTTTTAACTAATCAGTCAATTAGTTTTAAGAAGATTATGTAATAGTTTTAGGATCACTGAAAGTACTCTAGGCAAGCTATAATACTTATAAATAAATCACAATCTCCAGTTGCTATATATGTTTCGCCCAAAAAGTTTTTGGGAGTCAAAGTTTAACATATTTAATGTAATATGCCACTATGAGTCTCAGGCTGACAAGAAAACTTTCCAAAAATTATTTCGTTTCTTTTCCTGCCATATAATCTTTTATGAGTTGTGATGTATAGCTTTTACCGGCTTTTACTTGTTAGAGTCAATCAATTTTGTTTCCTGTTTTCGCCATGAAAAAAGGTAAAACTTCGGGACAGAAAACATACTTTTCTCAACTTTTTTGAGGTTTTCTTTGTATTCCATATTTTTTTCCTTGCATATTATTAAATAATTTTTCACGAATAGCCCGACCCTTCATATTTCTTCTGACAATTTTAATGCCGGAACCAGAACATTTGCAGGCAAATTTTATATACTTATACCCCAACAATTTATCGTGTGTGTTCAAAGCGACATTCGATATTGATAGTAAATTGCTTTTTCATTGATTACCCACCACTCCCCATTTTTTTTCTTCTTCTTCACTGTACTTTTTGTTCATATCATACCGTGTGTCCCTTCAGCAACATAAATGCTCGATATATAGCTATAAAATACATTTTATTGGTTATTTCACCACCACACTCCATTTATTTTCATTTAATAACGAACATGTATACCAGGGATATTATTTTTTTCCTCTCTCAAAGGCAGACTCAGTATTATTATTATTAGAAATTTATATTTAGAGACGGAGATGGACACGGACACAAAAGGTAACAGATGAATGGAATGACATGGATTATTGACAGTGAAATCCCATTTTAATGCGATTTTATTTTCAATCAGTTCTTATTCAAGCTCAAGTTCATTAAACTGATTCATTTCTTTTTACTAATGTGTGTGGAATACTGTTCCATTATAGTCATGAGGCTTAGCATATATATTTTTATAAGGAATAATTCTAGCGCTTCGTTTAAGTCCGTTTAATAAAATCATTCGTGTAAGGAAGCTTTGGATTATCCCTATGATTGATTTATATTACCGACGATATTTTTAAGATTTTTCAAATATCAGATTCAGACACTTTGGATTCTTAATTTGTATTTGTGGTTAATAGGCAATTATATATGTGTATAGACGATAGATTTTTGGGATCATTGATAAATTACGTACAGTCAGAGGCAGTGAAATTTCAGCATTAATTTGATTCAGCTGTTTTTCAGCAGGAGTCATTAAGTCGATGACATGGCTAAAAAGCATTTGTTACCCGTTTTTCACTTGCTGTTTCGCTGCATGCAAAATTGACTAGATTCGATCATCAAAAACAAATATGCACTTTACATGCAAGAGGACCTAAATACGATTTTTATTTAACCTGTCACAAACGGTAAGCGTATTAACACTTTTACTATTCAAACTATTACTTCGTTTGATGGAAGATTTTCAGAGATTGTTTTCAGAAATCCTTTACTTCATTTGTTTTGAACACGCTTTTTGCTATATAAGACTTCATTAGTCAGACCTTGTCGTTTACTATTGCTGTCGTTGTCGATAACCGGTTAAATTACCATTTTTTTTTGTTCTTGTCGCATGTAATGCAATATCAATATGTATACGTCCATCGGGGACGGAAAGTTAACATTTTCATAATTTTTATTTTAGTCTGTGTAAAAGTTCTTTAACTACCTCGTTGGGACGGTTGATTTGAAATGAATCGTACAAACAACTATTATAAACACTCACACTTAAAGGTTTCCACAAATAAATTTTTACAATGCAGGCGAGAAAATAGTCATTTTCTCATCTGCACTGGCACTTCGTTATGAAAAACGTTGTGTGTACCAATGTACCTCGGGAACAAAGTTGGGATTGGAATTTTCTCGGGCGACTTGTAGTCCTTAAAATGCAATTTCTATCTTTTTCTTCCTCGTTGACCAAATAACTGTTTTACTCTTTTATTCATTTTGGTCTATTCCATTCGTTCCACGTGAATTTCATAGAAACATGGTATTGACTGTCTTTACTTCAACTCTAAATGTATGTTTCCCGTTACGTACCTTTTGGTAACAACACGTGGAACTAAAAAAACTGTAGGATGCTAAACACATGAATAGACTAATTGGAATGACTTAAGTAAAAAATTATTCCTTCAGCGTAGGTATCAAGGAAAAGTGGGTTTCCTTACCCACTGGCATCATATCCTATGGTTGATAAAATTCGTAACCTTTCAGATATGGCCGGTCACCTATTAGCGACAAAAATGGCGATAATAAGGTATTGACACTAGTAACTGTATGAACAAAGTGTAATACTAATGAAGTCTTTCCTCTCAACAATTGAAGTAACAGATTTAAAGATTGCAAAGATTGCAAAGTGCAACATTAAAAGATTCTCATACTTCAAAAGCACGTCTAAGTTGACTCAGATATACAAGACCACCATCATCACACCTGCTCCAACAAGGACCTTTTTCAGTAATGTTATATTTCGAACATCATTCAGAGCTTTTCCAAATCCAAATATTATATCAAAAGTGACTACACCTGTCCCATGAACTGTAACCTATAACCGCAAACAATCCGATAACAGTCCGCAAAGTTTGCGTACGCATTTAAAAAGGAATCATGTCATATATATTAAATTAACCTCATTTACCTTCAGGCCCTGTATAAACATAAAGCCAAAGCAAATACAACCGGAACACACACAATTAATGACACCAAACGTTTCACTTTTGTTTGCTCCGAATGAATAAATTTTATAAAGTAGAACGAAAAGAGTTCGTGATTATCTGTAATTCAATATGCAATAACAATAAATATTCAATGCGAGTGCAATCTAAAAATGCTTAATTTTGCACAAATCGTAACGTGCCATCCTTGTATACCAACTGCATTGCAGACTGGAATTTTATTTAAATAATTTATCATACAACAAACAAACCAACATTATGAAATGGACTTGCACACAGCCTAATATTCTGACACCCATTTAATTCATACCGCATTGAATTACATCATTTTTATCTCTCTCCTCTCTCCATTTTTTTTCTGCTGAAAAATGTTTTAATCTAGAATTGCATCTAATCCACCAATTCATAGATTTAATGTATTCACATCCTCTTTTCATAATTTAGCCAGCAAAATGTATTACAACTATCCGCAGAATGAATAAATCAGAAATAGGGAGGGTAAAGTGGAATTAAAGGACGTGAATCATTTTGTATATGAACAGAACATACACCCATTTGTGTAACACCGCATTAATGTAGTTCTAAATGACGAATGCTAATTCTTATTTGGAGGGTTGTTTTCAAATTCATTCATAGAGTGGCAAATAATTTGTGGGTTGGGAATGGTTGACGGTCGGGTCCAAAATTTAAATGGAAATTTTATTGTGTATAATAAACATAAAATCTGTCACTTTCAAGGTTCATTTATTTATTGAAATATGTATCTTATGGTTGTGTTGTGCATTCATACTATTGTTTGCATCGAAATTTGTGGAATGCTCGAATATTTTGCTACGGAATGTGGAACGGCATTAGAAATATTTTTGCGATTTCGAATTCATTCAATGACTACACAATGTCGAAACGGACAAATGATGTTGCTAAGCAGCTCGCCTGAATAGAACATATAAAGTAAGTCTTAAAATAGGAATGGGACATAGGTAAAGTCAGTTTGTGAGTTTCGAAGAATGTGAAATGATTTTCGCTTCAAGAAAACATTGGGGGTAAATCAATTACGACTGAGTATTGCTCAAAAATCGTTTTTCTAAGATCTGATTACAAGTTACTAAACAACTCAATACAATAGTTTGTACAGTCTAGACCACCGGCTTCACGCCTCGAAGTATGCAAAGAGAGAATCTATGATGAAAATTAGGTCTTTGGCTTGACATATGAACACAAATTCATTGTCTTTGGGTTACGTCATACGACTCATTCAGTCAGAGAAATGATAACAGATGGCGTTGCTACCGCCTCACCGAAAAGAAGCGCCATCTGTTGTCATTTCTATGCATTCAGTGTGTCTATAGTTACAGCCACCAAACACACTATAACCTACCAAATTATGGAGCTTGAGTTAACTTTAAACTAGAAAAATTCCATGTGAAATTATCTGACACCAGAATAAACCCGGATCATTTTGGTGGAACGTTAGTACATGGCCACTGAGCTATGCCGTCCGATCAGGTCAAGGAATAGATTCGACAACAGTCCTAACACTTATCGTCTGCGGAAGGTTAACCTTATTTTTGTGTTTAAAATTCGTTATTATCGATATTCGAATATAAAGTTTTTGGTCGACGGGTGGCTTTTGTTTAAATAATTTCGTCGGAATTGCTATCGACAGAAAATGTTCGAAAATAATTCGGTTACACCGCAAGTAATATAGGAATTTTTCCCACTCAACTTAATTTTGAAATATTTCGGTTAATATTGAATGTGTATTTCAAAAGATACTCACTCGAGTTTACATTGTTTGGGATAAACAAACTGATTTTGTCGGAAAATGTTTGGAAAACCACACATTATATGGAGTTTAACAAAAAAGAACTTTTTCAATTATGACATCCTTCCACTGTCATTCCCGAGAAAATACCAAACATCAATTCCCAGAGAATAAAAATAAACTTTTGTGTAAATAAATTGGAAAACTTTGTCTTTGAGTGTAACCGTATATACATAGAATATCTATCGCATTTGGTAGATATTGTTCTGATTACTCTTGTGTGTACGATTCTCCCAAGCTCCATCAAAAAGTGATTCGAATTTTCCGTAAATGTATAATAAGCGATGACTGAACGATGATGTTGACCCGAAACCTAACTCGATTTCACTTCTTTCCCTTTTTTTTATCTCCACAATATGGAATATGCTTTTGTATTAATATATTAAAACCAATTTATGTAAAAGGCTGGTGCCGTCACATGACAAATCCTAAGTAATGATTCACCACCGCAATGAAAAGTTTTTTTTTTTATTTTATTTCGGTAAAAGGTGTAGATATTTGTATGGATAAAAAAAAAATGCTTGTCTGTGGAAAATAGGCAGAGTGTTCAATTTCAGAAAAATATACCTTTACCTTCACATGAAGGTGAGTTAGGCATACGTATAAAACATGTATGAGATACGTCAATAGTATAAATTATATGAAATAATACCAATTGTTCTATGTTATTGTGGTGTGCATATTCATATGTGGCAGGATATATGGTGTCGATAATCACCCCTCCACCGATCGAAAAGCGCACCTTATCTCAAACCACAAATTTTCTTTTCGTATCGATAACAACATTCCCTTCTGCAATCCGGATAGCAGAAAAAAGAATCCGATATCACATACTTGTCGTGGTGTATTGTGTATGGTGTTGTGTTGGAGCTGCACAGTACCATGGATATTGACTTGCCGTACATAGCTTCTACACGTGTTTGCAAAGAAGTTATACTGTAAGAAGGAGAAATATATGGGGACGGAATAAGAGGAAAAACAAGTCGAAAAGCAATCTGAATTTTGATATGAGAAAGATATTGACATTGTAATCTGATATTTTTTTATTTTATTTTTTTTTTCAAAGCGTACAAAGTTGTTCGTTTTAGCACTTGATCAGACATTTTGTAGCAGAGGAGAGCGAGAGGACATAACTGACAATATTGACAATATATAGGGTCACGTGCCCATATACATATTATTTCGAGGATTTCTGTCATTTGATAATGATGTGTGTTTGTTTATGTTTAAAGCGAAATGACATGTGTAAAGTATTTGTGCGGGTTGATGGGGTGGTGTAAATTGATACAACGTACTCAAATATGAAGGGAAATATTGGTAATATCGCAAAGAATGGAAGAACTATTAGTATAATTTTGAAATAATCATGCCGACACTGTTGGCGCAGTGTAGGAGGAATGAGCCCCTAATTGGATTTTTCACTGTATTTTGTTCAATTTCTAAAAAGTTATGAAGTAGTCATACGTTTCGTTAACAGTGCCATTATATTATACACATCCCACCGTTTATGGTGAATTCAAAATAATAATTTTTGCCTGTTTAGCGTTTAAATAGAGTTCCTTTTTACATGGGTGATAAAATATTTTGTCTACTTTTGTATAATGAACATTCACACATTATAAAGCAGTGGAAAGAGATCTTTTACTTTGATAGGCCTGTTGTTTTCCCTACTCATTTCATTTTCTGCTTGTAATGAAGTGGTAAATAATAACTGTTCATTTTACGAACTTTTGAGCGAACCTTTTTTAAGTACCAGGGAGGGACGTGATAGTATTATCAAGTCTACGAATCTGTTGACAACACTCAGTATAACTTTGAATTGTATTTTAGGGGCCATTCACAAATTACGCACGCACCAAATTCGAAATTTCAGACCACCCCTCCCCCCTTGCACGCGAAAATGTATGGAGAAAATTTCAAAAATGTATGAAGCGTACGCTTTTGTCAAACACCCCCTCCCCCCCTTAAGAGCGTGCGTAATTTGTGAATGGCCCCTTACGAGCTTATATCGGTGTGTATGTATATGTTATTTACATGTTACGGAAATAGTGCTTCGTTACTATCAAATATGTCTAATCACGTAAAGCATAGTACGTACGTGGTTCCAAATCTTTATTTTGACGAGTTGGAGTACCGCTATTCACTTCAAGCCGAACTAAAACGTCCCCACTCGTCAAAATAAGAATTTGAAGCGACGGACGTTATGTACTATTCGACAAAGCTACTTTCAGAAAAGTAACAACGTAATAGACTTCGTAGCTTTTGCATTTAATACGAGTTTTAATACCTGATCGATGCCAATTCTACAAGATTGAACACTAGAATATGTAACTAAATTCAATCACTATTCATCGCTGCATTACATTTGACATTCAAGTTCAAAGTCTATTAAATCCATCGCATTTTCCATTATTAAAATTGCAATGTCATAAAACTAACTAATGTAAAATTGCTTTATTTCAGGTCTGGATGCTGAATTGTTTTACGTTCGTGATGGCATCGTTAACAATTACGCTATGATGTTCGTCGTACCAGTGAACGCCAGTATAAACGATTTGGAATTCTCCTGGCAAAGCTTGACGTCGTATTCGGTAATTTAAAGAGTTTAAATGTTCTCTTGAACACTTTAAGTCTAGCTTGCATTTACATTGAAATTAAAATTGAAGAGAAACGACACAAAAGGAAACAATTAAATGGAATGCCATTGAATAGTCATCTGATACCCGCTTAATGTCGTTTGATTTCATTCAGTGTTGTAGTATTAACGGAACACTTAATTCCGGACACCCAAGCTACCGATATAAATCTTAATTAATGTCTTCCTCTTTTATAAAGTAAAAATTAATTGTAAATAACGTCAACATAAAATTGCTCTTTGCTTTGGATCGCTGTTCATTGTAAGTCTCAACGTGTTATTAAATCCGAAATGAAGAACAGCCGCTTAATTGTGCTCTCTCCCAGATCCTTTATATTGCCACAAAGCTCATTAATTAATTGAACACCATTTCAGGTGGCGCAAATATGGTTTTTATTGAAACCATTCTGCGACCGATGTCAACAAAAATCTCCCATGAACATACGTCACGACATTCTATTCATTTTCAGAATGAAATCAAATGAACATAACATAACATACACCACATCCTGTACCACATATTCCACCGTACGTTTGTTATGGTTTCCACCTGAAATACCATAAAATAGAATTAACGGCATAGACCACAGATTTTCTCAAGAAAATTTATAGAATTCAATATCCATATTACATTGGTGTACCATTACACGGAAGAACAAAAACATAGAATGACGGAAAATGTTTGGTATTTTATCACAAACCATATCGTATTTTTGGGCAGATTACGTTTTCTTTTCTTTCGGCAGAGGCGTAGATTCGTAGGGGTTGTTGGGACCGAGTCCCCCAACGAGTCGAAGATTATTTGCCGTGATGGCATTTCTGGTTCTCTAGCAATCCATTATTCTTAAAACAACTACTCCCAATATTCCTAAAATAAGGTTGAAGTTGAAAATCATAAGACTTTCGCCTGTAGAAATTTTTATGATACATTTTAGCGAAGTAAAGGTAGACGCGGCAACTGAAGTTCGCTTTAATTCACCGCTAAACAGAAGAACTCGTACTGTTCATATATTGCAGGATATAAAATGAATCATAAAGACAGGTTTGTTGACTTCCCACCACTCAAAGATATTCTTTCGTATGCAAGAAAAGCTGTAGATGAAAACTTCTCCAATAAAGTGTTTAAGTTCAGATCACACTGACTTTGGAAGCTGTTGCATACACAAATGTTTGTTGCGTTCTTTTTCTGAAAATTTTTGTTTACAACAGCCGTCAACGTCTCACTGTATATTTGCTGGACGTTAACAGGAAATTGGTTTAAAAATTCACTCCCTGCTACTTGTAGTACTGTTGCGACGGATTACTTTGTTCAACAATAATCAATCAATATTAAGTGTTAGCCCCCCATGGCTAAAACTCTAGTCGACGCCCTTGCCCCATTGCAGAATATGAATGGTGAATATACGAACACGAAATGGAAAAGATAGGAAATTGAAAGTTGAATTTCTTTGTGGATATGTTTCATATGTCACGTTAATTTTGAACATAAATACATTTCTGAAATTGAAATTACTTTCCTAGCAGTATTTCAACGGAAAAATGCTGGTGTCAATGCAACTTTCTACGGATGCATTCGAAGCATTGACATCGATTACGGACTTTATGAAAAATAAATCTTTTCAAGTATTTTCTGAGTTTTGAGTTCGAGAATGTTTCCATTTCTGAAGACATGTAATTCCAATTACCTTTACATTGACTTTATCATAAAATCCATTTAAGCTTTTAATGAAATACCGCGTCTATCAGCACCATAATCACACCCATAAGAGTGGGAAACATTTCCATACAACACGCTAATTTCATTTAATGGAATATTCTTTAAACGTAAAAATTAAAATTTGCCCATCATCCCTTATGATTGTCATTAAAACTTATTCAATTCAATAAAATTCTGGCCGGTTATTCCATACCATTTAATTTAATCGGTGAATTTATATATATATACATATCGCATGCAAATTGGTTGTATATATACCGAATATTATGCTCATGGAATAAGGTGGCTTTTATGTTTCTTTCACAAGGAAAGATAGAATTTCAAGTTGTTTTTCTCGCATAGAAATGTATACTTATAGGGCTTATGGGTAGGGTGTATAAAATCGAACATAAGTTCGGAAAAATAATTTTCCACAAGTTTTATATTAACATGAAAAATTGAACCAAAGGCATGGAGAAAAGTAAATGGTGAAAAGTTTGTGTAAAAAGTTTTCGGGCGTAAGTAAATTTACCACACCTTGTTTCTCTTCACGAAAAAAAAAAAAAATTCACCCATATTTTGTGTGCAAATTGAACTTTAAATACAATTTGTGTTATTTTCGCTCCTTTCGAAAATAGTGATAGAGTGGAGGTAACAAAACCGTCAGATCGTTATTTTCGTACAAATTGTATTAAATTATGCAAGTCAGATTAATCAAAACGTTTTTTGAAACCAAAATTTTAATAAATATTTTTTTCACACCTGTCACAGCTATCGTACGTACTGTCTATCGAATATGATACACATCAGGGTGCACTGTTACCGCCGCAATTAAATATTCCTGCCAAAGGGCTTGTACCCGACAAAGTGGAAACATTTACAGTTCATTTACCATGTACGGGAAACATTTCTGTGGAAGTACCAATTGCAATTAATTTATACGTAAAGGTAAGGATATTGTTCAAAAAAAAGAGAGAGAACGAGAGTCATTGCCAGACCAAAAAATTAACCATTTCATTTCATATGATATTTAACTCGTGATTATACACTACAATTTGTGTGACCGGGATAATTGTATAATTTGACGGTTTTAACATCATTAGCTGTGTGTATGTGTTTAGTAATTAATTTTTAAACTGTACCAGTGGTAAAAGAGTTGTTTTTTAAGCGAATTCGATTGCAGAAGTCACCTCTGTTCATTCGCTAACAAAAGGCTGTGCTAGAATTTGTTAGAAAATATTAGGAATAAAGTGAACTTAACTTAGGCCCGTCATTGTGAAGTGACAGGACAGTTTCCCGAAAATGTATACCAAAATTTATCACAAAAATTCACCGAAAAAATTCAAAGAAGCTCACCTCTGATACTTTCCATTGTATTCGGGCATAGTCTCTTTAGGTCGCCAAGGCATATTTGAACACTAAACACTTTTTACTCGATGCAAAAACAAAAAGTTTCTTTTTGTTTTGCCGCAACAAAAACACAGAAAATATTTCGACACAACTGTGACACTCCGCTACTATAAGTACTGGAATGAATGTTTGCTTTGTTCACTTCGGCGGTAAAATATCTTCATTCAAAAAAGTGTCGGACATATTATAAAAATCATGAAACAGTTGACAAAGGGTAGCGTATACAGTTAATAATGCTCATCGACCATTTTTTAAAGCTTTACGAGAGCTCAGCGGACATTCTTTCAACGATGGGAGAGCATTTATTAAAAATTTAGCCTCTCGTAAGACTGCGCTGAGCGTCTCTGAGTGTTTGCTACTCTTTAGTAAGCTAAGAAGAATTCGCGAAGTCTAATTATGCCACCAATTTGAATAAAAATATCGGCTGAGGTCGAATAATTCTCCGCTGAGCTCTAATAATTCTTCGCTGAGCTATAACAAACCTCCGCTGAGCTCTAATAATTCTCCGCTAGGCTTCAGGAAGTGTCCACTGTCCGTTAGGCCTAAGGAAGTTTCAGGAAGGCTTAATGGAGCTAATCGGACACTCAGCGGAGATCTGCCAAAGCTAAGTGGAGTCTTATTAAATCATAGCAACTATTAGAGCTCATTAGAGGTTTGTCAAAGCTCAGCGGAGAATTATTAGAGCTCAGCGGAGGTTTGTTAAAGCTCAGCGGACAATTATTCGACCTCAGCCGATATTTTTATTCAAAGAGTTGGCATAATTAGACTCAGCGAAGTATTGTTAGCTTACTAAAGAAGTGGGAGATGTTACAATTTTAACAAATGTCTACCATCGTTGAAGGGTCGGGAACTTTTTTTAATGAAAATATTTTACCGCCGAAGTGAACACAGCAAACATTCATTCTAGTACTTATAATAGCGGAGTGTCACAATTGTGTCGAAATATTTTCTGCGTTTTTGTCGCGACAAAACAAAAAAAACTTTTTGTTTTTTGATCGAGTAAAAAGTGTTTTAGTGTTCCAATATGCCTTGGCGACCTAAAGAGACTATGCCCGAATACAATGGAAAGCATAAGAGGTGAGTTTCTTTGAATTTTTTCGGTGAATTTTTGTGATAAAATTTTCCATACATTTTCAGGAAACTGTCCTGTCATTTCCCAATGACGGGCCTTAAGAGCAGAGTCTATTTTTACGAATTTAATTCTTATAAATTTCATAAAATTCCTACAAATTTCTTCATTCAATATAAACAATTTCAGAAAAATTTAGGAATTTTAAAGCATTTTTTGATAATTTTTTGGAATTTTTAACAATTAAATTCCTGAAAATAGGCTCTGATTTAGAGCTAAAGTTTTCTTCCACCATTTCCATATAAATAAATCTGACCATTCAATAACGGTTCGTCACCTGTTATCTCGGCAACAATGACAAAAATAAGCAATAAGCTATGGCTTACAGGCGCAGACTTCGTGACCGTCCATACTACCGTACCTCTCTAAGGGTTTTATGCGGTGTACGGTAGCATAGTGGTCATACATATATCACGTCACGCAAAAACATGAGACAAAAGAAGCTTTTTTTTATGAAATGTTAGTGTTTTGTCTAATGTTTTTGCGTGACGTAATATATGTATGACTCCCAAGTCAAAAGTTTACATTTTTTGACTTTCATACACTTAAAAATACACTTTTTCAAAAACTGCTCGGGTTAAAACATTTTTAAATTTCAATCGCCAGGTCAGAAATTTTCTCGATGTGCTCCTGGTGCTTGTATTGTCTTTTATAGTAGTTAATAAAGCTGCCTTATACCGATATACAATATGCAAGTCAAATCAAATGAAGGAAAAGATTTTCTAGCGAAAAATACGCGATACTTTAAGAGGCATCGGCACTTTTTCCTACCACAAAACCCGAAAAAACGACCCGAAAACTGTCGATGTATCTCTTAGGAAGTCATATAAAATGATTCGAATATGCTTCAGAAAGGTAATATGGACTTTCGCCGTTGGAATTGCGGTCTTACATTTTCCAGAAATTAATAAAATTTTGATAAAATAATGAAATTAAAGTATCTCTGTTTTGAGCTAAAATTTTCACAAAACTGCTCACTTTCCTGACAACACCAAAAATATCACAACACAAGAGCGTATTATATGAAAAGCTGCCACTGATTCGGTTAGAATTGCGGTCACAAATTTTTAAAATCAATCTTTAAATTTCACAAATGTTAAAAAACAAACTGCAATAGGTTTAAGCATTATCAAAATATAATAAAATGGCGTCACACTAAATCGAATCATTTCCGAAAAATGATTTTAAAAATGATGTCATTTCGATTAAAATGCTACTTTCAGTAAAGGGAACATATGGGCAGCCAAATTTTTGATCTAAATAATAAAATAAATTTTTGATAATTTAAACGATTTCAGCCTTTATTATACGCTGATTACCAGTGCATACATTGTAGAAGTTGACTTCACTAAATAAGTAACAGAAAATCTACATATTTTAGTCAAAATTTTGTGTGTTCAAATTTAAATTATTGCGCTTTTCCGAATTTCCTAGTTGTTTTGAGTTGTGATCGTTGGATGGAGCAAGTATCAACTGTTAAGAAGAATCATGTTGGAGTGTGTCTGAGGAGGAACAATTATGCCTCTTAAGCAAACGAAGGAACAGATTAAAAAAATATGTAGAGATCGGCCTACCTATATTAAACCACTGAGACCAATTACTCTGTTTAAAAGGTTTACACTGAGGTCATTTACTCTATAGAACATACCAAATAAGAATCATTTTGTCTTATACGAGCTAATTGTTTTCGAGGTTAAAAGACAATACAACAGCAAACTGAGGTTTACGGTATGCTTTCCGGATATCTTGCTGTTTTGGCTATTGATTGGATTGTCTTAAATAAGATGTGATAACGATCTGCTACAACCACCGGAGAACATAACATCTTTATTAGGTAAAACAACACCAGTTTCATTTCCACCTATTTGTATCGTTCATGACCGACACCGACATTGCTGGACGTCTAAGTTTCAGTAACCCTTCATAGCGTGATAGAGCGGAATGAACGTATTGATTTTCTACTTTGCTACTCTTTATTTGGAAAACGTTGAAGTAATCACCGTAAACAGAACGTGAAATGGTTAAATTTCTACGTTTATTTAATTATGCATTTGTTCAATCAATTACTTTAATTCCACTTGTATAAATAACAAAAAGCTGTATTAAATCGTGCCTTTCACATGCAGGGACCACCTCGCCGCAATGACACCAGACTCAATTTCAAGCGAAATAAAATCTGCCTAAGAGGTAAATGAAACGATAGAGTACATGCATCACATCACATCCACTATACACTCGAAATTAGAAATGAAATTTCTTGACAACAAAAAATCATAACGGAAAAATTAAAACTTTTATTTAGGAGTCTCTCAACCACGAAATCAATCATTGGCACCAGCTCGGGCCCCATCTCAAGGGCCAGCATTATTGTCTGCTGCAGCATGTGCACTTGGCCTTGTTCTGGTCGTGGGTCTCATAGCCAGTGCGATGTATGTTCGTGCGAGAAAGCAAATTCGACAGGATTCATTACAGTAAGTGGTAACATCTGGGAATACATGTTTATATTCGGTCTAATTCTATTTTCGCTGTGGAAAGTATGTACTCACAATTCGTATAATATTGTATTATATATATGGAACGAAGGATGCATAAGAGCCAGCAACCCTTATTGTATACGTTTGTGTATAAACGTTTTCATTTGAACGTATAAATATCGGTTCTTTATATGCCTACAACCTACATATGTCTCCCAATGTTTGCTCATATAGCGGTATAGTCACATAAACTTTAGATGTGTTCAAAGTGGTGTTGCATGTCAGCACAGATAATGTTTTATTAAATGGCGGTTTAACTAAATTGTTGTTGGGGAATATGTTTACGATATAAACTTTTGTTTTGGGAATATTGTTATTGCAATGTAATATCATGTTAACCATGGTGCAGCAGTGTTACTGTGCATATTATTATATACGTTACAACCAGCGGCTTGTATTTTATTTTAATTGCAACATTATAAATTTTGATTTCGTTTATGTATCTACGTTATAATGGTGTGGCTATTTTATCGTTGTGGCCTGAAACTCACCGATTTTATCTCAACCAATGTTATGTATGTTTTGAACACATTTTGAATCACAAATTTCAACGAGATGACTCTTCCATTTAGAGTTTAAATTTAAATTATCACGAAATAATCATCTTCAACGCAGCATGTGTATCAGAGTGTGTCGAGTATCTGCTGTAATTTTCGTTGCATAATTAAAATAGTCGGGCGAAAAAGCCATGAAATTTACATATTATTCTATTTTGTTCGGTTTGTGTTTGAAACTCTCGAAATATTATTGTTTTGTTTTTTAGTTAACATGTTATTCTATTCGTTTTTCATCATATTAATAATTAAACGGGACAAAAAAAAAGAAACCAACGTAAATACAACCCACTCTCATCCTGCGCCATTTCCTAATTATAAATGTAATAAAATCCTTCCATCACTCAATCCGTTAATATTACATTAATATCCATTACGTTCCCGACTAACCGCAGCCACAACGAAACTTTTCCCATTTAATTCAATTTTTAAAATATAATTTTTCAGTACCAGTTTTACGGCTGCTGCGTATGGAAGTCATCAGAATGTATTTATACGAATGGATCCACTGGGTCGACCGCCAAGTGCTAATAGTGGTTCTTATGCAACGATTGCAAGCCTTAACAAATTTCCATTGAGCGAAAGTAAAAAGTCTTGTAAGCTCCGCACACTATACCCTCCGTTAAGTTTTAATTTGATGATTGATGATCACGTTTTCAATTTAATTAGGGTTTCGACGAACACCATCCCCATCCCTGTATGCAACTGCTTTGCTGCCACTGTCACATCCGACATGTGAATCCGTTTATGCAAAACCAGAATCGGTTTGTCCGTCGAGAATATCGTATTATGCATCGTCACAGCTTACACAGGTAATTTTTTGTTAATTCCACAGAGAATAGTTTATGAGAAAATTGTGAATGTATGTTGGTTCTGCTGTTGCTTCTTTTAAGTTATAATTAATGTTGGATAATACAACGAGTTAGTATTCTCCATTTCGTTTGTTCAAATCGAATTCGTAACATCTCGTGTGGCACCAATTAACGAAATGCGATTTCGAATATCCAAAACAGAAACATCAAGCCAAAATGCATAAAGCGTAAACGGTTTTGACTCCGATTCACGTGGCTTGAATATTATTTATTTTCATGCGATAATACGGTAACATTCCGCCAATGATTGGTTGCGAAAATTTCATTCAAAATTAATGGTTATGGGGCTATTAAAGAGTAAACTGGGGAGCAACACTTTAATGGTGTTTCGTGGTTGGCAAATAATTGAACTATTGCATTTTTAATTTATGTTCTTGTATGAAGGTCGAAATTGATAGAAAATTTATTATTACCATTAGGTGCATGTATGGTTGTTCAGTTCATAATTACTGGGATGGAACATTGCCGTTCTGCACGAACGTTAAAGATTTAGTGCTTTTTCACTAGACGTAGATGTTGTCTATCTTTAAAAAAAAAAAATGAAAATTAATTTCTCACAATTGCGTCACCTTGAAAAATCCCTGTTCTAATTCTACTTTAACATGCCCCGTCACCTTCGCATTTTTCAATTTACTTTCTCTCTAACAATACAGTCCTTAAGGGATCATAAATTACGTTAAACAAAGACGTTAGACAGAAAAATGTTCTTCTTGGTGTTTTGTGTCGAAACTTGACTGAAAATTTAGCACAGGCCTCTAACATAAATACTTGTTCACTAAACTAATCAGAGCTAGTCAGCGTCTCAATAGGATTTCCCAGTTTAAGTTCTAACGTTTACAAATGATAATAAATTCGTTCAGTTATTTTCTAGTCTTGAGCTGACACATAAAGTCGTAGACAAATGTTGTTTTAAAAATCTGTTTTATTTAGTTGGGTTGAATGAGATATACATTACTATCAAATTGTATGAGAGCGTTCCATTAATGTGATACACTCCGTAAATGTAGTTTAGAATGAAATAATTGCAAATACATGATAAACAGAAATGTGGCGACACTTACATGCACTAGATTTAGCATTTAGAACAACGCGCACATGGATGAATCTAGTACTTCAAGACCAGCACAAATTAAGTGGATATATGTAGCGCAAAAGAAACAGACGAAAGAATTGAATAAGAAAACGTTTCTGAGATAAGATCATATGCATCACTTCGTTTGATCCAGTGGATTGCATCTGCATTGTAAAATTCGAATGAAATTACATAAACTACGTAATATTTAACCTATTACAGACGGCAAGCATATGACCAGTATTATTATCGCGTCTATTACTTCCATCGATCAAAGTATTTTTACTCTATTGATTTCAAATCTTGTACTTCATTTTTTTAACATGAATTTTACAATATAAATGACCATTTTACCCAGAGCCGTTTATGACAGGTTGATTAGTGTATGAGTTAGGACTGGATGTTGGCATTTTTCGTCATATATAGCCCTAGTTTTGAGACCCCACTTACAGTCTTTTACGGTTAAACAAGTGCGTGCAGTCTGGACCACTGGCTTAACATGGCTTCCAAACCACGCCTCAAAGTATGCAAATATTTACGGAGTAAAGTTATCTGATTAATTGATATTTCGCCTAAAGGTAGGCTAGACGTACAAATACGCGTCATTCAGTATGTACATCATTCCATGTAGAGTTCTCTGACACGAGAATTGAACCCGCATAATTTTTGGTGGAATGTTCGACTGAGCCATCCCATCCGTGTTAGGTGAAACAGATGAATTGACAGAGATGTTGATGTTTTCTAAAAAGAAATATGAAACATTCCCGCAACTCGCTGATGACAAAATTTGCTCTTTTCGCAGTGACACTAACATAGTTTTGTGTTCACTTCACATTCTATCTACTGTTTTTTCACGTAGAAAATATTTCAATTGTGAGCAATATGAACAAAAAAATATTTCAATCCATTCGCATTTAAGGGTTTGAGTCATTTTATTGCAACACATCCCATTTCGAAATCGATTCTACATGACAAGACTTTAGATGATCGACACTGAATTTTCTCGACTTTAGTTCCATTAAACAAAATTCGAGTGCACAACAAAATTACAACTCGTCATCCCAATGGTAAATCAATCACTTAATCGCTTTGTACGTATTTTATGTTCATGGATGCATAATAAACTAGAAAACGAAGCTTTTTTATGTTTAAACAAACTTTTCGATTCGTTTACAATTTTATCTATTCGCTATTATCGGGTGTTGAAGCAATGAGCTTTAAAAAAATAATTGTTATCCTCCGATGAATTAAATGAATGGGAACCAATATACCAGTTAACAATCCCATATTCCACAGTGAATCCACTGAGCTTTATCAATAATTGGTTCGATCGGGTTTTGTTCGAATTTAAATTTACTGGTTGTGCATGTGTGTGGATATGTTCTTCCGTTATTTTTAATTGAAATTTATGCACTTGAGTAGTTGCTATTCAGTTTATTCATTTGAACAATTTTTTTTTTGTATTTTTACTTCGACATGCTTCGTTCTCTGTTATGTGCTATATTCGTATAAACTCTTGGTCTGGTGTGTTGGTTGGTACATGTACGTACTGTACGTACTATGTTCTCTAGTACTAACTTGCATCGACATTATATTCAACCATGTACAAAGGATTTATCCTCTGATTTATCAGCATCCGTAGTAAAATAATGCGCAAAAGTATATCTATAGTTTGACTACAAAATATGAAGAATTACTTTTTTTACACAATATATTTGTTCCTGCTGTATCATGCACCTGAATAAGCTGCGTTCTTTTTATAAAACAACAAAACTTTGTTCCATTTTTATTTATTGATTCAGTCGTTAGGGAAAAGCTTCTAGAGAAACAGTTTCTAGATTTGAATTTTCGGTTAGCATTTATTTATCGTTTTATCGGCAGTCACTAAAAGGACAAGGCGTTATGTCCAGTTGATACAACGAACTTTCTATTGTTATTTCATTAATATACTCATATTTACAATGTCTGACCAACTATGTTCTGAAATCATAATGAATGTTTGTCTACACTCTGTCGTGTAAATATAGATTTATCGTTAAGAACCATATATCAGTATTGACACATCGTCGAAAACATTAATGCGTATAACGGATAATGAAATAGACAACATCAGATCGGTAATGTGTGAGTAGAGTAGAGGCTTTCAATCGAAATTCAAATTATGATGATATGACTTTAGTGGGTGCTATTGAATTCCGAAACATAAGAACTTACTTTGCAAGGAAAGTTATCAGTGAAGTTAGGGGTTGTCATTTTGAGAGGCTACAGTAATTACAAATTTATTGTCAGCTGTAACATTTAGTATTTAAGCACATAAGCAATTGGCAAAAACCTCATATTGATTTGGAATGAAGCCTTTAGAAAACGAATAAAAGAAGTGATGAGCACTGAAGTTTGCTATCTTTTATAAAAAATTATTTGTTACAAAATTTGAAGTACTAGATTTTGAATTAAAAGTCATAGTAAGTAACAGAAGTATGAAATTATAGCTACTGTTACATTTACTCTTGCTGTTATATGGAAAATTTGGATATAAGTTACCTGCATCCACAATTCTTATTTTCTCGTGTGGAACGTTGCTTTTCACGATTACGACAAATGTAAAGTAATTGTGTCATTAACGTAGAACCATTTTTTTGTCTAATGAATATAGTTGTTTTTACAGTAAAACGAAACGCATGACAGTATTCATTTTCGGACTGAGCTTGGGCTACAAAATTTCATATAATCCAAAAAAAGCGAAATTTGTTTTTCCAGCTACGAAAATATGTGGTACAAAAAAAATCACGGATCGTATCATGTTTTCTAACCTTTTTCTGATCCACAACATTTTTCAAATTTAATTGACACAACCAAGGGATAATGACATAACGATAAGGTATTATGCATGAACCCGTTGGAAAATGTAATTAATTTTAATTAGCAAAGGACATTTAATATTTTACCCTCGAAAAACTGATAATTTGAAAGATGAAATTCTGTTTGTGCCATTATATCATCAACCATCGTGTGGAAATATTTTCCTTATATGTTTTCACTGATCCATTTATAATAGAAACGGAGATGATAATATAAACCTCTCATTATGACAAGGTGTTTGGAAACACCGCAAAAGAAAATTTATTTACAATGTGTGTGTTATACCCTTTTTCTATATCGTCTCATATTTACATTATATTAAAATCCGTCTATTATGAGATGAGGTGCCCATTCATACATTATATTATGCATACATATAAAACGTACAGTACACGCTTTCTGTATAAATAAAATTTTTGTTATATTATGTGAATGTTGAATAGGGTGTGAAACTAAACACACTTCGGCTTCTAAATAGTAGTACAATATTTAGGGTGTTCGAAATTCGTTGAGTGGAATGGTGATGAAGAGAGCTGTAGAAGAAGTGTGAACACACAGCATTTTTGGCAAAATGTACAGGTTGGGGTGGGGGGGTTTCTCGTAACGAGATTATGTAAGTGAATTTAGTACAAAATTTATTATTATTATGTACACATTAGCTGTATTGTTTATACGTACGTGTTCATAGTGGTACACAATATGATTTACGTGTTAAATTTCTATTTAATCTTATAATTTATGTTCGCCGGGTTACGCAAACATAGAAGTAAAATTTCAATTAAAATTTTATGTATTTTCTCCAGAAGATTTTCGAAGATTTGTTTGATTGCTTTTAGATTTACTCGAACACATTTTCAATATTTACACCGAAAATGTGTCTCGTCTCCGATCATTTTCACTGAATGTACTATTTGTGTTTAGGGGACCCAAGTTTTTTTCTTTTTTAAATTGAATGTGATGTGTCAACAAATGCTTCGATTTCGCACGTTCTAAAATTTTTTTGTCTGCATTCTATATGACGATGGGGAAAAAATATCCTGATAATTAAATGAAAACCATTAGGAGTTTCAACCGTTGCGTTGGTTGATGTGATGCCGTACACAATAACATGTTGGTGATTTGATGATGATATAGATGCATTTGTACACATAAGATAGTGGCTGCACCTCCACTGTGAAGCTAAATTTATATACTTCGCTTCAAAGCAGGGCCTATTTTTAGAAATTTGATTCGTAAAAAATTACGAAAAATTACTTATTGCCGCGATGTCAACGTAAAGCACCTCAAACTGGTCTTAATTTGTAAATTCAATTTTTGAGGAATATTAAGGATTTGCATCAGCTACCACCCTTATGCATGTATTGTTAAATCCGTATAAACACTCAAACCAGTTTTGTTTGTGTTAGTGAACCAGCTGAATATCAGCTGAAACAAACTTAAGCCGAAATTCGACTGCCCTTTACTGTAAATTTTTCAGATAATATTGAAGAAAAAAAATTCTAAAAATTGGCCCTGCTTCTAAGAGGCGACTGCCGAATAGGTTACAATAAATGATATACGTCCCATATCTATTACAACTTCTTTAATATTGTTTTCCAATAAATAGTCTGAAACTTAGTTTTCCAAGCAATTAATAAATGAAAACATTTTTCTGTCGATGTCGATTATTACACCATAAACAGAGGATAAAGTACAAAATAAACGACAACCTTAAAAGTTGCAACGTGTTTTCCTAAAAATAAAATCCTCTTTGAAATTTTCCTATTTTCCTCTCGTTGCTGTAATGGGCTAAAAATATAAAGCTGCTCTTTTTCTACACTCTCGTAAAAAATCCCGCCATGCCTTCTTGTAGCATTAAACGTTATCTCTATATGGTCAATAAAGACAATAATTTTTTATTTTTATTTCTTTTGGCATAGGTGTACAGTTTATCGACACCACGAAGCTATCGCAACAACCCCACCGATCCGAAAGAGAAATTTGGCCCGGTGACTGTATCAGCGGGTACAATACGTAGTCAACACTTGCTGCAAGAAGGCACTTATGGTAGAGTATAAAAATATTGTGGCAATTCGTTATACAATATACCGGTTCAGGGTGGTAAATAATTTTTTTTTATTTCGTTGGTTACAGGCAGAGTATACAGCGGTACATTGCATCTTTCCAGTGGCGAAACACGAGACACTCTCATAAAAACGGTTGTCGGTAAGTTAAGCTCTGTGTTGCGGTGTTGTGGAACATTCTCGCAGCATTTACACATAACATTTAACATTAATATCATCAACATCATTACATTTCATATTAAAGTAAAATATTGTCACATAAGCAAAATTTATTGTCAACATGGTTGTTATAATAGACATTGGAATGGGTGATGGCAAAATATGCGGCTAGACGGGTTAAAATGGAATGCTGTTTTGCCATCTTCATTTTAATGCGGTCGTGCTCGTTGACATAATAAATATGTTTCAATTGCATTTCAGATGGAGCATCGCTTACACAAGTTGCCTTTTTACTGTCAGAAGCATCTCTGTTATGTGGTGTTGTTCACATTAATATACATTCACCGATCGGCGCTAATACGGAATTAGCTGGACCACCACAAATTGCATATCCCTATCCATCGAAGGGTAATTTGAAAAGGTACGGTTGCGATGCATCAAAGCCATTTTTACAGAACTAAATATTTATTTCTTGTTGTTTAATCACGTCCTCTTGGAATGTTAAAAAAAAAGATTTCTCCAAAATTGTCGAGAATCCGGTACATCCCTTAAAACTCGTCAACTAGTCGAATTCGGCCTTCACGTAACAAGAGGATTATCGTATTTGCATTCATTGCAAATTCTTCATCGTGACTTCGCCACTAGAAATTGTGTGTAAGTATTCAAAATTCGTACGACAAATAAATCAAAAAAAAAAATCAAATGTGGTTTCGTGCAGATGATGATTCTACACATGCTAAATGTATGTGGTGTGTTCCATGCGAAATTTGAAATTTTATTAAGCCTACAGCTGGGCTCACCTTGGATGTTTTATAGTTTTCTATTAATTCGGGTACCGAACGATGCACAGTTTAACATGATGATTTCCAATTTTCGTTGTTTTCCTTGCCATAAATCTCGTCTTAAATTTTTAGGCTTTTCGGTTACCTCCTGTTTTCATACAAAAACAGTAGATTACGTCCTTGTTTGGAACTTTTTATTTTGCCAAGTGTGGCGTTTGCAGTTTTCGAGCCGAAGGCGAGGAATACAACAAAATAAGGAAAAATACAAAGTTTCAATAAATAATGCTCATGTCATTGAAGTAATGACTCATTTCCCGGGGACTGCTCCGAAATTGATCTCTTATTTATGAATGTTAATGTTTGGAATGTTATAAAAAAAAAACCGTGAGCAGCTCTACATTTGCAGAATGATATTAGTCATTTGTGTGCCGAGGGGTGAAAAAATTGTAAATTGCAACAAGAACGAAATTTGCGAAGTTAGAAAATTTACGACTTTTCTTCGCGGTGAACACTACGTGTTTTATGTGTGCTCGATGTGAATACCTGTTTTTTTCAATTCGCTATAAAGAATTTCAGATGAGAGAATTTCTATTTTGTGGACATTGTTTCACCAGAGACATCAGAGAAAACGTCAGCCAAATTTCATTTTTCCAAAGCATTTTGAGTGGAGAAAGTAAGATTATTTTCACCGCACAAATGAAATAGAAGATTACGTCCTTGTTTGGAAATTTTTATTTTGTCAAGTATGAGGGTCCCAGATACAAGTCAATTCAGGTTTCGTAATAATCTTTACATAGATTGATAGTTATTTGCTTACCAAGGGAGGAAAAAGGTAAATTCCAGCAAGAGCCAAGTTTTGTCGGAGCTAGGGCTGATCGAGTCAGAATTTCCTATTTTCTTCGAATGTGCGAGATCAGAGATGTGATCAACCGTAAAGAACTACGAAACAAAGACATCATTTTGTTACTCAATTTTGCAAAACAAAAACAAAGTTGACAGTTCGTGGGATAAAGTGTTGATTTTCTCCACTGTCAAAGGATGAGGACTGTCATCAAAAGCGGCAACAAAACGTCATTTTATCATAGCCTTTTTAGTGGAGAAAATAAGCTTAATCAAACTCCACCCATGCCAAATATCTACTTCCGATTTCACATGGATACCACCATATACATTCCGAAAAGCGTATAGAGACGAATAATCGTTAAATAAGATCGAAAACTAGGTTCGTGATAAAATATTTAAACGAGAAATGTTCCTTTTCCATGTACTCTCTCCGCTATCTACGTACAACCCGCACGTATAGTTTGGATACCGATTTAACAGTTCGCATCTGTGACAGCGCACTATCTCGTGATTTATTTCCTGATGACTATCACTGCTTAGGGGACAATGAAAATCGTCCGCTCAAATGGATGGCATTAGAAATTTTACAGAAAAAACCGTACTCCACGGCAAGTGATGTGTGGAGTCTGGGTGTTTTCCTATGGTAAGAATATATAGACTACAAAAAAAAAGTAGATTCATGACAAAACGCTTTTTGAATGAATTCAAACAAAACTATAGTTTGATGTGAATGCTGATGTTTATTTCGCTGGCTTTTTTTTAGGGAACTAGCAACATTGGCAATGATGCCATTCGAAGAGGTGGATATATTCGAATTGGAACCGTATTTGAGAGACGGATACCGTTTGGGACAGCCCGTTAATTGTCCCGATGAATTGTAAGTTGAAAATGGAATTAATTACTTCTGGTGCACTGTAGCCATTCTCAAACCGTTAAAAATGAAAAAAACATTAAATTTATTAACCCATCAGTTATACGGTGATGTCATGCTGTTGGCTTGCTGATCACAAGCAGCGTCCACTGTTACCTCAGCTCATAGCTTATTTACATGATTTTCACGAAGACTTAGGAAAATACATTTAATCGTGAAGCTTTTCGACTGCCAACAATATAATAACTACCACACACAGACAGACATTTGAATAGGATAGAGTTAAATAATTGATTATATTGCATTGTTAATATTTTATATTTATTGAATGGTGAACTAAATAAGTAATATAAACAAAAATAAGAATAAAAAAATCGGATATTTGTGTAAGACTGTTTACTAAACAATTATTGAACAAAAAAAAAAGTAGATGAAAGAGAGAAAAAAACGTTTAATGTTTTATATTTTTGTTATAACAAGAAGAATGGATACTATTTATTAAAAAAAAATGAACGTAAACATACAACAAATTATAGGTTAGGTATTTTGATTGCAATAAAACCATTAACTATAGTTAATTAACTATACCAATTCTATTGAAAACATGAAGACGGACAAGCGTGCATTGTAAGAGAACACCATGACGTGTGTATAATATAATAAAGAAAATCAAAATAAAATCAAAATTAAACATACAAATTGTTGAAGATTAATGGTTCAAAAATTTTCCAAAAAAAAAATTCTAATTTTCCAAATTGAGTAAATTATACGAAATGCTGACTAAACGATTAACCACAACCACATAGACGTTTGTGGCGAAATTTTATTGATTCGACACTTTACACAGTCCTGGTTCAGTCTGACGCTCGGAGGGAGTGAAGAGAAGAGATTTTTATTTTTTGAAAAAATGGATGGCAAAAAAATCTCAAAAAACTCCCCAAGGGCTTTTTCTACCCTGGGAAGACTTGCTTTAGTTCAGGCTTATCCGAATCTGTTGTGATCTGAAACTAACTTAGTATATTGGAAATCCGACTGGCATGGCCCCTGAATTTCGTCTGAACTCATTTTTCAGGTTCAGATCAAACTCAGACCTATTTTTAAGAATTTTCATTCTGAAAGTTACGAAAAAATCTTACAAAATTCCCAAACATTTTTTAGAGTTTTTCGGAATTTTCAAAATTTTCAAAATTTACCTTCCTTATTGGCTCCCAACTAGAGTTCGTTAATTCAAGCTCAACAAAACTAGGTAAAGAAGTAGGAGGAAATGCTGACACTTGTAGCTCATTTCTTTTGCGACCATCGTAAAAGCCTAACAATCTAATATTTAGTTCAAGCAAAGCACTGTTGAGAATAGTTGGGAATTGTTAAGAAATGCTGAGACAATTCGGCATGAGCTCCTAACATGTCAAAAAATGTCCCTAGTCTCGGTTCTGCAAGTAGCTATTGAAGCGTTTAGCTTTGATTGTACAATTTTCGTACATTTCATGAATTTTTACTAATTTCGCAAAGATTTTCACGATTCGTGAATGAAGTAGGGTGAAATTTCAGCATGAATTTGCTTCAGCTGTTATTCAGCTGATTCACACATACAAAACTGTTTATACTTCTTTATTCGGTTGAACCTGTTAAACCCACGCGGGCCTTAGTGGTAAAACCGTAAAAAACATTTTTGATTGTTTGTGTGGATCAGCTCAAAACCGCTGAAGTAAATTAATACGTAAATTTCATTGCGCCTCTAAGTGTACTTTATTATAATTCGCAAAAGAAATAAATAAAATTAGATGCACCAGCAGTAAAATGTCGATAAAAATTACGATTTCGCCACGTTATAGAAATCCTCTTCAGCTTGAAAGCTTCTATGTCGTATACAATTGTTTGCATGTCCCAAAACAAGTCGACTGTCATTTGCTGTTTCAGCAACCAAATGAAATGTGTTGACGTGTTACACCTAAAAATGCTTTTAGAGCTTCAAAATATCTTTTTTAAATAAATTAAATGGAACTATAACAGGGTTAAAAAATATGATTTGCAAATGTAATTAATTAAATTTTAAAATTTCTAATTGTGATTGAGTTGCGATGTGATGTTAATTTATTTATTAAAATTGTAATTTTACTGTCCTTGCTGGTAACCGAAATATCAAATACTCTGGATGATAATAAAAACCTATGCACGCCGTTGTTTTTTTATTGCCTGTATAAATCTTAGACGAGACAGAGCATATACATTTCTAAGCAATTTTCTTACCACTTTTAAATCTTTCTCTTTGCAATGATCCTATTAAACTGTACTACAACTGTCCTACTTAGCTATTTGTGTAAAATATTTTATATTACTAAAGGAGTAGAATATCTACCTCAAATTTTAAAGTTTGAGGCCCTTGTGATATAAAATATCGAATATTATATAGACCACAATAATCGGATCTGTCGTATCGCTGAAGCTGATGCATTCGAGGCTCTACGACAGGTTAAGTTATGGTCCTTGTGACTTAATATGTACACTATTAACGAAACAATAGTTGATCTCCATAACTGAGGTCTACTTAGCAGAGTATCAAGAATTCAGAAAAACGTTCGTTGCGACTATTAAAACATTTGAGACATTTAAAGTCTTGATATTTTCTAAATTGCGGCTAGAAATTGACTTCTTGCTTCTGGAAGTACACATGTTGCATGTGGGAGTCAAGTCAAATAAAATAGCATTGCTTGATTAATATTTTAAGATCTTTCAGAATTTTTTGACAATTTCAAGGCATTTTCAAAAGATTTAAGGAATTTTGAATATTTATTTTTGAAAACTCCTTAAATTATGCATTTCTAAGAATTTTGAAGAGTTGTCAAGAACTTTTTGGTATTTTAAGAATTTTGAAGAACATTTAATAATTTTATGGAATTTAATTACTGAAACGTTTAATGAATTCTTTGAATCGAACTGTGAATAAATTCACTAATGGAGACCTGAATATTACATTAATTGCCGCAATTCACTCTGTGCTATATTTAAGTAAAGAAGAAAAAACCAGATGAAGACTAAAATGTGATTTAAATTAATTCCTAATTTTAAACTGTATAAAATCTCGTATTTCTATCTAAAACTCTACGTATATATCGAAAGAAACTAAAAAAAAAAAAAATCTTAACTAAAAACTTAATTGTCTTGTAACTCACTATGTCTAACTATATATTTCTGTAAAGATAAATATAAAATGTTCCAAAAATCAAGAAAATTCTTTTATTGAAATTTTTATTTTACCGAGAAAAACCAATCACTGCTGTGAGGATTTTGTGATAAGTAATTGGTCCATACTACAATCATTTTCTGCATCGGACTCTACGTTCCAAATTTACATCTTAACACTCAGAATTTCGCACATTTGAAGACTTTCCTCATATCTACTGTAATAGTCCGTTGCTAAAGCGTAACGATAAAAATACCGAAAATTCTAATTATACATGTATATCAATACAGCTAGAACGCGCTCGGTATTAATGTATCATTTCCACGCACCACGTTAATGCCAAGTCCAACTTTTAAGACTTTGTTAGGAAAAGTTTCCAAAATTTGTTGCAGGAAAAGACAATAAACTATGTGAATCAGCTGAAGCAAATTTTGACCGCAATTTGATTTCCCTTTCCTGTAAGATTTTTCCAACATTTTCTACAAATTTTACCTTAACTTTTACTCTGCCGAATCCTGACACTTTTCGAAATACCAAACGTCAGCCCTTCTTAGTGCTTTATTTTTGAACAAATTTTAGCAAATACGTTTTCCGAAAGTAAGCACTGGCCACGGTGTGGTTGAATTCATTTTAACTGAGCATTTCGATGCACTTTTGATGTTTTTGGATATTATTAGTCATCTCGGAGCCCTGAACAAGGTTCCACAAAAATTTTTGGATTTTCATCCGTACCTTCGGTGACATTGGTGCATAGCCCATCCTGTCTACAAAAAGAGTGGAGGATAGCTGGTTGTGGTTTCAATCGATAGTGCCTGAAATTCTAATAACAATTGTACAAAAATTAGGTACCCTAAGTGCAAGTGAAGCCGGCAGAGACCTGCTAAAGTTGAAAAAACGTGATTTTCAAACAGTCATAGAGACGTGGATACTTTAAGGATGAAGCTAATAAATAGTTTTAGCAGTAGAGCAACATATCCTCTACCAATGACCAAAAAATTAATTTTGGAGACCAACTACATAGAGGCCGACAGTAGCTCAAAGTTTTTCCCTCATCTTTGGTAAAATTTGCAGGTTTCAGAGGCGTCTGAGACGCACTTATTAAATGTTTTTGTAAAATGGTTAATTCTGAAATGCTGGAAGTCTCAGCTGTCCATCGACACCACACATGCAATGACCCATGTCAACAGTGCCAATGTGTTAGATGAATAATTGAAATGTGTCCTCCTCCAGCGAAGTTTTGTGCATGATTTGAAAAATCTTTGAAAACACCGCTATGATGATTTGTTTGATTAAAAAAGTTATAGAGACAACGAAAATAGCAAAATAACATCGATATTTTGCTCTTTATATGGATATTTAAAATCATGCACAACATTTCGCTGTAGAAGGACACATTTCATACACTGTACACATAATGTGTTATCCAGAGTACCGCGAAATGTTTTTGCCGAAAAACCGGATTCCGGAATTCTTACCCGGCCCAGCGGGATAAAATAATGAAAAAGAGAAAAGAAAAGGGAAAATGACAAGAAACCGGGATCGACTTCCAAGCGATTTCAGTTTTAATCGATTTTCTTCTTTTCGGAAACGTTGAAACAGTGTAGCTTTAGTCAATGTAGTTTTGAATGTACTCGAGTCAAAGGAACAGAATTCAAACGTCTGGGCAGTTACTGGTCTATTTGTTTTGTTTTTTTAACTTTCGGTCCGCTTGCGCTGCTTTTCTTACTATGAAGAAAACATGATTTGTCGGCATTATTAAAAATTATGAAATAATCAGGAACCTTTAACAGGATTTGGTTGTCTGCGGCCAGAAAACTACTTATTACTGTGTAAACAAAAACCAGTTTTTCTCATTTTCTGGCCACAAGAAAACAAAGTACCGTACTGTCTTACTTAAAAACACAACTCTCCCACACGCCTCAACAAAAAATTTCAACATTTTTACCTGGAAATCGCAATATTATTATCTGGAAATTTGGTCGAATTTGGACAGAACTAACTCCAGGTAACTCTGACTGGTAATGCAAATTTTGTATGATAAATCACATTACCTGGAGATAGAGATTATCTGTCAAAGGTAATATTTTGAAATATTTTTTTTTACCGGGAAGAAAACATTATTTGCACACACGCCACTGTACGAGTACGACTGCTGGCAATTTACAAGCCCTTGTGATATTCCATTACAAAGCATTTTTACAAATATTCCTCAAACTTTCCATTCTATCATTTCTATAAAGATTCCATGCATGCCGTTACTTATTTTCCCTAACGACAGTGACATCTCTTTAGTAACGACAGAAATAATAAAGATAAAACACCTAGTGCCATCTAATGTTCGGCAACAATACCTTCAAACATTATAAATTATAGCATTGAATGGAACATGCGCAATGACAAATCCATTCATACAACAACAGCAGGTATAGCAACACACATACACACATTTCGAAAGTATATAAGTCCGGTGAGGATAGAAAGGGGTTGAGAATATAGTATAAATGACAGAATATAATGTTTGTATACATAAATGAGGGTGTGAGTTGAGGGTGAGGTATATTCTAAATAAAATCAATATTTTTTCGAAATATTTTATGAGATCATTTATTATGAGATAGTGGCTTTGTTATCTTTTATGTACACATTGGAAAGGAAAAAAAGGTTAAGGACTTAACGATTTTATGGTGGTATCTATGGTATTAGAGAGTGAAAACATTTTAAATTGAAGGATTGTCACTCTTCCGAGAATGTTTTATTAGCACCAACAGACTGATAATTATTTGTTATTGTTGGCATCACTCACTCACTCCATCATACCTATATAAATTGCAATAAAATTTGTTAAAAATGTTTTAGAATCTAATTTGTGACGAGTCACAAATATAGCAAATGAATCATGAATCAGTCGTGATTGATCATATCGAATACCTATTCAAAAGAAATAACATAACTCCGAATTCCATTCCATTCAATGCAACAAAAACAAATGAAACAAACCCAAGCCCAAGCCAACTCGTAACATTGTTGTATGCATACAAACAAAATGAACCAGCACCATTTTATACACTGCTAAAACGACGATGAACGAATGAACAATTTCGAACAATCGGATTAATCGTTTGAGTGTATGTGTGTAAAACCGAATGCATTTTGCAGAAGAAACGACGTCTGTGATTGGTCGACAACGAATCAACACGATGGCGGTAGCCAATGAAACGAAATGAATGACAACAAGTACTGAGAACTGTTGTAAGTTCGGAAAAGTAAAACGGAAAGGAAGGGAGATTGTTCGATTGAAAGTTACTTCATTGAGAAATTTATTGCCAGAATTTTCACTGAGCGGAAACTCAGATAAAATGTCCTTCTTATAATAGTAAATGAAGAATTCGTTGTAATTTTTACTACTAGATTCGTTAGAATTAGATTCGCGGCTTTGTAGTTTGAAATATTACTTACTGGCTCGCATAACTGAGATTTGTTTTAATGAATTTACCTCAGTGATGCCAACCAAGTCCCTTTCGACTAATCTCTGCACTGATAGGATCATATTCCCCGAAGCTAAGAGTAATTATACATAGAAAGGAAATTTCGAACAAAATTACGTGAAATATGTGGTCCCAACATTAAATACGAATTATTTATTGGTATGTGTTTGCCCTCTTAATTGGTAAATTGTACTATCGAAAGCGTCACCGTGTAAAATTATACGAAATGTGTATCTCATACAAACTTATGTTGGGACCACATTTCGTTGTACAAATTTCCTGTCTAGGTATAATTACTCCAAGCCCCGAAAAAAAAACTAAGCCCCAAAGGCAACCCTTCCCATCGTGCGTAGCTAAATTTTTCCGCAGATGCGGTGTACGTTATCTTACAATACCCTATCTGCCGCGATGGCAATTTTCGCACAACAGAAAATTTCTTTTTTTTTAGTCTAATAGAAAAACTATAAATAAGAGATAATCTCTAGCTAAAATGCATGAAAATGTATGTTAAAATTTATGAAGTAAAAGATTTCGTACCAATCTATTAAAGATAAATAGTTCGAAAGACGTATAACAGAATAATTGTAATGGTGTCATACTCTCGCCGTATAAACAGGAATATTTGTGTGAAAGTACGGAAAAGTATCCACCGTGGACTTCATGAGCGAATTGTTAATGAAAATTTCAATGTCTATAAAAAACAATATATCAACTTTGACTCATACTTGAAGGTGGTTTGAAAAAGCGACTAATTTTGTTTCAAAAATGTCCTCAAAATTGTAAAATTTCACAATTTTTGTCTCAAGTACGGAAAAGTAAAGTGAAACCTTTTGGTTATGAAAATAATATTTTCTTGAAAATCCAAGAAAATCTTGCCCTAATCTCATAATCAATACGGTTAAACAGTAGCCTACCAAATCGGTATATTATTATTGATTTGTTTCAATAGAAATTGAACGAAATAACGCAAGAAAATGTAAGAAAAATGCTGAAAATTTCCTTTGTGTTTTGACGCTTCATCAAAATCAATATGGCGCAGTTGAAATCTGTGACTGTAATTTGGCAACGTTGCATGAATAGTCGATCGATGCCGAGTGGACACGATTTGTTGAAAATATTTTTAATTAGATTAGATGGTTTAATTTATGCAGCTGACGTCATAATTATGTAAAAAAAATGTAATTTTTAAATTGCGCTCCGGCACTAATTTTATAATCGTTACAAATATGAGAATGAAGCCGAAGCAACTCATGAATCTGGGCTGTTCAAGGTATTTGTCAGCTTAAAATTGAGTTTTTCGGAATAATCTAATTATTTGTTAAGCAATTGTCAGACCAGAATTTCTGTTTACTTCTGAAATGTGATTTTTATTTAAAAATTAATTAGGAAACGCGTTAAGATTTAAAAAATCCAACCAATTTTCACATTAATTACGTAGAAAAACTTTCACAAAATTTTCAATTTTACTTCTCCGGTCTTGCATAAAGACTTTGTAAAATAAAAGACTGATTTCGTTCAAAAATCATAAAACTACCAACTAAATTTGAATGAAAGCTTACTACCAAACAGTAGTTGGCTGGAATAGCGACCTTCCTGGCTATTTTGATAAAGTGTTTTTGAAAACAGTTTGAATGCCGATACTTCTCCGAACTTATACATATTCATTTCTCTACATCTAACACGAATTAGCTTTCAAATATGATTCGCATGATGAATATAATAATTCACAAGCGGGAATTTTTTATTACAATTTCAGCCAGTGTTAATAATAGAGTTGGATAATTAACGCAGGTTCTGCAACGTACTTTCGAAATTTTTTACAAATAGAATAAGAGAAACCGACCCGACGGAGCGAATGTCTTGAGAAAATGCTTCAGAAACTACTTTCTAGTTACAGAGAAAAAAGCTGTTTACTGCATATAGATGTAGATTAAAGGGTGTAATTACTTGGTCCAAAGTTTTTTTTTTACCAATTGCCGCGTCATTTGCAAGCTAAGGCTATAGTATCTAGTTTTTTCAGTGAAATATCTCGATTACTGTAAATTATTATTTCCTTCCATTTGAATTCATTCATTTCATCTTAATTAAAAATACTATTCACCATGATCAACGTAACGCTGGCTTGCCTTTAACAATTCAAAAGAGCAACTATTGTCGAACAGATTTTACATATGATGAAATTCCACGCGAGTTTGTTCCAGCTTGTGACATACTCAAGAAAGAACAAAGGAACTCCAAGGATAAAAAGCCAATTTAGTGAATTGTTTGGTTTTCATTTGTTATCGACAGCTACAATAATAATCAGTGCGCTCAGCGCTCTAGTGATCTTATATATTGCAAAATGTTTGCTTAAGCTAACGAAGTACAAGATTTTGTGTTTAAAGGCTAAGCAATACATTAAACACATGAAGTAATAGATTTGATGGTTACAGCGTGATACACTTACGTTTTGCTGGAGATTAATAGTTGCTTATTTAAAAGGAACGCAAACCCATATAAACGGACACATTTACATTGGTTTTATCAATTATTTGCTATAGATTTTCAAATCGTTGATATTGTTCTCATCCGATCAAGTGTGAAAAAAAGTGTGATGATCATTAGTTTGCAGGAAACTGAAATATGTTTGCTATACAACTGGGTTTCCCATTCTTTGGCATGACATTTTCTAATAATTTTCCTTTGAATATTTTAACTTAAAACCTTTAAGCATTAGCTCCTGCTCCTTTGAATTGTTTGTAAGCGAAGGAGAGTTCTGTTGTGTTGATATTTTTGTAACGCTGATATGTGAATGAATACAATGAAATGAAAAAAAATGTTTTGCTGAATTCGGTGATTCTTTCTCTGAAATAAAGAAAATAAAGTCAGAAAATGGTATATGATTATCCGAAAACAATCGAAATTCAGTCGCTTAAATTTTTATTTTAAATGCGACAAAAAAGACTGCTCACAATTATGGCGCAGCCAAACAAAGTTGTTCAGCCGCACCATGCAGCCGATAAACAATCAGTCTTTTCAAAAAATTCAAAAATTAAAAACTACAGTAAATGAACATCATCAATCTTCTTCTTTCCGAATGTTTCCAAAATCCAAGCAGCGTGGTAACGTTGAATTGCGATCGAGATTCTTAAATATTTCTTTTAGAAAAAATGTATAAATCGCGGGTGATCGTTTTTTTTGCAGCTTAGGAAGTTACTTCTGTAGTTACTTTAAAAAATTGCTTCTTTTAAAATCCAGTCGCTTTAACATTTATTTCAGCAATCTTCCTACAGTCGGAGGCAGTGAGATTTCAGCATGAATTTGTTTCAGCTGTTTTTCAGCTGATCCACACATACAATCAAAACTGTTTATACTTGTTTATTCGGATGAAGCTGCTAACGCACGCACGTGGAACTGGTAAAACCGTATAAAGACGTGTAAACAGTTTTGATTTGTTTGTGTAGATTATCTGAAAAACAGCTGAAGCAAATTAATGCTGAAATTTCACTGCCTCCAACTGTATTAACGAAAATAAAGACATTTTTATTATCCTAAAATCTTTTAAGGTTGGTGTTAGATGCTGCTAGAAAAACTGCGATTACGAGTTATTCTTATAGAAAGTCAGGAAAGTCAGGATGTCAGGAATTTCCAAGAGGTCTTTTTCAGTCATTAAGAAATGTTTAGCTCTACCTGTTTTAAAAAAGCATACCAGTACTAACCAACATTTTCAGCGTGAAATTATATTTTGTTTGCGCGCTCAAGGGCTTTACGCCAGAAAAGTTCTTATACTCCTGTAAAAGGTTCTTAAAAGGTAATTAATATGATAAAATATCCTAAAATGGAAATTTATGTATAAATCTTTACTTGCAACAGAAAATAAAAGTAACACCTCTGACACCGATAATTTTCATTTTCGCAGGGCGTCGCAAGTAAATTAACTTACGTAATTGTTTGGAGATGTTATTTTGCCACGACAAACCTCCGTCTCTAAAAATAGAAATGTTCAAACAAGGACGCAATGTACTAATATTGATTAGTGCTAGTAGTTATCTAGCGCCAACAATCTAGTTTTCTTTCTGTAATAAATAACAGTGAATTCCGTCATGTTTTCGATTTGGAAATTGTTGTACAAATCCAGGCAAATGTTTCAATATCAAACGAAGACCTTCACATTTCCTAGAATTTTGCTGGATGCGCACATGCGTCTCGATGTAAAATGTTACAACACAAGAATATAACTTTTTATTTGAGAATTTGTCTTTGTATATTTATAAAGAGATGTTAATGGCTGCAAATAAGGATATGTATGCGATATTACTGTTTTGGGATTTGTTGTTTTTCCACCTAGTTCTTGATGTAAAATGTGCACAATTGAACATCAACGACATAAAAACTATTACTTTTGTATGGTAAACTCATTCAGCATTCCATTGTAGTCAAAGTAATACCCAATCAACTTGTGAATGACTTCGATTTTCAGCGTTATTTACAGGTTGATGTAAAGTGCAGCCTAATTATCTATGTAGCAAAATATCATATGTCGGTGACAGAAACCCTTACAACGTTCGCAATGCAAATGATATCAGACCAATCAATGACGCAAGGAACCAACGCACTTCAAGCATGAGTGGTACTCTAAATTGGGTACTGAAACTGGACAGTGTGTCATACAACTGTAAAACACTGTAAAAAACAGTTTCAAACAAAAAAGTACTCTATTTGGCACCTGTCGACAATGATCACTTTTGCTTGAAGTGCGTTGAAGAAACACAATTTTCTGTGATGGAGTGTTAATGTTCAATGGAATGCCAAAGGAAATAAAAGGTGAAAATGATTTTAAAATATTTAAAAGACTGTTACGTGGTGAAATAAAAAATAAATTTGTGATTTAATGAACCTGTAAAATGAGTAAATAAATGCTTAAACGACAAAATTAGATAAGAATAAAAATGATTAAAATACAAAATTAAATGATGAGTGAATTAAAATAAAATTAAGAATTATAATAATTGTAAACTAAAAGAAAAATAAAGAAAAAACTGTAAAAAGGAAAATAGCAAGGCTATATAATAATAAACATACATACATACATACATCTCTACTAAAACTATGCAAGACATAATTTGCCATATTTCGATCGTTTTATTTGAAAGAGATTTTTTTTAATGAAACTTTGAACACTTAAGAAGAGTAAAGTGAAATTCGGCGTGTTTTCTAATTAACTCCCAAATCATAGTTTTTAATTGATTCTACAAGAATTTCGTTGAACAAATGAAAATTAAATTTTTGTTTTCTGAATTTTGTTGAAGAGACATCGGTGCTTTGCTGAAAAGCATACATTTTTTAAAATACTGAATTTAGTTTACTTTTTATGATATCTTTCCACCAGAATTCATTTTCAAAAATGTAGGACCGCAATAACGACCACGAATGTGTTAGCTTTCAAAAGAAAAAATATATGGTTGTAGGAGTTCGACCAGCTCTTAGAAAACTAAGCAGTTTATGAAAATTTCTCAGAGTCGGTCGACTACAACCAAAACTAATTTTTATTTTAAGCTAACAGATTCGTGGTCGTTATTGCGGTCGTACATTTTTCGAAAAGGATTCTAATGAAATACGAGACACGTTAATGTAGGCTACAATTTTAGCTAAGCACCGATGTCTCTTAAAGCAAGCGCTCACAACAAGAATGAAATACTTAAACTAAAGACATATATGACCAGTATTATTATCGCGTCTATTACTTCCATTGATGATAGTACATTACTCCCCTTCGGGTCGGGCTGTAACACCCCACTTATCAAATACACAACTTGGAACCTCGTAAGTACAATGCTTTACGCGATTAGGCAATGTAAATGAAAATGAGACATGCCGTAACACGTAAAAGTATTTTTAATCGGTTTATTTCAAATCTTGTACTTCAATTTTTTTAACATGAGTAATACTAAATAAAGGACAATATATTACCCATAGCTGGTCATTATTTTTGTCGTCGTTATCGATAACAGATGAATAGCCGTATGTGAAATATTAACACAGAATCAAGATATTTCTTAGGTCACCAATAGATGGCAGTTGCCATGATAAATCTGCTCTAATTTGATGATCGAAAGAAGTCACGAAAAAAAGTGCACGACAAAAGATTGCAACGAAAAACGTTAATCTTTTTCTATATTGTTGCATTAACAATATTTTTTTATTAAAAATATTTTTGAATTGATATAAAAACCTTGATAGAGGATTTCATTCTGCAATTTAAAATATAAAAACATAGAAACCCTAACTTTTCCCCTAATATTTATTCCATTCGTATCCATCCATTCATTCATCGAGTATACGCAGCAGTTCACATTATATCACATTCCATTTCATATAAACGCTATACTACAACCTTTTCCACCCCAAAAAAAAAACAAAATTCTCAAAACATCATTTACACAATATGAAGTTTTACCCTCGCTATTCTTGGTTTCGCTTATATATGTTTATTGCAAGTTCTCTACACAACCCTCATTTCATTTCCAGTGTTGAATATAATTTTCTTTTCCACTCACAAGCATTTATATTTAGCTACGAACACAAATTCTATTTTTGTATACAGTTTTCTGTTTGCAGCAGCTACACCAGAGAGATACTACACACCCGTTGATGATTTTTTTTTTGTTCGAACAACGAACAACATGAAATATGTATAATGTTGATACGGCATAAAATAGCACCATACATGGATTCTAGTCATTATGTATAACGTGTAGGAAGCATCAGAGCAAACAACAACAACAAAAAAGAAACAGGCTGAACTGACAGAAACGGACTCAAGAGCATTCATTTATATCTTATACAAAAGTATGTGGGTTGGATGGCGTTTGTATATTAAATTCGTGTATTTAAACTGACGCAGGTAGGTGCATACTCTCTATACGCGTTTGTTTGGAACATTGGAACACACATTGAGTGTGTGAGAATAGCCGAATGTATCGACATTATGTGTTACATAAACATTGAATGGACCATGTGTTTTATTTGATCAATTGGTTTTGTGTATTCGTTATCACTTAGAGTGGCAGATAACTGGCAAACAACAGTGTAACATTAACGTAAATTTTCTATGTACAAAAAAAAAATACTTCGAAGAAGTGGTTCTGTTTACACGTACTACGCCACAATAACAGCAAGTATGTAAATACACTTCGTACACTGATGTTGACGTAGTATAAATTCAAGGTATTAATTAACCTAACCTTCAGATCATTTTGCCACATTTTACATACGTTATTATACATACGTTCATGTTTATATATCAGAAAGTTGATTACGTGCATTGTACTTACAAATAAATGGTTGAGGGTACAGTGTCTCTTGGTAGTATTCACTAGTATCATCGTTGTATGTTCAAAAATTGATTGTTGATAAAGTTATTGTTATTGACACATATTGAATGGTTGATTCTGACTCATTATAGATGTTGAAGTAAACAACAGTTAATAGCGATAATGTTTGCATCGTGAATCTTGTCGTCTGGAAAATACTACTGTTAACAAACAACAGTACAACTGAGGATGTAAAAGATTCTATATAAAACGCTAAGCCGTTAAAGCTGTCTCTGTGCCGCTAAGACTAACATTATGCATTAGCTCGGAGAGGGAGTTTGGGTTTAGCTTTGCATCGACACATAAAAAATGATATGCAAATGATTACTTTGACGAGTTGACAATCACCAACTCGTCAAAATAAACATTTGGACACAGGTGCATAATATTTATTATGTTCCTCCTTTCTATTGTGACTTTTCATTTGAAAGATCGACGATTTCCTCCTAATTTTTAGTTCAATTTACATTTTACGCTACGTATAATATTGCGAGAAATTTAAATTAGTCAGGCTTTTGAAGGAAAACTTTGTTTTGTTGTTCAAAACCTGGATGGAATGAAGTTTCCGTACACGGAAAACTATGTCTGAAATGTACCACTTAACATCTAATAAGAATAAAGTAACTGGCTTCTGATGGTTGATTGTAGGTGATAGATCTTCATATTTTGTAAATATTGTTCGCATCATCTTCTTCTTGCTATCAATACATAAATTACTATGGACCGGAGCCTCTACCTAGCAGCCTTTATTTCAGAAAGTAAGTCTCTTTGAACTGATTATGTAATTCAGAGTGTAAAGAGCTCAGATGGACATCGTTGTTATTTTCTTTAATGGTCTTATTGACGGCCAGATTTCAATATTTCTCGGTAGCAAAATTGTGTAAATTCGTATTGGATAATTTGTAACCGTTCCTCAATCCGAATATCAACTTGAGATGTGAAGTTCGACGTTTTCTTGGCTCTAACAACTGCTGCAAAGTTCTTTGTAGTGACAATTGCAACCTTAATGCTAAGAATGGTTCATACGATTCGTAATATTTAAGGTGACAACTGTCAAGTTACGAATTCTTAAATTCACTGAATCGCCCAGGGTTTGAATTTTTCATGAGTAATGGTTATTTCATCTGCTAACAACCACCAATCATAAAAGCGATGTACGCAGATTGATGCCTTCTTATAATAGCAAAATGAACGTTTAAACCAATGAACTAAAAGTTTATTTTTTATTAATCTGTTGAAATAACTTAAAAGAAGTAAAAGATTCAATAATATCGTTAACCAACGCACTCCCAGCATGAGTGATACTCTAAATAGGGTACTGAAACTTGACGCGTCATGTCACACAACTGTAAAACACTGTAAAAAACCATTTTATACAAAATAATACTTTATTTGGCAGGTGTCGACTGTTTGCTTGAAGTGCGTTGCGGTAACTGATGATTATGTGTGATGGCGTGATTTCTTCACGGTGCTGTTTCAAATTAAAAAAATAATAATTTTAGATTCAATTTTAGTTATCGCATGGCTTCAATCTATTACTCGATTAATCGATTCCAAGGAAATAGAAGAAAATTTTATCCATCAAATGAATTCCAGACGGCAAGCATATGACCAGTTTTATTCCGGCGCTATTACTTCCATCGATCAAAGTATTTTTAATCTGTTGATTTCAAATCTTGTACTTCAATTTTTTTAACATGCATTTTACTATATAAAGAACCACATTACCCAGAGCTTGTCATTATTTTTGTCGTCGTTATCGGCAACAGATGAATATCCGTATATGACAGATTAAGATGAAGATATACATTATTTTTATCAAAAAATGAGGAGTTGTCTATTTAATTGTTATCCTCAAAAGAAAAAACAAACAAAAATAAGGAACGACGAATGACGGAAATAATAACAACATTTTAATAAGCAAAACCAGTAACTAAAATAATGTTTATAAAAGGAAGTTACTTTTTTCACTCATATCGTGATACGTTTTCTTGAAAACGTTTAAGATTATTCCATACAAAAAGCCACAAATACAAGAGACGCACGCGTGTAGAATGAATGAACAAAGAGCTGAACAACATTGCACACACATACAAACGAAGCGACAATTCCAAGTAATCAGAAAATCGTATCCGATATCCACATTCATGCATCACGTGATCGATAGCTCTGCTTGGTTGATGAATATGATATTACCAATTTGGAAAGATTTTAGTTTAAAAAGGGTTTGAAATTAATGATTTTACTTTTAAATAAATTATGTGCTGATAGTGAAACTAGCTATTATGTAAGCAATAAATAGATGGCGTGGTTATGAAGATGATTTTTTTAAATTGAAATTAGTGTGAATAGAATTTTTTCTTTATTTAATTTCGCGAATTTAAAATAAGCTGCTACTAATACAGAAGTCGACTCACTTAAGTGTAACCAACGAATGTATGTTTAATTGGAGTTTTATTTGTTATTTTAGTCGGCTATTTCATTAATTTAAGCTTTCGAAATATTTCTAATTAAACTGCTTTTATAAACTAACGTGTCTTCGATTTTTGAGTCTGAGTGCTAGGAAGACCTTAACGAGGGTACGACTTATGTATTCACTCATCGTGGAAAGTACAAATTGGTGTCAAAATAGATGGAAGTATTTTTGAACGTTAGAAGTTGGCTTCAAAACAATAGGTCCACGGGTTCCACACGCAAAAAAAAATCATCGATGATTTTTGTAAAAAAATTCAATAGCAACAAATGAAAGGAAGTCAACGTTATATCTTAAACAAAGAATTAGTTTAGATATACAAAGCAGCAATGTTATGTTGTAATCAATCAATGATCTTGAAGAAATCTTTAATCTTTTGCCCAAGCAAAAATCGAATATAATGTAAGTTGTGAAATCTATTGGAACAATTAAAAAAAAAAAAATTACAACACAAAGAATAATTTTTCTAGAGGACAAATTTCATCGACCGACATACAACAAAATAAGGAGACCTAAAATTGGACACTTCTGATGAAACTAAATTTGCAAGCGGACATTGTCTGATTTTAGGCCTATCAATTTTGTAAACAAGGTTGTTGCGGTTAATAGAATCAATGACTTGTGAAATCTGTGTTAGATCTTTCGATGTTATGAATTTACCTTCTGTCTTTTACTAAGTGACTATATGCCTTCTTAGTGTGTACCTGTATCAGATGTTTTTCCACTTTCTATTTACTCATTTTCTTCGTTTATGATGTTTTGAATCATTTTGATTTGTGACCTAAGTCTTCAGAAGGATCTGTGATATAGACTGTGATATTTGTCTAATTTATCATTTATGTACCTAACTTAACCTTCAAATTTTACCATTGTATTCTGTCTGTACTAGACCGACGTTAAACGAATAAATAAATAAAATAAATAGAGAGCTGCCTCGGCAACGTAAATATTCGAATTTATTTTTCATTTTGCTGCAGGACCTATGAGAACCATTTCACGTGACTTCTTGTTCAATAAAAAATAAAATTTTAATACGGATGGAGGATTCTTTTGAAGAACAGTCGACCGAAATCTCACGCATTTTCCAGTGGACTTTTTTAATATGAGCCTAGAAAGGTATTCGACCCTAAAAGCCAAAAACCACTCTCGAAAAAATTCTTCAAAGCTTGTGTGGCTAGCGAGATGCAAGAGGTCATCACTTGCACTTTTTTTACAAAAATTTCTCCATTGTGCCGTACAGTGTCGTGTGGGGTGTCATAAGAAAGGTAATCACATGTACTATTGAGCCGAATAGGGACTTATTGGGTTTAAAATTCAACTACACTAAAATATATGCAGTTGAAATTTTCAACCGAAAAAGACTGAGAACTTACACTGTTCATACAGAAGTTTTTCGAGGTAGACGAAACGTTCATGGTCGTGTGGGATGTCATTGGAAAGGTAATTTTATGTACTTTCGGGTCTTATGAGGTTCGGATGCATATGCAATGAGATAGATATGGGGGCACTTAAACATTTCAACTTCTATTTCATCGTTGATGCATTCAAACCACATAAGACCCTATTTGGCCCAAAAACACATAAAATTACCTTTCAAATGACCATGTACGTTTTCTCTGGCTCATGTAACTTGAAAATTTTTTGTAAAAAAAGTGCAAGTTTTCGGTTTTTGATGGCCTCTCAATAGCCACACAAGCTTCGAAGAATTTCTATGAAAGTGGTTTCGTATCTAGGGTCGAAGTCCTTTCTAGGCACATGTGATGTGGCACTCCAATGGAAAATGTGTCCGATTTCGGTCTACTGTTTTTCAGATAAAGAATCCTCATGGTCCAATGATAGTCATCTGTTATCGACAACAATGACAATAATAAGTAATCAGCTCCCGAGTGTGTCCTCTTATTTATCAAAAGTTTTGTTAAAAATAATGAAGTTAAAGATTTACTATCAAATATATGGAAATACTTTCAACAAGCGAACGAATAGAGTTAGTTTTCATACCATGATCCGTTTGATAGTTAAGGCCCGTTCATACTCGCATACATTTTTGCGATATATGCGACCATGAACTGGCCTTAACTAATTTTATTTCAATGAAGCCATGAGTACTCAAACGACGGCAAAAAGAAATGATCTGTAACAATTACTATTGTATCAATAGTATTGATTGATATAGAATCGCTGATGTTTTCCTAATTTTTTCTCGAGTTCTCGTCACTTATCATACAAAGTTGTGTTCGTATAAGTTCTGGATAATTTTAGGTACTTTTTCGAATGTAGGCCTTTCTCGGACGGTCAGTCTGAACTAAAGTCGAGACTTCCTTACCATTACTGCTTCCTTAATAGCTTAGCTAGTTCACTAGTCCACACAATAAATGTTCTCTGGTGGTCAAAGGTAAATTTGTTTGCAGTGAAAATGATATTAGATTTATTCAGTATCTCCTTCAGACACAATTCTCAACCTCATGCCAAAAGACCACCTAAATACTAACCTACATGGTTTTGCTTCGCAGATCTTAAAAATGGGTTCATATTCAAAAGAGGAGACGGTAACTGACTATCAATTTGAGGATTATGCACTAATAACGTCCACATTCAGGTGGAACAGGCCAAGAAATGAGGTAGTTCGTGTTGTAGGTATATAGTGGAAGTGAGTCAAAAAAAACCCGTAAAATATGTTGACGTCATTGTTGCACGACGACCACTGGTAAGAAAACATCATTCCAAGCACAGAACGAATATCATCTGCATATAGGTCTCATGCTAAGATAGCAAAGAAGGTTAGAGTAAGGCATTGACTATTTTTGGGAAACATTTTCCAATATTTTTTTGAAAAATACTTTTTGGGAAAATTCAAGAAAATATGGGGAAGTGTTTTCCCAAAAATAGTTCCTGGAGTAAAGTAAGTTCGATGTAAAGTGTGGTGTGAATACTTTCGTCGAAAGAGGACTTACAATGGTTCTTTTCTTGAAGACGAGAGCCTTTTTGTCTAAAATTAATACCGAAGCGTATAGTAGAACAGCACACCCCTAAATTGAATACGTGAAGCCTTACTACAATCAAGCACTTTCTTCTGCTTTTATTGACCTAACACACAACGAATCGATAATATACGATTAAGTACATCTCTGAGATACTCAAATGGTCAATAATATTGTAAAAAGTAAAATCATTGGCTGCATATCTATTCCCAACTCTCTGTGGTATAAAGAGGTTCAATTCCGTTTCACATTTACTGAATGGAAATGTGTGTATAGTATAGCTTATACGTGAACTTTAACCATCCGAATGGACAACTCGATGTATGGAGAAGCGAACGAATTCCTCTTTATACATTTCTGTATAATTTAAGAGTCATGTTTTTTATGCATGCGAGTGTGTGTATAAATGTTGGATATCAACCATTTGCTCTTACCATTAAGTTGTTGTTGTTGTTTGGCATAACAGCGTGTTTGTGAGTATAGTGAGTGAGGTTTTTTTTCTACTTATATTCTTCTTCGTCGGTATAGCATTAATGCGATAATGGAACACACTGGAAGTGAAAATTATAAAAAGAAGGAACACAACTTTTTTTTCTCATCTTTTATTTCGTGTTTTTAGTTTAAGTTTTTTCTTTTCTTTTTTAAATAATATTAAAACAAAAATGTTCAACTGAAACAATAATGAGTACAGCGTTTTCTTGTTTAATTTTGCAATAAATAATGGATTATATATGAATGAAGAAAATAAAACATTTTGTAATTTATTTACATGAAAAACAATCATTTATTTAGGTAAAAATTTACTCTTTTTCAACTTCTTACACATGTAATTCATTGTTCAATTTATTTGTTTTTTTTCTCTCTCTTTCTCTCTGATTTGATTGATGTTGCATTCGTTTCTTTTCTTTGTATTCTCTCTCTGATTAGTTTCATTAAAAAATAGTAGTTGTAGCAATAGTACGAAAATATTTTATTTTCAATTTATTTCACTTCATTTCACCTTAATTATTAGAAAAAAAAATAATTTTTCACAATTCATTAAAAAATGTACAATTGTTTAGTCCCTGATCAAGTTCATATATAACATTCTCACCCATAGAGACCTACTATCTTTTTCCATAAAACGAAACCGAACACATTAAAATAATTACATGAGTTCCCTGGTTTTTCAGTTGTTGTTGTTGTCATTTTATTTCCTAAATGTTTAATATCATTATTAGGTGTAGTTAGTATACATGATTGCATTTTTTTTCTCTATATTTACTATGTACAAACTAAGCTATTTCTGCCAACGGCATCACCGTTTTATATTTTATCTTTTATGTGCATATAACATCCGTCTATATGTGTGTTCGTACGCAGATATACCAGTTGTGTAGTATACACACATCTGTATAGATATAACCATATAGTATAACGTAGAAACATGACTTAACCAAAAAAAAAACTCAAAAGCATAACAAAAACGACGACGTGAAATATAAAAAGGGGCTTTGAAGGTAACTCAACGTTTTTCTACGTTAGATCCATAGGCTGTGAGAATTTTTTTTTTTTATTATATAAATTAGGAATGAAGTGAAATTATTTACAATTTAAAATTTTAAATGTGTGGACGTACTGTTCCACCAATTATTATTACTATATACAATTGTGTAGAAGCTTCATTTTGCTTCCGAACGTATTAGTCACTGGATTAGTTGATGCTTTATGTAAACCTTTTTTTTTCCTTCTTCACAGAACATTGAATTTAATCACTCAACAAAATTGATTGTAGAGACAAATAAATAGTACATTACTTACCAATGGCACAAATGCTGGAAATGACACTTCTTTTGCGAAATTTACCGATCTCGGCTACGCCTCGGTAAACACACAAGAAGTGTCATTTCTACCATTTGTTCCATTGCCAAGTAAGGTATTTTAACTCAAAAAATTGAGATAACGTTTCGTCACCGTGAAGCAAAGTTAACTTTATCTCCCGTTTTTGAGTAAAACACTGAAAATCTAAAAGAACCGATCGGTTTATCACCCACACGTTACCTCCCTTTCACTCTTCTCTCATCACGAATTCTCCGAATGTTTATTGTTGATAGTTTTCACAAAACTCTCCAACGCTTCGTTCAGTTTATCGTGTCCAGCTCGCCTCATTCGCGCTAAGTTCTCCAACCATAACGCCTGATGCATGTGTAGACCCATCTGTTGACCGAATGCGGGTAACATAAAATTGGGAGTATGCGAAGCCCGAGCCATAACATCGGCAAACAGTGCCGTCATATCCGGTTGATCCAATTGACTTTTGTTATTGTTGTTGTTTGATGTTTTATTGGCTAGGTTCACCGGAGCCGATAAGTCTAATGCTGCGTCGCTTTTTCCCTGTTTGGGTGGCGAATTCTTCGGTGAATTTGGTTTGCTTGGTTTGGTTGGATCGGTTGGTTTCGATTGAGATTTTGTGGTTGACTTGGTCGCCTTTGGTGTTAAAGGTGGCGTTGCTGGTTTTTTGGAACCGGACGAACCGTTTGATGACGATTCTGGATTAGGTTTTGACATTTTTGGTGGCGGTGGTGCGAGTTCATTCCGCTTCTTCTCAAGAATCGATTCGAGAAACTTTCCCTGATATCCGGTTTCCTTATCACGTCTGACTTTCAGTAGCGCTGCAACACTTTTGTCCATTGCATTCAGTTCAGGTATCGCCTTTGTTTCTGGAGATTTTTTTGGTTCGGATGTAACCTTCGCTGTGTTACTTGAATCTGGCAGCACTTTTTCTTTGTCATTGTTATTCACTTGTGGCTTTGGTGATGGCGATTTTGCGACTGGCGGCTTTGGAGTCACTGGTTTTACGGATGGGGGTTTATTAGTTTCACTTTTCGGCTGTGTGTTTTGTTTGACTTCCTCTTTAGCAGGAATTTCTGGTAATTTAACAATTTCGATGTAGTTGTTTACAGGACTGTTCCGTTTCGGGTTAAATAGCGGATTGTTCATCGACGAGTCGTTTTGTTCGTGAAGCGTGATAGACAAAGATGATGGGAAATTAATTTTGCACGACTCCAGCAATGATTGTACTTTGGCCTGCTTTTCGGGCGGTGAATTTCCGTCAGGTGTATTTGAGTGTGGACGTTTATTATTCTCGTTCAATTTCTCACTTTTCTTTGGCGATGATGTAACAGTTTTCAAACTATTTACACCTTGACTGGCACCGTTCGGAGTTTGTGGGTAATTTGGAATGTAAGCTGGTGACTTCATGTATTTGAATTGTTGGGTAGGGATACCATAGTTTGGACTGTACTGTGGCGAATTCGGTGAGTAGATTGGTGACGCAGGAGAGTAGGCTGGAGATCTCATACCAAGTGGCAGTTCGTTCGTTCGATTACGCGAATTCATTAATGCGTAATTGAGGTAGCCCGCAGACGGATTTCGATGCATAGTGTTGAATGATGGTACATATGCTGGTGATGTGGACCCTAATGGAATTTTTGGCATGTCCATTGCAGGGCCGTACACTTTGATGTCCTTCCCATTTGGTATTTGTTTGATTTCGGTATCTGGATTTTTGAGCATTTTCGTTAGTTGAGGCATACTGGATGCTGGTGATGACGGCGATGGTTTCGGTAGAATAGTTGGAAGTTTTCGCGGACCAGGTGCCAAGGGTTTCATTCGATTGATCTTTACTTTGCCCTTGTTATCATTGTCAGTTACTTTTCTCGGAGTACTGGTAGATGTTGGCGGAAGCATTTTACCCAGCGAGCTCGGAGTTTCTTTCTTTTGAGTGTTTCCGTTGGCTGTTTTCTTTTCCGGAACACTTGGAGTTTTATTCACATTATTTCCTCCCAATGCGCATGGATCGACACACCAAATTCGATTTGTTGAATTGGTCGGTTTAATTTCCACATCTTTTTTGACTTTCGATGTTTCATGGTCTTCGGTTATGGAAGGCATACTCGGTAATTTGGAATTTTTAATAGACTCTTCAACCGGTAACTTAGTCAGGTTTGGCTGTTCCAAAGGTAATTTGGCTCGATTCATTGGTGGCTCTACAGGCAATTTCATATTCTTTACTTGTTCCGGAAGCATTGGAAGATGTTTTGCTAATGAATCGATTGATAGTTTTGACTTCATTGGACTATCGAGAGATAAAGAAAACCGTCGTTTCGGAATGTTCTTGATGGGCTCCTTGCTTTTACGTTTGCTGACTGTGGGTTCGGGTTTTGTATTTTTAACTGGACCTTGTGGAGATTTGTTACCATTTTCATCGGCGGATTTGTCAGTCAACAATTTCGGAGAAAGACTAGCTGATTTCGTAATCGTCGTTTTAAGAGGATTATCCTTATTTGGCTTATTAGAATGCAATGTAACTGTAGATTCTGTAGAGTGATTGGAATTCTTCGTTGACTGTGAAGATGTTACTTTTGTCAGGTTTTGCTTCGGTAATATTGTTGCAGGAGATTTCGTTGAAGCTGAACTGGAGGCAGCAAAATTACGTTGCTTTTGTAACAATATATCACTTATTCTGGTAGCCACACTTGTTTTGGAATTCGCTTTTGATGGTTGACCGTACGGCTGATGCCATGGAACGCTCTTGGTCGAATGTTTTGTAAACATTTCTTTTTTGCTTAACAATTCATTGGCAGTCGCCTTTTCAATTTTCTTCTTTTCCGCAATGATGGCCAATTTTTCGGGGGACAGGGATTTTGTCGGCGTTAAGTTAAACGATTCTAAAAATTCGGATTTTTTCTCATCAATGTCCAAATCCACTTTTATTTCACTTTCACATTTAATGACTGGCTCCTTATTATCACAATGACTACTTTTGGGCGATTTAATTTCGTACTTCACTTCACTGTCATTCGAGTCTGTTTTCTCACTTACTTTAGCCAGTGTTATCACATCGATTTCCGGTTTCTTCTTACTATTTACATCGTCTTTCGGTTTATCGGCACTTGTTTCACTTGATTCGCTCTTAGTGTCACGTTCTGTTTTAAATTTCATTTTCAGATCGTTCACCGAACTCTTGATTATGGTTACACTATTTTGACGGGACAGATCAATTTTTAATTTAATATTTTCGAAACGCTTTTCGCTGGAATCGCTTTTGCATTTCTTCACACTTTTAACTTTTTGATTTTTCTCATCGTCTTTTACACTCTTCTTTTCCACTTTATCGTTCCCACTTAATGACCTTCTCAGTTCCGTAATTCGTTTTGTTTCCAACTTTTCTAATTTACCACTCTTTTCGTTGTTCACAGACTTTTGCACTTCCGCACTAGGTTTCGCTAAATCACTTTTTATCGCATCATTAATCGGATTACCGGCACTGTGTCTGTCCGGTGTAATTGATTTTGGTGACTTGGGTTTGACAAAACCGTCCACAGTTTCTGTAGTCGTTGAAATATTTGTTGGAGTTGACAAGGACTCAGTCGCAGTGGTTTTGATTGGTTCAGTTTGCTCGATTTTTATTGTTTCAGTCTGCTTCTCATTTCGATCAGATATGCTTGGAGAACGACGTAGTGGTACTTCTGGTAGTTCTTCGGATGATACCTCCTTGCTTCGTACTCGGAAAAAGAATTTCATTGAAGCATCCTGTGGATAAGAATGAATTTTTATATTAGACCCGATTTGACAGAAAATAACATTGGGTGCTGCAAAAGTCATTCATTACACAAGGGATCAATTTTGTGATGCGAGACGAAGTCACAAGTGTGTGTTAAGCAACAAGGTTTGGTAACTGTTATTTTGACAAGGATCTAGCTATGCAACTATCCGTGTCGAAATAACCGTTTCTAAACCAAGTTGCTTAAAACACGAGAGTGAGCTGGCAAGTTCACAAATTGTTCTCGAGTTAAGGAATAACGAAGCAGCACCTGATGTATATGGTTTTGTTATCTTCCCCATGCAAAAGTTGCCTGTCTCCTCCTAAAGTTTAATATTACATAGTAGTTTGCTCAACATGTAATGAATCATTTTACAGGGGGACAAATTACTATGTTATGCTCAACTTACGCATGTGGCAGGCAGGCAACAAAATCGTTTTTCAATAATAAAATGGAAAAACGAAATTATTTTATCAAATTTATCTTGAAATTCGTTCGGCAAATTTGAAAAGAAATCCTTTGTGACCAGGTGTTTATCACAACAGTTAAATTAAGAATTTTACTTTCGTCTCTTCGCACTTACCTTTTTCCATGTGTAAATATATGCCACATCCATCAGCGTATAGTGATCCGGTAAGACAATAGTTTTAACTTTGTACATGATTTCCACGCAAAATTGATTGGAATCTATGCCAAACTTATGCAAAACAAATTTCTTCAAATACGAAACCGGGAAAACAGCGGGACATTGTAGGTACTTTGGCCGCTTCAGTTCAATTTGGTCTTCTATTTCTCTGTTGAAATGAAAAATAATTTTTTTTTTAGTTTTGTTCTATTCATATTTGTATATGGTTTTGTTTGGTTGAAGAAGAAGAGGAAAAAAAATGAATGCGCAATGAATAATTCAACAGTTAAGTGAAATAAAAACCGACACATCCATCCATCAAGAAAATCGAGTTTATTTAAGTTAAATCATTTTTGTATTGCTCACCACCACAGACGTTTTTTTAATGGTTTCTTATTACCTAATTGGTTTTAACTTTTGCTTTTTTGTTAGTTCGAACGCATTTTCTCTTGTGATATTAAAGGGATCGATAGAGGATAAGTATAAGCGGGACTATATGTTTGGCTTGTTGTTGTAAGGTTATAGGATCTTAAAATCGAGTAAATTGAATCAATTCAGGATGACCCAACCATCGATAAGTAAGATGTCTTTCGGTTTTTTGTTTGCTAGACCGTTAAAATCAGACCGCCCTTGACAAAAACATTTTCGACTGATTAAATTTTCCACTAAAGGTCGTTGTTCTCGCTAATTTTCGAGTCTGAAGTGAACATAATGGAATACAATAGCAGTATTCCATCCATGGTATCGGGATTAAAGCCGTCAACAAGTTATTTAGATTTTATCATGCCAAACTCAAACTTTAACATCCAACATAATAAAGGCATTATAGTGGATATAATACGCATCCAGTTCGTTCTGAATGGTCTATCCAATATTTATACCAACTTAATTTCGCTCATAAATTTGAACATGCGCCGACCTGAAATTCCATAAGCTGGCAAACGTAATCATACCATACAGGACATACAGCAGCATCATTCGAATTACACGTTCGTTCTCTATACATATATGAGATGTACAATTTGTTTGGGACATTTTACGGTTCGCATTCAACACTTTGAACAGAACATTAACCCCAATACATTCGACTGTTTGTTCATTTTACAAATTTTGTTTTAAATCCAAATAAAACATTGGGCATGAGGAATAAATTGGACAAAACTTTCACAGGGAATAATTTACGATCTGCAGTCGGAGTCGAAAGTTTTTTTGTGCTCGGAACTATGCAAAGGGAATATATGTAAAACTTGGAAAGATTTATATCGAAATTAGCACTTTGTTTTCATCTCTTAAAGTGGAAGTAAGAAATTAGCACCTGTTCTCGCAAATGTAAATGTGAAATTATTCTCTCGACGATAAGGTGATATATTCATTTCCCACCGTTTCTGTGTAGAAATTTTCTGTGAAACAATTTATTGACCTTCCCAAATTTTCTCAACTTCAGCAAGATTATCTGGAGCGATAGCCAGTGCTTTCTTTATGTAAAGAAAAAAAGTTTTGTGCCTTTAAATATTGCAGAGAATCCCTAAGTAATACCATCAAAAGAACCATTAAATCAGTGAAATTTCGACCCCTCAAGAGTCAACACTCTCAACGTAATTTGATTGAAACTGTTTCATGCTACAATTTCATTGATAAGTAGATTCACAATAAAATGGGCGTTGAAACAGTTTTCTCATTTCACTTGATGAAGTAAACAAGTTTCGAGGAAAAAAAAATCAACAAATTTTGTGGTTGAGAGAGAGAGATAGAGAGAGAGAGATTAAATTTTTGAATGAGTCAAAAAACAACCCATTTATTGCACGACTCTCTTTGATAATCTTGATATAGAAAAAAAAACTTTTATCAACTTACTCTACATCCGCATATTCCAATGATAACGGAATGTTTTCGTTTGGCGACAGTATCAGATGTTCGGTATCTTCACCACGCTGTTCTGGACTAGCTAACACGGCTTCCTTCGGATGTGCTTTGTAAAAAGCTCGTTTCCGCAACAGCTCTTTTTCATACAATCCAGGTACCAGTTTATAAACGATTGCTTGCAGCGTAGCATCACGTCTGTGGAATGGAAAAGGTAAAAAATGTAAAAATTTATTTTAATTGGGAACAACGTTCTCCTCGTATATATAAATTTCATTTAATTCGATTAAACCGTTCACCATTATCAAAATGATTTCCTTTCCTCGAATCGATTCAAAGTCAATTGTATGTGCATAAGAATGCTAATAGTACATAAAATCAAGTCATTTAATGAAATGTTCATATATTTTTAACATACCATTCAAAATTCCATCTTCAACAGTATATTTCAATAAAAGAAAATCTATTCATTCAGTGAACATACACTTTAAAAAAAAAAGTTTTATAGAAAAATTTAAATGCTTTGTCTGGAAGCATGCGCAGTGGTGAGTCTATTACATATTATTGTAGACTTATATAGATGTGTGTTACTACATTGCATGAAACGTGTCATTGAGGGATACATAAATTGATGAAATTTAATTTCATTTTGTTCTCTCTGCTTAGAATCTGCTATTGGGAGGGAATTTAATGAGGAAGATTTTCTGGAAGATATCGCCGATCAGTTATAAATTCATGAATAAATTCAACCAACTGTCTACCATAGCATTTGCATATAATTTTGAATACATTTCGCATATTTTGAGCGCTTACAGACTGAATAAAATTATGTGAGAGAAAAAAAAAACGTTGAACGTTCTCCATAATCAGTAATTATAACAGAATATCGATGGCTCGAAACGTGAACTGTTTTTCGTTGTCGGTTTAGTGTTTAAAAGTCATTGAGAATTTTTTTAAATTGAATTCTTCTTGATGAGTGATATGATGTGACGTTGGAAATGCATGTGACAATCTATAGTTTCGAAATACTACCATTGAAGAACATGAATTGGTTTAGTTCACAAGAAATAACATAAGAGCTGTGTCGCTGTGTGTGAAACAGGCGACGTCCGTCAATGTCTTCCTTTTTTTTCATTCAAATTGATCAGATAGTTAGAGAGTTAAAGGGTTTGAAAAAATGTTAGGCATGATAGGTTTCAGTCTATGCTGCGAAAGTAATTCATTACATGAGGTAACCATTCTGACATAAAAGCAAACTCACAAGTAAGTCTTTGAGCAACAAGCTTCGGTAACTGTCTTTTCGAAAACAGTTGCCGAAGCAAGTCGCTCAGGAGTCAGTTTGTATCACAAAGTTTTTTCCGAAGTAATGAAGTACGTAGCAGCATCTAATGTCAAATCAACTACCAGAATGGATCATTTTCTAAGCTAAGTTTAGTCGCAATATTTAGTTAGTAAAGGAGATTTCAAACGATTTAACCCCGCTGATAGTCTAATAGAGCACTGCTTGTTTTCGATCAAGAAAGAAAATATTTTTTCAGTACTCAGCATGTACTCTCAGAACTTTTTTTCTTCAATAAATTGGAAGAAGATAAAGAATAAATATAATGTCTTTGCAACGACCCCTAAGCATTTCTCATAACCGTACCGTTTCTTTTCTCCTCTCTGTATATTAAACTTAGCGCAACAATAATAAATGCCTCTGTGTATACTGTGTCTGTATATATTTTCTTTCCAGAACTCTGTTATATGTTTCTTCGAAAGTTTTTTTTTTTATTTAGAGCACAACCACACGTTCTAATATTCTGAGCAGAGTATACACAAAGTACAATTCGGATTTCATGAACATGTGTGAGTGTAATTTTATACAGTTCGGTACACATTTTGTTGAACTCAAGCCATAGAAAACGCATAAACCGACGAAAATACCGGCATCAATGGTGTATGTATACACATACTATTTATGTATTCTGTCATCCTCATGTCTTTAATATATTTTCACAGCATTTGCGCTCAAATGGTGTGGTTGAATTTTCGGCAACAACTTAATTTCAAATGACATGGGGCATGTGATTGTTCGTTGTTGTTTTTTTTTTTCATGGTCGGTAAGAGAATTTAATCTTTTTATTTTTTTATAGACATATGGGTCGGAGGCTCATAATATGTTATTTATGAATAAGAAATAATTTTTCCTAAATTACTGATATGCTTCAAATGAGCTCCGAAAAGAAAAGGGGAAAGATTATCTCAAGTTGTTTTTATTTCACAACAAACTGCATCGATGCATTACATTATCATTGGTTGTGATAAAATTGAATCTAAGCATTTACTATCGCTGAAAACTAACACTTAGCCGTGCCTTCAATTTCCTATGCAAGTGAAACATTTCCAAACTGAATCAACTCTACTCAACTAGAATACCATTCTCTCTAACTTTCATTTACTTTGTCTGCTCATAACATTTTCAGACAGTTACCACCCCACAAGTTGTGCCGTTCGAGCACACTGTTATATACTATATATATTATAGACTCTATAGTATAGAGAAAGTATGTCTTTCTTTATGTACAATACATTCTCAGAGTTGTAGAAAATACGTGAGTTGGACTTTGATGATTATAACTGAAGCTTCATTTTATCTTGTTTTATGTACCAGAATCTTAGTTGAACATTATCCAGGTCTTGATAGATAGACATTAAATAATTTGTGATGAAAGTTACATGTCAACCAAAACGTTTAATGTTACCAGGCCCAAAAGACCATTTAGACTGAGTTATACAGAAAAGGGGCCTGAAAATGATAACAATTTTGAATAATGTCATTTTTCTTGTAGACGCCAACAGCTCACAAGCACACTTTACCATATAATGGCCTTATATTATCTAACGGACGTTGATAATTTTGCAAGAACTTTTAGAACTATACGAGCACAATATGCCACGAAATGCACCAAAACGTGACAGAAAGTACTATTCCGATTTTGAGCGTTTGCTAGCATATTAAACTCACAGCTATAACGTAAATGGTGTGCGAATATACCACAATTATACACGTGCGTAGTATGATATGGATCCATGGGGTAAAATATTCTCTTAAGTGGTAATAGGGAGATTGAGATTTTCACTTATAAATGTACACGGAAAAAACGGTATATACTGATGAACGTTACGACGACATCAATGGCTGATTCATTCGTAAAATGTACGTGCAAGACGTATCATTGTGAGGGATTCTTCTGAAAAACAGAAGACCGAAATCGAAAGCCTTTTCTATTGGAATTTTTTATATGTGCCCAGTAACGTATTCGACCCCAGAAGCCAAAACCATTTTTAGAAAAATTCTTCGAAACTTGTGTGGCTGGTAAGAGGTCATCATATACAGAAAACATGCACTTTTCTTAAAAAAATGTCTCCAGTTACACGAGCCGTACAGGGTCGTGTGGGGTGTCATTAGAAAGGTGATTGCACGTACTTCCGGGGCAAATAGGGTCTTATTGGGTTTAAAATTCATCCACACTGAGATATGTACAGTTGAAGTTTGTAACCGAAAAAAGACTGAAAACTTACACTTTTCTTACAGAAATTTCTCGAGGTACACGAAACGTGTATGGTCGTGTGAGATGTCATTAGAAAGGTAATTGCATATACTTTCAGGGAAAGTAGAGCTTACGGAAGTTTGGTAGCATCTGCGATTCAATATAAGCACTGAAACATTTCAACTTCTTATAATTTGTCGTATATGCTTCCAAGCCTCAAAATTCCATATTTTCACTGAAAGTACATGCAAAAACCTTTCTAATGACACCCCACACGACCATGAACGCTTCGTGTACCTCGAGAAATTTCTGTAAGAAAAGTGTAAGTTTTCAGTCTTTTTTCGGTTGAAAACTTCAACTGAACATATCTCAGTGTGTGTGAATTTTAAAGTACATGCAATCACCTTTCTAATGACACCCCACACGCCCTGTACGGCTCGTGTAACTGGAGAAATTTTTGTAAGAAAAGTGCATGTTTTGGCTTCTGGTGTCGAATACCTTACTGGGCACATATAAAAAATTCCAATAGAAAAGGCTTCCGATTTCGGTCTTCTGTTTTTCAGAAGAAACCCTCTGTACCACTTAAATGACTCTACAAACGAAACTGCTCATACGTCATTATTCGGTTTTAAAACTACAACACGCGGGAGTGTAACTATTTCAAACAAGCATAAGGGATCTTCTTTCTTTGAGTGGACCACCTGAAAAACAGCTGGAGGAAATTCATCTCCAAATTTGACTGACGTCCTCTGTACATGTTATATGTAGAAGTTACCTATAATCTCTCTAATTTGAGTCTGGAAAATCTGTTCAGCAAAATTTTAATATTTTCTGTCACATCACCATTGTCTTTAAAGTGAAGGCCGTTGAATGGGATAGATGGATAAAATGTGAAAAAAAATTTCGACTGACATTTGAACCTACCTGCAGTGCAAACATGTTCACATTTTCCAAACTGGCTTTAAAATCCACTATATTTACAATACTTGCGAACTAAATGAAATTCCATTGATTGCACATTAAATTGTGATGCAACAATTGTAAAAAAATGAAACACGACAGAAAACAAAGAGAGCCACACACTTGCCACAGATTGAACTAATTAACAGTACATTTTGTTTGCATCGTACAAACTCATACCGTATAATTTGTGTAAATCAACTAATTGGATTACGATGCAAAAGTTTTAAAATAAACTATTAATTAGGCTAAAATAAATAGGTAAAATATTACACTCTAATGATTTAGTAGAATGAAAACACTCTGCAGAGAGAGACACATATATCCACGTATACCCATAATATTATACAAATAAATTGTGTGTACTCAAATCGCAGTTATAAGGTTACTGAATGGAGTGTATATGATGTACATTCACGTATATATACAAAACGTAAAGAAACGGATAGGGTGACTTCATTATTTAGATTTGTTTTCCCAATTCTTACAACATCACCGTCCGTGTAATGGATTTTTCTAACGCACAGGCATAAATAATAATAAAAATTTAAATAAAAATCATAAACAAAAAATTTCAAATTATTATTCAATGTTAGAAATATTAGAAAAACAAAATCTCAGAAAAAAAGCGGAATGAAAAATCACACACATATCACAAATATTCTAAAATAAACATCATGGTACTCACTTTATGTTTGGTTTTTTCTTGTTTATCATCAGCTCACATATCGGGCAGTATTCAGTTGTCTTTAGTCGTTTTATGATGCAGCTGTGACAAACTGAAAATGAGAAACGTTTAATTACACGGAGAATTTATTTTCTATTTAATTGCTGGCATTAACATTAAATCTGATTTAACAGGCAGAATGTTTTTATGGAAAGTGTAATTAACACTCATGCCGTTGATATTTGTTCTTTAATTTATATTTCGTTGCAAAATGCTTGTGACTGAGAAGTGGGATTCAATATTCTAAGTATTTGTGTAACGGGGAAGACATGATTGATTGTAACTTCAGTCCGTCCATCCACCTGTAGACTTCTACTCTTCTACTAGAATTTGCCGATAGTAAACTTCAAAAAGTTAAACTTCTATCTTTAGTGCTTCTCATAGGAAGCAAAGCAAAATTCGCGATGTAACCCAAGTCTGCCTCATGCAATAATCCTAGTATTTAGCCGCCAGTTTTTGTAAATTAGTTTTATATTCAGGCGGACCACAAACGTCACATTATCTCACCATACATGAGCCAAAATGAAAAAAGTTTTGTATTGAGGTGAACCAAAAACGAAAACCAAAACGAAAACAGTTTTTCCTACTTTTTCGTCCCAGTTGTTTCTATTTTCGTTCAGAATACTTCCATCCTCGGAAGTCTTCACCAGTGGTGAATCACCACCTGGATCAGAAATACACGTTTTTGGCCCTAGTGACATAATATACTATTTCCGACTTTTTCATCCCAGATGTGTCAATTTTTGTTCGGAATGTGACGTTTTGGTGCACCTGACATTTAAACCACTGGAAAAAGGTGTATTTTTTGACTACGGCAGTAAAGACCTAATAGGTTAAAAATACTGTTTTCGTTCCTAGTGACATAATATAGTTGTTCACACTTCGTGCGTCGAAAACCGTGCTGATCATAAAGAATGTCGAATCTATTACATAACTTGGGACTAAAAGTTGAAAATTCACGTTATCTTGTGTTTACTGATCTCGCTTCGCCTCGTTTCAACAAAACACACACACGAAAACTCGACATTAATCTTTTGTTATGTAAACACGTCTATTTCATTGGGTGCATGTGATGTGTTTCAACCGCGAATGTTTGCAATGCACAGGCGGAATTATCTTTTTTTTTGAAGAAAAGTGCTGATTCATTTTTTACAAATTATGTATCACAGCTCACAGCTTTAAGCAAACCGACTAGTGTCATATTGGTTACGAAATTTACGCATCATAAATCAAAATAACGCATGCATGTAATAGGCTACATTTTTCTGTCAATAAAGACGAAACCAACTTACATGAATGAAGACATTCGACTATTGTTGTGGCATCAATCAAATATCCTTTGCACAAAAAACATGTTATTTGCTGGCTCACAGTCTTCAATAAAACTTTAATTGGCTTATGTGGGTTGACGACAATTGCTTTGTTCTCCTTCAACTCGGCCATTTCAAGCAACTTCTGAAAAATAATCATAAATTTTCATAAACACAAAACCAAATCTTTTCGATTTATTTTTTTAAATCAGCAGACATTCGTATCGTCTAACCCTATCTCTATCGTTGTGTCTTTTATTAAACCTCACATGGATAGAACTATATAAACCATGATGACACAATCGATTGGATTCAATTTTTATATACGCTCGAAATGCATACATAAAACACTCACAACAATAACTCAACCGAAAACAAGAATTTTTTTTTATACCTCAATAAAATCGAACAGTAATCTTCATTCCGATAAAACAGTTTACAGGAATCAAGAGGTAGGTAGAAAAAAAAAACCCTTTTTTGCAACTGGCAATTTTTATTCGTATTATTATTGTTACCCAGAATGGTTTCGGCACGATAGTGTATTGGATGATGTGAAAATTACTTTTTATTTCGGATAGCTTTTTGTTCGGATTTAGGTGCTTGTTGTACACATTTTTTTTATGTGAATAGAATAGCTTGTACCCATTCTACGCGCCCAAAAAGGAGGATTATAAATTTCGGATAAAATTACAAAACAATTAAAACGCAAAGGCTCGGTACAGTCTTGACGCTGGTAGATAAAAGAAATTTTGAATTCAAAATTGGTAGAAGACTGATACGATGGCTCAAATATATCACAAAATATAGGATGCGGCGGCATCATTTTATCCGATTTCGATTTTAGTTTTCACTTGTCTTTGTCAATTGTCTTTAACCTTCTCTTTAATCAAAGCACCTATCATAGTAATAGAACATTTGGTGTGTCACCATACTACCCTATTTAATACCATTTGCATAATAAATGGTCTTATGATACCAATGTTATTAAATAGATCAGTACTATGACACACCAAATACTCTATTACTATGCTAGGTGCGTTGCTTTAACATTGACAAGATGTTGTTTTGAGGGGTAACTCCTATTTGATTACAATTACCGCATAAGTGATGAAATATTTCATTTAATTATGACGAAGTGCTCGAAGTGCTCGAAGTGCCCATATTCGACCGAATGAAATTTTCGTTTCACCTTTAGCATTTCTTTTGTACATGACCGTTCGCTGCATTCAATCATTAGAAAACAAAGAGCTGGGGTAGGACAATGGAAAACAATAATTTCAGAAGTACTATTCAGTAAGAATTGCTCGCTTTTTTACATAATTTCCGACTTCATAATTTGGAAATGTTTTGAGGTAGAGTTCTTTGACTACATGTATACATGTATACATGTATAAGTGAAGTAACCCTTGTACCGAAGGAAAATTTCTTTTTCTTATTCAAAAATGTCCCTCTATACAAATGAGAAATTCCGCAATATTACGTCCGTGCGGACAATCCCTATTCAAAAAAAAAAACAGGGATGATCGTAAGGTTGATTGCACACAGCAAATCATTAACTTGTAGTTGTCCTTATTTACAAACAAATAAATGATTAAAGGTTGGGTGGTCGGATAAGCTCAAATTAAAAGATCAAAACAAGTCCACAAATTATCAGTAATGATTGAAGGTTGTTGCGATCAGTACCAAATGATCCAAAAAGTGTCACCTTTCATCTGGGAATGAAATCTTTAATTAAGCCACTTTACACATTTCACCCTCTGCCGTATCTAAGGTTTGTAATTCGGTGAATGTATCAAAATTCACAACGCCCGAAATGTTGTTTTTGTTATTTTAAATTGATCTACGGAATTAAGAATGCTTGTTATTTCTCAAGAGGGGTAAGAACGGTTGAATCAGAAAAGCATAAAACTTCTAAATACACAATCGGAGAAGAGAAGGTTTCAACGAAAACTTTTTCCAAACAAATCCGTTAGTATTATTTTGAAAATGGGTATAAATGGAATCCCTTATATCTATACATTTTGGCGCTGTGTATGATTTATGCTGTGTTATACCTATTGTGCAATGAATGTTTTTGCTACCGTATTGGTGCGAGGTATTACTGCTAAAGTATACTCTCTGTTTGCGTATATAGATGTGTGTGCTAAAGTGTATGGCATATACACGAATGGTAATGATAAAGTGTACATGCTGAATTGAATAAACCCTCTGGAATGCTGATTTATTTAATACATTAGATGAATCGCTTGGTTTATGTGTTGTTATACCATACTCAGTCAATATAGCTGATAAATGCTAATATAAGATCGAGGCTATTATTATAGCATTGGTAATTCTAAACTGGTTTCGCAACCTGCATTTACATATTTCGGATATTTTTTTTCTCTCCTCTCTTATTGATAAGTTATTATTTTTCTTTAAGAAGTTTAAAAAAAAAACACTGAACAAATATACTATTCGGCTATAAAAATGAATTGCTATAGTCGCTTTAATCTCTTTAATTTAAAGACTCAACATATGCTATTCATACACAAATTATATACACAACATTTAACAGACCTTGTCATATAACATATACGTTCAGAAAAGACCACAAAAAAAAACTTACCTAACTCACAATGAATCCAAAAAAAAAAAAATGTATATCCAGTTATGCACAGTCAACCCAGAGTATTGTATAGTTATATTCCTCTTTTTATCATTTATTTGATTTTCGTAAATTTCCGCTGCTAGCAACCCCTGTGTCGACGTTCAAACATTATATTTTCTCAGTTTCTTTTGGCGTTTTTTCAACACAAAATAGCTCACATTTATACACGTTATATTTATATATATACCGATACGCATACGAGTATACACCATCGACGTTGGGTCTATTATATATATTATATCTCAGCTGTCAAAGCCTATATACCGAAATTCGAGATAAGCATTTTATCATCTATACACATATACATCCTATCTATGTATGGGTCCCGCTTTTTTTTTGTTCGTTTATATATTTCGTATTTATTATAAAACTTGGGTTACATTTAGTTATAATCTCATACGTTGAAGCTTTAAATTACGCGACGTGTTTCGCGATAATTAAACCGTAATTAATGAACTTGTTGGCGTGTAGTACGGTTATAAAACTCATTGTTTGCTATGTATACTAATTAATTAAACAATATTTAATTAACAAATAAAATAATCTTCAAATACACCACACACACGTCCGTCATCAAACGCGTTTCGATTTCAACTGACGAAAATATCTATGCTTTTGCTTTGAGTAGGTATGCAATGTTGGTTGCGACACAGCTGCTGCTCTAAAAAAAATGTTCATAAATCCCCCACTTACATATCGCTGTCCCTATTGTCGGTTCATATATTCGATTGTTCGTACTGTTCGCACCCATTGAGTGGAACGGAATCATGTCGGTCTCTTGCACTAATGGGAAAATCACTTTTTTTCGTTTATATTGCCAAGTTGGTGCGTTGTGTTATAAATGAAAATGTTTTAAATGTGAATGCATTTTTGTCTCGTTTTTATGTACTGTGCTTCAAATATACCCACGTTTCATGATTCAGTTAATAACTATAATAAACAAGAATGAAATTATTAAAGTAGAAATGTTGTTGATTTTCATATATTTTTTTTTATAACGAAACGAAAAAGAAACGAATAATTAATGACATGAACAAGGACTTAGCGTTTTGGTTTGGATATATATGTACATTGTGTTAATATATCTATACAATGGATATTGATATTGAAAACATAAAAAATGTTTTGGAATCAAATTTCTGATTTTTATTCATTTCATATTCCGTTGACTCTCGTTCTTTGTTCGCCAGTCACAGCTTCATTAAAAAATCCGAAACATTACCATCAAATCAAGGGCCAACTTCATTTATAAGGTTCAAGAATCTATATCCCATTTGTACGTACTATATGCATCATTTTATTACCAATGCATTATATACATTACGCTATACGATAAAATACCATACGACGTTCGAATTTACAATATTTCTCTCTATCGAGTCGTGTTATATACACTCAACGCTCTTCAAGGGAACAGCTGAATATAAAAATACATTGAATGAATTCCAAATGTACATAAGCTATCTACAGAGCAAATATACAGACCGAAAGGTTGCTAGTTCGTTGTTTGTACGATCTGAAGTATATAATGCGCCTGGCAAACGTTAGGCATATATAAAAACTGTTTTTTACTGTGTTTCTTCAATATATTGTTATATATATGTATATATGAATGAGGGAAATATATAACGCCGATGTAGCGTTGAAAATACTGAATATAGCGTTAAATGTACATAAACCGACACCGAACTATACACAATATTGAAAAAGGCTTTTACAAATTTTTTTTATGTCAGAGCTTAAGCGTTATGTCGCTCTCAAAAACAACATATAATAGACATTACCATAACTGAAAACAGTATAAAGACAAACTAAGGAGAATATAATACTTGTAGGTACACGCAATCATGTTTTCGACTGCTAAAAACGATAAACTCGTTCTTGAACACGCATATTATTTTTCGTTCGTTGAAGGTTTTTTTAGTTGTTATTTTTTGTTGTGTAAATGAAACTGAAGTTTGATTTGCTTTCTACGCAGAGATTGATGATGGTAACCACACAATGATAATATGATGTGTGAATTACAATGATTTACTGTGACACCAAAGATTATGAGAATTCATTGATAGAGTTCAGAGCTAGTTGCGGTTATTGCCTATAAATGGTGAAACGAGTACAAAAAAGAAAATTATTCCGGTAATTTTCTATTCATTCAATGGTCGTAATTCCTGAAACCTCAGACACTTTATGCACAAAACAAATGAATAAAGAAATTCTGTGACGACACTTACAATAAAGAACATTGCAAATTTAACATTTCGGTTTGAAGGTTAAATATTTTTTTCACTAAATTTTAGAGACCTCTGAGAGATTTTGAAAAGGGAATAGAAGCGGATATTGGAATGGGTTCGTTTATTGTTTTGTAAATAAATCTTAAATAAACAACTCGGTACGGCCATTTACTTCAGTTATAGAATAATTCAAGCATGCCCTCCGAGTGGCATTTTATGACTCAATAAAAAGTAAGCAAACTAATTTTCTACAGAACTGCACATACAGTTTATGGAATAATTAAACCAATCTAACCGAAACTGTTCATTAAAAATGTAAACAAAATAAATTCTAATTGAAATGTTTTCAGATTGCCTCTGGTGTTACAGCATGATGAAATGTGGAAACTGTAATACACCATACACGTTTGCTACGGAACGTTTTTCGTTATATAATAACCTATCTATGGGTCGAATATTTAGTCGGGAAGACTAAATAGGAGGTGATGAAATGAACTTCTTATCAGAATGATTGAAATACAGAATTAATGTAACTATCGGCTGTCGCTAAAATATCTCTTCCCTAACAAAATTTAATTTGCAAGACAATTAAGTAGGTGTAAGTTCGGCTAACGCTCAGAATGGCGTCAAGCTCGGGTCACGAATATGGTACTGATTATTCGGCGACATGAGTATCGACGACTTTCTGAAGAAACAGCGAGTTCCCAAAGAAACGATGAGTAGTCGTCGTTTCTTCAGGATCTCACCGCTTCTTCATAAAGTCGTCATTTCTTCCCATCGTTTCCTTACTTTTTTCACATTTCGTGAAAGTAACGTTCCTTTTACAAAATCATAAGTAACGATGACTTTTCGTAGGAGCGGCGAGTTCCTGAAAAAATGGCGACTACTCATCGTTTCTTCAGGAAGTCGTCGAATGATCAGTGTTTTATAGCTACTGTTTGATCATTCTAAACCCTGCAAATACAGTCAAAAGTTACATTTAGGGCTTACCTTCATCCAGGTCGCACATTAACCTGTTCTGTGACATGATAGGAGTGCCCACGTCTATTATCAGAATGATGTGACTAGTTCTGCAGAATTTAGTATGGTCAAACCGAAGCTAATGAATCAAGCAAAAATTGTGTGACCTGTCTGTTTCTTTGACCTGAAACTGAAGCGTTCACGTTCGGTAAAAAACAAACAGATTCCGAGGCACTGCTTTTGACTTTCATAAAAGATTGTTCATTCGTTGTGTAAAGTACGTTGATAAATTTTTATCTATAGAAACGGCTAGCGTGTCCGCATCGCAGTGTTTTCTTTAGTTCAAAGTTTGTTACAAAATCTTGTCCTTCAATTTTTCGAACATTCATCACACTATATAAGCCCACACGTTAACCGGAGCTCTAATAAGCATAAGCACCGAGAATAGGAATGGTTTTATTTTGAAACAATAAATTAATCTTATAGGATAAATTAAACAGTCTCAATGCACTCAATACGGGTGAACAGTGGTATAGCAGAGTGGATTTTTTTTTACTAAAAATCACAAATCTTGTAAGTGGTCCCTCGTTCATAGCGTCTAAACGATTAGCCCTGAAATAAACTGATGTATGGACGAGTTGTTAATTATGAAACGAGGAACAAATCACCTGAACATAGATGGTATGAGATGGTCCTTTACAGCAAAATTTGAAAGAAATACAAGAAAATTTACGATTTTATCATAAACCACCGATTCGTATCGTCGAAACCTAGTTCAGATGATTTGTATCTCATTTCGTAATTAACAGACCCATCATTAACAAATACATCACTTTACTTCAGGAATTGTACGAGGGAAGGAACGAGGGACCACTTGTATGTTTTGAGATCGTTATTCAAAAAAAAATCCACTCGACAGCTGATCCCCACAGAGTGTGTTAAAATGAGGTAAATTGAGATAGGACAAAATAATGAAAGTGGTACTCGCCTTCTACTTTCATCAAACACAACATTTTCACCTATTTGTTACTTTGAAATTTATTTTTACCTAAAAGGGCAAGGTAAGATTTTCTGCCATCAATGTAGAACATTTATCGCGCTGTGAGTAAATTACTGTCTGTTTGGAATCTAGATTAGATTAGATTAGATTAGATTAGATGGGAGGGTGTAAGCCCAGCACCTAAGCCTCAGATGGGCCTGTTGTGCTATTGTACAAGTCTCTTGATCATATGGACTGTGATTTTACATCATATCTCTCCCGACTTAGATTGTTCACAAATCGACCGTGTGTTAACGTCCCATACGTTGTGAATTCTCCAAGCCGTGGGTGGTATGCGAATACCACAACCATCACTAATTGACCTGTACATTTTCCCAAAGATGGCGCTATCAACATTGTCATGTTGTAGCTCTTTCTACTATTGACATTATGTCGATATGGTTTCTTTTATGGAGAAAGCGAATGTTGGGTTTTTTGATATTTCCGACTTTGTTACGGTTACGGCTATTAGTTTTAGGTAATAGCAAGTGTCTAATCACCATAGGCCATGAGTTGCCTCTTCGTATAAATCGCCATGCCACCATGTGACTGAACTCGTTCTGGCGTTGCAGGTTGTAGCGTTTGAATGATTCGTATTTCGTCATATCCCTTGACATCCATACAACGTATCAATCAATAGATCTGTTAAACCTCGCGGTCATTTTGGAGTACAAGATAGTTTCTGTATCTTGGGATTGTACCACAGCAAATTTGTAAAAATTTGCTATGTGGTTTTGGGGTGTCAAATGAGAACCCGAAGCGTTTGTACCTTACCTGCACTAAAATTGACTGCCAGATGCCATACGGCAATGTGTCATTTTCGTACATTAATCGAGCACGTAATTTAGCATTAGCTTCTGGTAGAGTCGATTGTTAATCCGTAAACCGACGCCACGAAGCACATGTTAAATAACAAAGGAAATAACACAATTGTTGATATCGCACAATGAGGCGAGAACGACTTTATTGATCAAAGAGAAAATGACCTACGAGAACAACACTTTGACTTCGTTAATAAAACCTTTAAAATAATTTCACCATTTAAACATTACAGCAAAATAAAAACACCAAAGCCGTAAAAGTTGGCACAGAAATTAGACAAAATCGAAAATGAATTCACACACAGCCACACAAAAGAAACACTTTTAGAGAGCAACGCATAAACACGTCCGTTCTCTGTGACTGCCGTTGTCCAACCCTGTTTGGAATCTAACCAATGAATGAGATGATTGAAAAGAACTGAATCGGTATGCGATAAGACAAATATTTATTATTAAATAATTCGTAATCGCTAAGAAATATAAGAAAGAGCTGAATTTAAAGATATACCATAATAAAACTGATAGAGGAGTTACGTAAATGCATTGTATCGTTGACGCAGGTTTTATACTCGTCATATTTTCGGTTCATATCTTCCAGTACAATGTTACGTCTAAAAATTGGATTTACAGTAAATTCGCGCAGAACATTCTTATTGAAAGCTCGGAACATTATACATGATAGACAGACCAATTGGAGTTTCATTATTTGCCATTACCAAGCAACACAACGTTGCATCAATTTAGAGTTAGAGAGGGGACAAGCAAAACAACAAGTCTGCAATAAATTCTTATTGTGTAATGGTAATTCTCAGAATCCGGTGTTGATAAGAATTTTGAAATAATCAAAATGATAAAATAAATGAATCACAGCACTTGAAATTCATTTTTGCCGATTGTACGTTTTGTTATATATCGTTGTGCTTGAGTGTTAAAAATCGAGTTGGAGGCGATATTGTTTGTAATGCCCCGAGCTGAATCATTGGAACATTTACAAGTGACTTAAACAAAATATCTGGGCGGTCGTCTGCACGAAATTAATATTCCATTGGAGAGCAGACATTTTTTGTTACATCATTGTCTTAAACTTAAAGGCCTGTAACGTAAAATTTGTTCGAACGAAATAAATGTCGGATTCTCTTCTCTAGATTCTTAAAAAAATTGTTTTTTTTTACATTAAAATAAAGTTGTTGATTTCTCAATGAATAAGAAGATATGGTACAAAGGTGTAGTTTAAGAATCCGCCATCAGGAAAAGATGAGAAATTGAAAAAATCGAGTGGCTGAGCTGAGGTTGTCAATGACTTAGATGACATGATGTACAAAAGGTATGAGTGCAGTTTTTTTCGCTGAAGGAATCAGCTCTATTACGTTTGTTGTATTGCATGAAATATGAAACATTTTTTGCTAACCTCTTGGTTTTTGGTGAAAATATACAAAAATGTAACTTCGTCTTAACCAAACTTAAAGATTGAAAACAAAAACCACGACGAAAACTCGATATTTTTAAATTGTGTTCCGGTTGAAGCTTCCAAGAAATATTTCAAATAATCGAAAAGTTATTCGACGTTTACCACGCTACATTGAGACTTTGAAACCAAATATTACGAAAAATTGCAAAAAAGAGAATTGCGAAGAACTGTACTGAGTATATTAAATAATTTATCGGACATATCCTTAACCTTATAGACCTAACAATTGAGAATTATCTGACAAAGAAGAAAAATACTGCCAGCACTCTTGAATCCGATTCTGTGGTCTTATATTATGTGTGCTCTGGGCAGTGTATAATACAAATAAAATAAAATCTCAGCCCGCTCCCTACTAAATTACATTCAAACCCCTTCGACGGAACAATGTATTTTCTTCTAGAAAAGAAACATCTTTGACTTTGGTTGAATTCTCCTACCACATAATTCTACCGAAAATATCTAGTTGATATCTCAAGACTATAAAATGAGAATTAAAAACGCTACGTTGCCTACAACATACACGTAGGATTTTAGTACCTTATAGCAAAATAAAAACCAATGTTATCCCATTATTTAAATCTATCCCAGTCAATTATGGATTAGAGAAATCCATTAATATTCTGTAGTTTCATATTCATGAATTGCATCTTTTACAATGCATCATGCTTATACTAACGCCCACTTTTTCAAACAACTATGTATTTATACGTCCTAAATCTCAGAAAATGAACATTTCAAAATAATATTCTTTGCCACGGAAATTTATTTCGTCTACAAGCGGAGCCACGTTAAAAACTTTTTATATTTTATTTTGCACTGTACTTAATAATAAATAACACACGATATTGCGCTATACTATCTATCCAACCATATACGTGATACCTTTTAAATGTTAACAAACCAAACCAGTTTTCTTCACATAAAAATAACTTTTCTTGAAGAAGGTTGTATAATAAAAATCGTTGGCACAGCGAAAAGGCACAAACAGAAACGTTAAAAAGTGTATTTTATTTACATTGGATGCTGTTGTGGATTGTTATATGACTGGTTTAGACAATTTTATTTTATTTTTTGAAATAATTAATTACAAAGGATAAAGTTTTTGTCGCGACTTTGAAAAGATATTGTGCCAAAAATGATTTGTGTTTGAGTGCATAAATTATACCACCTTATCATGTTGCGTCGGAATTAATCACCAACCAAGGACGAAGTTACTTTCTGTTCGAATATTTATTAGAAACATTATGGATAACATTGAATTTTTTGGTCTTTCTCCTTCATTGTTGCAAGCCGCACTTTGCACTTCGTCCGATATCAACGGGCTATAAAAACGTAAATTGATATCACAGGAAGCAAATCTTCCAGTTATTACTCACGTAATTCTTACTCCAGACTAGCATTGTTAAGTTTAGGGTAGAGCAAAAAGCAAGGGAATGTATGTTAGTCATATGAAACGGATTGGAATATTGTCAATGAAGTTGAGGGAACATAGCAAATTATACAGTTGTGTCCACTGCATACAAGATCTGAGCGATGGACAGGTAACGTAATGGCAAAAAATAGAATAGTATCGACAGAAAAAATGAAATATGTTAGGGTAGATGTTGATGTACAATATACAACGGCTGTAAAAAGAAGAATGATCTCTCTTTACTTTTCAGACTTTCTCAATGTACATTGTGCTGTACAAATTTCGGTAATATTATATTATAGAACAACAGCAGTATACTCATCCTTTGACTGTTGCAGTCAGTGTAAAACATAGCTGCCATTATTTAGTTAAGTGATTAACACTATCCGATCACTATATCTTGTAGCGTTGAACTTTTGATAAAACAAAATCAATGTTAAACTTGCAGTGATGATTTGAAGTTATTTTTATGAACTTCGTGTTCATTACAAATACATTGGGAATGTGTATATATTGCGAAGGTGTTACACAAAAATTATCACAATCATTAACATTAACCCACTAATTTTTTGTAAGATCGTAAATTAGTTTTCTATTTACTTTTCGAAGTGACTATTTGCACCCGGCGCAAATAGTTTCAGTATAAATGTGGATGCTATTTTCACCAGGCAGGGTGCTGTATTATTATATATGCTATTTGCACAAATTATGTGTGTTTTTACAGCGCTAAAAATACCAAATGAGTGGAAACGACTGTAAACATTAAACCATCGAAACAACTTGATACTTTCCTTAGAACCACTAATTTAATACAACTATTTCCCGCAACTTCCGGGTGCAAAAATGATTCAAAATAACAGTAACAATATTTGCACCGCGTGCAAAAAGTATTTCCTTGTTTACAGGAATATTATATTTTACTATGCTGGTGCATGTAATAAGACTATTACATGTATAGGCAATAGCCTTTACATCACTCGCATAGTAAAACGTCGTACTACACACGGAAAATAAAGTGATATCTCGTATCACGATGAGTAAATGTACCTCGGGCTAAAGCCCTCGGTTACTTTTACTCATCTGGATACGAGATGTCACTTTACTTCCCTTGCATAGTAATGTACTATACAACACTTGCCGCATTCTTTTCCATATAATATTACACATTACATCAGAAATTATGTGCCAATCTTTTAGATCTCTATTACTAGTTAGTCGTAATATTTATACAACTAATATACTAATTGTATCAAATATTAGAAGATACTATAAACCAAAGGATTACCATATTTTACGATGACCATTCGCCTAATGTTGATACGTGCATAGGAAAAACGAACATTCTTTAAGCTTTTACTTCATTAATGTTAAGAGGTTCCAAGCGTACGCTGAAATTGTAGCCTACATTTGTGCGTTTCGAAATTTTTGATCGCTGATATCTTTTTACGAGAGCCCTTTTTAAAAAATGTACGACCACATTTTTGAGTAAAAATATGTCAGCTTTGAATAAAAAATAAAATTGTCTGTGAAAGTTCCATGTGCTTTGAGAAAAGTGTACCTTTGATGGAAATTTGGGGCATCGGTACAGTTTTCTCAAAGCACATGAAACTTTCACAGACAATTTTATTTTTTATTCAAAGCCGACATATTTTTACTCAAAAATGTGGTCGTACATTTTTTAAAAAGGGCTATCGTAAAACGATATCAGCGATCAAAAATTTTGAAACGCACAAATGTATGCTACAATTTCAGCGTACGCACGGAACCTCTTAAGCAGTTTCTACTGTTTAATCTATTACTTCAATAATTATCATTTACTCTAGCCAGTGCAATCGCTTTTTTTTGTCGTTGTTTCTATAAATGTATGATCGGCTGAACTAAATTGAAGTCTGTTAATATGTTAGTCCAGATAGAATAATTTTCATTTTATGTAAAATTTTAGAGGAGCATTTCATTCATAGCTTTCCCAAATTTTCCCAAATTAATTTAAACAAGATAAACAACGGATAAACTACGTTTGTTCAACAAACAAAACCAAAAGTATGGACGTCTTTTGTGGACAGTACCAAAAAAACTTTACTTGTGGCATTATTTTCAGATTGTGTAGAAAACGTACCTTCATAAGGAATCACCGAAAATTGAATCGCGGTAGTTAAAAAGTAGTACAAGGTGCATTAAATGCGATTCATCTTCTTTATTTATGACTGTTCCTTATTCGTCAGCTAAAAATGTGCCTACTAAGCAAAAACAAAGGTACATTTAATATTCGAAGTAGAAGAACTGTAACTGATGTCTCTCGTACTTCCATTACGAATGTTAAATTTTCGGAGATGATGTTTGGCTTTATTGAAAATAATGGTAGGTGTCGGAAGAAATTGATTCTCTACATTGTACTCTTGACTTAAAATTGGCGTTCAAAATTTCGTTGATATGGTTCGCAAACTTATTAAAATAGCTAAAATTAACTCTGAGACACACTTAACCAGGCTTGTTTTAAGCGGATGAAATTCTTGAGATCGCTTACCCATGTTCTTTTTATGATTATCAATTTAGGAATTTTTGTGAAGTTTTAGAAAGTAATTCTAAAACCCGTATTGAACCCGAATGTTAAAGGTAGGCATACAATATCGATAAAAAATAAAAATAGTATGAGGCAATAACGGGTCGAGGAAGGGACTATGAGTCAAAACATTGTCCATAAACATTGCAGAAAAAGAATTCATAAAGAACGAAGCATAATTTGTATTTTACAGTTTATTTGGACCGTGGTTTATGGTAATTGTGTTATATCTGCCCCCTTGGATTGGTGCAAAATCTATTACTTTATGTTGACAAAATTATAAAATTTTATAACTAAAAAACTTCATCCATCTGTACAGTGTCCGGAATTGTGTCCATCACACATGCAGCATTGTTTTGCTGTATCGCCAACGAAGTTCGTTGATATAGAAATTGAATGGATCTTGGGTCACCGGTAACTTTTTCCAATCTCTTGCCGACAAAATAGAAAAATTATTTTACTTCATTAGACGACTATCCCATTGTTTCTACTGCCAAAGCAACGAACTTATAACTTTGACTTTTAATTTGCTTGTACAAATTATGTTTCTTTTAAATCGCTGAATCTGCTGCGGATCCTGCTTTTACCGATGTTCGTTTGATATACGAATCTGTAAATGTGTTAACGCAGGTAGCGTCCCATACAACGCATTGTCCTTTTTCCCAGCACATGAAATCAGATCGATTGTGGTGACATATAGGGTCGTTAGAAATTCAAATTAAAACACTTAAAAACATTCTTCTTTTTGTTAAACCTGCACATACCAAGTTTGCTTAACCTGAGACGAAAAGCTCAGGGGCGCAAATTGCAAGAACCGGACATCTGGTGTCGGGGAATCTCACACGCGATCATAGTATGCGTCCTTTTACGACATGTAACGAAAAGTCATGACTGTGCGAGATTCACCACTTAGATGTGAATCTCGCACACCATGAATTTGTGTGGTGTGCGAGATTACCCTATCCCGGACATCTGCACACAAACCGAAACAGGACTCCTTTTCACATTCACTAAATCACAAAGAAACTATCCTTCGGAACGACAAACAGAGCTATAGCTCTTCCCTTGCCCACACATCACGTAAAGTGACAAAAAAGAAGAAAGAAAAGCTGTTTCGACCTCGAGAACTAACGGCGGTCACTGGTCAGAGTGGACTGACCATCTTCAGTTGCTTCCGCTAGCCTCTTACACAAGACAGCAGCAAAACGTTCCATGAACAAGTGTAGGATAGTTTGCATTGAGAAATTGCCATCTGCTGATGGAAAATTTGGGGAAATTGCGGAAAGCTGCTAAGAAACCACCAAAAAATGCAGCAAAGCAAACAAAAGAACTGAGCCTGAGCTTCAAAAGCAAAAAATAAAAAATAAAAATCTTCATGCGCCGTACTCACGTCACCAACCGTCTGATCCGTTCATTTTCACCATTCATCCATCCAGCGAAAATTGCACAATCACCAGCAAAACAGCAACAACGACAAGGAAACAACGAAATGGAAAAACGGAAAAATTTCAGTATACTGAAATGGGACCTATTTCTTCCAGTACTGAATTTAACCCGAGAATACAAAACCTCTTTCAAATTTATATTGCAGAGCTGCCTATTTACTATTTATACTGCCTATTTTAAGAAAAACACGTTGAAGTTAATTGCGGCTTGTCAACTTTCGGCACCCTGGACTTTACTTAAATCGTCGAGGAATACCTCCAAATAAATTTCTAAAAATCTAGAATTCCGTTTTGGATTTTTAGAAATTTATTTGGAGGCATTCCTCGACGATTTAAGTAAAGTCCAGGGTGCCGAAAGTTGAAAAGCCGCAATTAACTTCAACGTGAAATCAAGTACACACTTTTCGTGAAAAAAAAATCATTCTCAAAATTCTTACTTTCCTCATTAAGTAACTATTCCGCTTTTTGCAGTGAGCCAAAGAGAATCAAAATTGTGAGCTATTACCTGTCATCTGTTATCGATAACGACGACAAAAATAATGACAAGCTCTGGATAATATGGCGTTTTATTCCCTTGACTGAAAGTCAGGGTCTTACAGTCGGAGAAAAATAGATTTCAGGATTTTAAGAGACATCATCGTTTTCATCGTTTTTCTTACACGCGCGTGCGAATAGCCACAGTGTAGCATCAGCCTAAAATGTATGTTTAAAAAAATTGAGGTACAAGATTGATCGATTGAAGTAATAGACCAGATAATAATACTGGTCTTATGCTTGTCGTCTGTAACAGGTTAAGCTTTTAGCAATTATTTTTTAAATTTTTAAATGGTTTTTAATAATAATAAATGAAATAACTCGTGAACATTAAAGGTTTTTTATCTTGGTGTTTGTGTAGCTGACAAATTCACAAACCCAATCAAATCATCTTGCACGGAAACGATACAGTGAATTTCAAGTCAGATGAGGCACACATTTCACCAGTGTTCTACAACCTGATAAAAAACCATTCGAAAATACCTAACATTCCCGTGAAGAATCTTGAAAGTCAAATCGCCTCAGGTCAGTTGATCATGATTTCGGGCTAAGAAGTGGAAGACTACACGGCCCTAAGTATCTTTTGCACATAAACCGAGTAAATTTCATCCGATTTTACTAGTTTTTGTTTCATTCATTAAGGTGTGCCGAATACAACACTCTTTCAAAATTAAGTACACACAGCGTGTAACATACTCACTTAAAATAGGTCCTGAACCATAGGCAAAAGAAGCGTCAAAAGACCTTGGAATGGTTTTTTTATCGTTGTGTTGCCTTATCGAATTGGTGGAAGTCTGACAAGTTCTGTTCACCGATGTTGTCAAATTTTTCCATTCTTACACAACTCATCTCTCGGTGTAGATGAGTTTAAATTTTGAAAAGACCGTATTTGTCCCGTAACTATATGACTTCAGAAACCACATTCCTCTTCAATACCGTTCTTGGCAATTAATGACTCCAAAAAAAACTCCATTGAAAAATGAGTGCGACTTCGATAAACATTTTTTTCTTCAAAAAAATACCTCCTGAGAGAATTGGATACACTGATGCTGATACCAAATAATCCCTGCGCAGTGCATGTCTAATCTGAAGACCAGCTCATTACAAATGTGAGGCATGAATGATTCGAACATTATTGCATGAGTTGTTCTCATTTAGAAGTGTGAAATTTTTTAACAGACTTTCATAGTTGAGTGTTACTTTTATTAATAAAACAATCCCACAGCGTAGACTCATGATCCAATGAAATTAACATAAGTTAGTTGTAATAGAGTTCAAGAAAAACTTCATACCGTCGATAAAGTAACGGTGTTTAGTGTTTTGTTACACTCGGTTCATTTAACCAGAGACTCAGAAAATAATCATTCGCATTTAATAAAGTTACTTCAAGAAAGTTTCTTGAAGAAACTATAGTGTGGCATTGCAATTCACATATTTTAATGGTCGACTATATTTATACATTATAACAACTCACACGTCAGCGAATTTAGTATTTGATATAGATATTTCATAACATGTTACTAAATGTAAATTTTGCGCAACAGGTGCCGAGGCAAAGCTGAGGTTGACAACAATTGACAACTGACAACACATCGCAAGTACCAGCTAGGAACCAAATTTGATTTAAAGGGGTCGGATCCTTTTTTTACAGACCCACTTTCACGAACAAGTGCGTAAATATATATGGCAAAGATTGTTTTACGCACTACTTCGATCGCATTACTGTACGGTACATACAGCTATTGAAGTCATGAAAAATATTCAAATGCAATTCGCAACGTTAAAAATATCGAATGTCCTGTTTCTTTTTTGTATTGTAGCGGATAAATAGCCGTTCCTACATGCTTTGTTAAAATTTTCAAGTTTTACTTCATCTGTGGGTGGTATGGTCGTTCCATATGAATGGATTCTTGGCAGCTACATTCGACAATATATCTGTTTACTGAATGAGCCTCTTTCAGACCTCTCAAGTAAAATGTTCACCTCACTATCATTATCAGGAAGAAACAACTCGACTTCTTTAAGATGTTGCGAAAAATCCTTTTTTGGCGCCGGAGGGTCATACAGTCGAGGAAATTTAGTTTTCGGGTTTTCCAAAGGTATTAATCTTATTTAACCCACACTTTATCCCACAACAATGGAATCCACAAATTTAAATTTAGTTAACACAACGGTCACAATGACGGCGCTGCAGTCACGATTTCAAAATGTGATACAGGGTGGCTAATTAAATTTTGGTTTTAGCTACATTTTCTCAGGTTTTTAATTATTATATTAGGCTTCTAAATAAAGAGTACCTTTATGCAATATAAACCGTTTGAGTTTGAAAAAAGATGTTTTGTATCAGTGAACGATATAGGAAAGCGTTCAGTACGTCTCAACATACAAAAGAACGTAAAATATAATTGTACATTTAGCCACCCTACGTCCATCATCGCTTCTATTGGCTTCAAAAACATATTGTGTGCTTGTCATGATTTGTATCAGACGTTTGTTTATTGATGTGTCTCATCTAGAATGCTGGCCAGCAAAATTTTGATCATTAAATTCAACGGCCAAATTGATCTAAATGTTAAAATAATTGTGAATAATAGTGAAGTTAACGCGGTTTTGTTTTTTCTTCATAAAGGAATTTGCATCAGTTCGATGTAAAGTGCGGAGCACCATTAGAAAAAAAACTTGTCGCTGAAGAATGATCAAAAAGTTGCTGGACGCAATAGCTTCAACTAATGCTTTGCAGGATATAGAGTCAAAATTAGAGAAACACCAAGAGCCGTCCATTTGAAATCTTCATCATCATCATTTCAACTAAAGGTTTTTTTTAACGAAACGGAAGTTCGCTCGCAGATTCGGTTCGGAACATCTCATTCGTTTTCGCTAAAGCTCGTAGCCGTCATTAATCACGATTCCCATGAAGAATCGCAAAAAAAAAAATTGGCAAGGGATGAAGAAACGCCGGCAAAAACAAAGAATGATAAATTTGTCTTTGTTGCGTTTCTTCACACTTTGGCGATTCTTCGTGGTGATTAAACAAATCCTTTGAAATTTATCCTTTTACGAAATTTATCTAAAAGGCGTTATTTGTTCGAAGCTAGTGAATCTATCCTTTTATAAAAGTTACGAAATGCTGCCTGGTTCGATCCTAAGGAAACTCTTATTTTACGTCAGGTAACGGCATCTTGTTTCCTCACACTCTGGCGATTTTTCTCTTCACACTCTATCGATTTTTCTTGGCAATTCATCATTATAGTTGATTTGTTAAATCAACAAGAAAAATCGCCATAATGTGAAGAAAAACCAAGAAATATCGCCAAAGAGTAAAGAAACTCCAAGGATCATAGAGAATTGAAAATTTGTCTTTATGGCGTTTCTTCACATTTCTGAGACTTTTCTTGATGATTTAACAAATCAACTAAATATGATGAATTGTCAAGAAAAATCGCCAAAGTGTGAAGAAACTCCAAAATATGACAAATCGCCAAATAATACAATATTGTCGATTTGACTATAACTTTTATCTAGAAAAAGATTGTACGGGACAGTATGCACTGCATATCATATAATTCCTCTCTCTTGTTTTTATCTGTGTTCTACGAAGCCAAAATATAATTTCGGACTACAAGTAAACCGTCTCGACTGCCCAGTAGTTATTTTCCTAAGTTCCTAATGAGTGCAAAAAGGCTATTTCAACATTAGTTAGGAAAGCATAATTTTTATGTGAATGTTTCTGAGGTTTTCCATCTTAATATTTTCATGAAGTTACAAATAATTAACAGAAAATTATATTACCCTAGAACGAGGTCGGAAATACATCAAATAAATCAAATAGAAAACAGACTTGGAAATTGTTATTTTGTCTAAAAGTTGATATTAAAATTCTTTGGAAATCGTAAATCGCATAATTGCATGAGCAGGCATCTCAGGATTATAAATCAGGAACTTTGAAGTTCGTCATATATTCATATTCTTATCTTATTCCTGACCAGATTCTGTTTTCATGATTGAGCTCAATCATGAGCTTCACTTATACAAAGAGTTGAATTTATTTCCTATGCCAAATTGTAATTGGCGAAAAAGAATGTTCCGAATCTGCGTTTCGTTTAAAAAAAAGCCTTTAGTTGAAATGATGATAGTTGAAATGGTGTTTCTCTAATTTTTATTCTATATCCTGCAAAGCATTAATTGTAGCTACTGCGTCCAGCAACTTTTTGATCATTCTTCAGCGACAAGTTTTTTTTTCTAATGGTGCTCCGCACTTTACATCGAACTGATGCAAATTCCTTTATGAAGAGAAAACAAAACCACATTAACTTCACTATTATTCACAACTATTTCAACATTTAGATCAATTTTGCCGTTGAATTTAATGATCAAAATTTTGCTGGCCAGCATTTTAGATGAGACACATAAATAAACAAACGTCTGATACATATCATGACAAGCACACAATATGTTTTTGAAGACAATAGAAGCGATGATGGACGTAGGGTGGCTAAATGTACAATTATATTTTACGTTCTTTTGTATGTTGAGACGTACTGAACGCTTTCCTATATCGTTCACTGATACAAAACATCTTTTTTCAAACTCAAACGGTTTATATTGCATAAAGGTACACTCTTAATTTAGAAGCCGGATGTAATAATTAAAAACCAAGAGAAAATGTAACCAAAACCAAAATTTAGTTTATCCACCCTATATCACATTTTGAAATCGTGACTGCAGCGCCGTCATTGCGACCGCTGAGTTAACTAAATTTAAATTTGTGGATTCCATTGTTGTGGGATAAAGTGTGGGTTAAATAAGATTAATACCTTTGGAAAACCCGAAAACTAAATTTCTTCGACTGTAATTCGTATTTTTTGGTACTGCACATTTCGAGATGTTTGCGGTTGTAAAAGCGATGACTCCAAATATTTATTTTTATTGCATCCACCGTTCAAATCAGATATCACACAAAAGTTTTGGAAATAATTTACCCCTTATGAGATGATTTTTTCATTGCGAAAGTTCTTTAAAACGGAACCTCACCGAGATACAACACCAAAACCATATCTAAACTTTATTTATTTATTTTTTATTTTCGTATGTTGTACTGCGCACTGTAGTTAGTCCCTGTAGGATGAAATCTTTGCGAAAGCATCTGTGGATTTTTTTTCCTGGCGATGCTAGCAAAATCCAACAAGTCGAGCTGGTTACAAGTTGCCATCTGTGGAGATTAGCTAAGAGCGTTGCATTACAAGAATTCGAGGTAAGACGAATTTGAATACTTTAAAATAGGAAACAAGAAATGTAAAATTTTCTAATTTGAATGTGGAGAGTAAAATTATTAAATTATTTGAATGATTATTTGAAGATATGAACACAGACTGTTATGAATATGGAAATGATAGGCTAGAACGTTTCATTATTTTTACTATTTATACAAGATTTGAAAAGCCGAATAAGGTTTTTGTAATGAAGATTCCGAAAAATTATTAGAGGCCGTACAGAAAGCTGTTGAGGTTGTTTTGGACGGTAAAAATGACCCACAGGAAAAATGAAATTCAATAGTCTCCGTAGTATGGGAAACGGCAGGATGTAGCCTAACATTTTCCGTGTAAACTTTTTATAAAGGCAATTTGAATTACTTCTTTTTCGAAACTGACGATAGTTGAGTGAAGGCAAGTACTGTTGACAACATGAGGAACGATGTGGTATGACGTTAAAGACAATAAAGTTTAATTGCGATAACTATAATGAAATTGTGTTGAATTTTCTTTCTTTGCCTTCTAAATTCTTGAGTGATATATGCGAAATGGTTTAATAGATATTTATGCAACTGGAACTGTAAAACGGTTTGAGATAATGTCGAGAATCTTGTTTACTAGATCGAGAACCAAGATACCGGTATCAAGTTCTAGTAACATAAATAGTATTTTATAAGTACGTCGAGCTACTGAAAGTTCGCTTGCTTAAAGGATAATAAAGACGGTTGTGGACGTTTATAGATGATTTACATAAAATATAGAGACAATCAACGCTATTGGAAACTTTTTTTTTACTCACAATTGCTATCCACTTTGAATATATTAACCCTAGATTTAGGCAAGCGCGTGCGCTGTTAGGTAATGTCAAATCAACGTATATCAAATATGTATAATCTATATGCGATTATGGATAGATATTCTGGATTTTATTATTCCTGTTGATTTAGTTAGTGTATGACTTTCAATCTATCAGAGTAAATACTTCCTTTGCAATAAAAACACCCAAACTCTTAAGATCGTTTGGCGTATGAAGGAAAATAGATCTTCCTGCCTGAGCTAATTACAGTGGTTATGTTCCATTTCCGCATTTTTAAGAATCCGTCTGCATTTGCCATTGTGTTATGAGTCCTTATATTAACTTACCCAAAATAAAATGTAGCAAAAGTCGACCTTACAACTCATACCTCATCAAATTTCGCTCCACCTACAATTTTCACAATACCGTAGTTTGTAAATCTACCCTCGTAAAAAAAGCAATTACATCATACCGATTCTATATAGTGAAATATACAGCCACAGGGTGATTCAATCAATCGAAAAATATCGATTTTTTGGAAAATAAAATTGAAATCAACTCTTTATCGAAAGATTTGTGACACGACAAAAAATGAGGAACATGTGAAAAAATTGGAAATATTTCGCTTATGCCGATGCACCCTGCGTTACATTTCATGTTTCCAACAAAACAAACTACTGGTGTGTAGCTACGGAGAACGGATATATAAAGGCAATACATTCGTTATATATTAACGTAGAATCCAGCGAGTATGAGGGCAATTTAAAATTTTATACTTGGGGTTGTTTTCCCCTTGAGGCTCAGAGTAAATCCTTTGCGATGTGGAATGATATTATTCTACATGTACTTATATAGTTCGTATAACATTGTTGGAGCCGCCGAAATGGAATTTTCTTTTTCGTTAAAATGATTTTGTGGGATTTCAGATTTTTTTTTCCCGTAACACACAGCAATATTGTATTGTAGTATCGCATGTATCGTGAGTAAAATACCAGAAGGTATAATTCAGCGAATCATTGATGTTTTAATGAACGTAATTATACGTTCATTTATTATATTATTATTGTGTTGTGTGGTTACATTAAAATGTTTTTATTTCTGGCAGTGGCATTTTAATAGCAGAAACAATAAAGTAATGAAATGTTGAATCGACAAAAAAAGGGAAATAATTTCGTTGTTCGACGCAAATGTAAAACAATGTCGATTCTCAAATGCGTGTAATGTATTGGTCAGTTAAGGAGATAGAATTTTACTCACAAATTTTGCCAATTTTTTATAGGGAAACGGCACGGAGACTTTGGGTTGAATGTACCCTTCCAGTTAGGGTGTTTTAAACCAATCGTTTTCCCCGGGAATCGAACCTGCGGTCTTTGGATGCGCTTCAGTTATTCGATTCCGAGTGCTATCACCTGTGCCATTCATAACTATTTTATTGAAAATACCTTAGGCACTTAATCGATATAAGCTCGACTTGTTGGATTTTGCTAGCATCGCCAGGAAAAAAAATCCACAGATGCAAAGATTTCATCCTACAGGGACTAACTACAGTGCGCAGTACAACATACGAAAATAAATAAAAAAGAGTTTAGATATGGTTTTGGTGTTGTATCTCGGTGAGGTTCCGTTTTAAAGAACTTTCGCAATGAAAAAATCATCTCATAAGGGGTAAATTATTTCCAAAAATTTTGTGTGATATCTGATTTGAACGGTGGATGCAATAAAAATAAATATTTGGAGTCATCGCTTTTACAACCGCAAACATCTCGATATGAGCAGTACCAAAAAATACGAATTATGACCCTCCGGCGCCAAAAAAAGGATTTTTCGCAACATCCTAAAGAAGTCGAGTTGTTTCTTCCTGATAATGATAGTGAGGTGAACATTTTACTTGAGAGGTCTGAAAGAGGCTCATTCAGTAAACAGATATATTGTCGAATGTAGTTGCCAAGTATCCATTCATATGGAACGACCATACCACTCACAGATGAAGTAAGACTTGAAAATTTTAACAAAGCATGTAGGAACGGCCATTCATCCGCTACAATACAAAAAAACAGGACATTCGATATTTTTAACGTTGCGAATTGGCAACGGACTATTGGGACTATTAGAATATCTATGAGTGAGTGTTTTACATTGAAATCGAATGAAGAAAAAATCATTTTGCCGAGCCGCAGATTTGAACGCGGGACCTCTCGACAATACAAATTAAGATAAAAACTTTTGGACTTTTCTTATTTATTTGATAATAAATATTCTTATAATGTTTGCTAAGAATGTCGAAGTAATAGATTTTGTGTCAAACTCTTGTAACATTTAATGGTTTTGTTTCCGCTTTTCGTTTCTTAATGGTTAAAATTATGACATTTACTATAATTTGAATGAACTCTAATAATGGTTAAACAATTTCATCGTCGAAATGGAACGAATTCCATGACTTGTACTGAAATATCTCGAAATATATACGACCAGTTTCAGAGCATGGAAGTGTATCTAATCTACTAGTGAATCGAATACTCGTAGAGAAGAATCTACGATGCTCTAAGAGAAGGCAGGTAATAGAAAATTTCGAAGACGCTAAAACAATAATATTTAATTTAGTTTTAGAATCTATAATTTTATAATGTATGGCTTCGACCAAACATTGACGTACCGAGGCTAAGCGATGTCTCAGAGGGTCATCACCCGTAAAAGTTCTATTCGAAATTTCAATTCACATTATTTTTTAGTGTCTATTTAACCTGTCACAGACGGCAAGAATATTATACAGTTTTACTATCTGATCTATTACTTCATTTGATAGAGGTGCGTATTATAAAACTATGATCAGAAAATAGAATATAGGACTTAAATATGAACTTAAAATGAACCTGAAGAGATCGCATCAAGAAACAATAAAATTCTATTTCAAAAAAACTTGAGATGTGAAAACACGTTGTAAACGCAAAAATCCATTTTTTACACAAATTAGAAAAAAGATTTTATGTACGGAAGCACTTTAACGTTTTCGACCCCTTACATGAACAATTTTTGCGGGTCCGTTTTGAACGGTTGTTTTTGAAACTTTTGGACAACTTGCAAAAATGTCTAGACAATCAATCTTAGAAAATAAGATAGGGAAAATAAACGAATTCAGTTCTTCGGGGGGTCGAAAATTTAGAGTTTCTACTGTCCAGGATGTAACTTTAATTATCAGGGCTTATTTTTGGGAATTTTGAGAACCCGATTTTTTTTTTAGAATGTCAACAATTTGAAGTTTTCTTCTTTTTATATAGAAATCCGAAATTTTCCTCTAAAACTCATTTTAACACATAAATTTCAATATTTCAATGTTAGATAAGTGTGAAAATGAGATTCATTACAAAAATGCGTCTTTCATTACTTCAATGCATAGTAAACTAAATACTACTCTGATTGAAAACGTCAGTTCAGAACCTTTTACAGACGTCTATATCATTTGTTATCAACAACAACGAGAACTATGTAATAAAGTGATGAGTTTTGCCTAATGTGATTTGATTATAATATAGTAATTGAAGTAAGTGATTTTTGTCAATATTTTGGTTGAAAGGAAGTAACTGATTCTATAGGTCAGCCAGATTTATATGCTTGCCGTCCGTGAACGCTCAAGCCGAGGCTCAAGCATTACGAAAAGGTAATTCACGCCGTAAGTGCGGTCGAAATTCAAAATCTTTCTCACGCAAGTCTTTCTAACGCAGCGTCATTTTCATACAAAGAAGCGTTAAATGTATTTTTCGGTTCACTTTCTCATCGACTCGTTCACTTGAAATTCAAATTGTAAGCACACTTACTGCGTGAATTGGAATAATTGCATTAAATATTAGTAAACATTACATAGAACTATGGAAAACATGTTGGAAATACTTCTTGTGTGAATTCTTTTTACTAACTCTTCACGTAACAATAGTTATTTGTTAACTAAGTAGAGAAAATAGGACTAATAGAAGAATAAGATAAATTTGCTCAAGGTGAAATTTCCTATTTCTCCCCGAGTTGAATACAACGTTTTTCGTTCTAGCGTTTTGCGAAAATCCGCATTTGTGTCCACTTTGAAGAAAATAAAATAAATAGTGTTGAAAATGATCATAATAAAATATGGCTGAATGGCACCTCTCAGAATGACAACAAAACGCAATTTTCACAACGCTTCATAGTGGAATTTCGCATCTCTAGCACGAAAAATTTCTTTTTGGTGTTCCGAATTGAGTCGATTTGATAATATGAACTTTTTACAGCTTTTTTTTGAATAGCAGGCATTGACAGAGATAGTGCTCTGTCTTTTTAAAAAACATGAGTAACGTTAAAAAAGTGTCTAAATAGTGCATTACGTCCGTACTTCCAAATTTTTATGAGTGGGGAGGTTATAAACCGACCCGAAGGGGAGTACGAGTACGCGTATATATTTCAGTTACATTTGTTTTGGTGATTATGTTTCAAATTAAAGTTCACGTTCATATAAAGCGTAACGAATCGACCTTTTAGTTCTTTTTATTTTCTGGTATACTTTTCACACCTTTTTGCAATATTTCCATTTAAGCACATGTTATGAGAACAGTCTATGTTAATTGACATTAACAATATGTAGACTTTCTTAATTTTATTTAAATAAAGATCGACAAATTTGCAATATTACTAAATCGACCAAAAATAACAAAACTTAAATGTAAGTAAAATCATGTGTAATCTGCGAAGCAATGCTTCACCGTGAAGCATATTTCCAATTTTTTATATCTTTCGTTCGTAATCCGATTTATTAATCAACTGGAAATTAAACAGCGTGTTTGTTAAGTGACTAGGGTAGGCCAAAAAATTTCGATCAAAGGCAGCAGTTTTATAGTCCTGTTTATTGCTTCTACCAAATAACTTCATATAAATGCAATAGGGTTTTATAAAGCCATCAAGGGACATAGTTAATAGTTAAATTAGGAAACAAACTATAATAGTAAGACCGTGAAAGACCATCAATTTTTAATATGTTCGTGCTTAACGACTTAATTTATATTTGTTATTGAAATACAGAACGAGTGTTTAACGAGACCAAAAATAAAAATGTTAGTTGCCAAGCAATGCTGCTGACGCAGTCATGAAAGCTAAAAATTTTCATGCCCAAAAACAGCCAAACGTTATGCTTTTAACGCACAAAACGTAATAAAGTCTTTAAATATATTAGTGATCCAACATAAAAAAAAAATAATTTATGTGCAGGCAGCATAATACGTTTTTCAATATAAAATTTCCATTGAATGACGGAATTCTCAAACTCAACCTTAACAAAGCAATATAAAAGACGTCAAACGAATGCTTAATACATGTTATTATTATATTCAACATCAACATATCTCTGTAGATATAAGTATACTTTTTTCCGTATACAATATAATCAGAAAAACAAAATGTTTACCTCACGTTTGGTTGAGGTGTGTGTATTGGTGTGTGCTGGTTGCAAGAAACTCATACTGTTTGGTTCAAATAACACAAAACGAACCACAAACGAAATCAACACGAATGAACCGAATGAGGAATTCATATCGAGATAACAGACAAATGTTGGGTATAAATTATTTAGCTTCGACGCTTTTTTTTTCTTCTCTTTTATTTTAGACTAGGTCGTATTTTATATCAATGAACGCTATTCTATTATATATGTGCTGTGAATAAGAAATTTATTAAATATTGTCATGGGGAATATAATGGGGAATGTTGTAATTGCTGGCCGTTTTAACATTTTTTTTTATTTATTCAGATTTTATACAATCTTTACACTTTAATTACGGTTGTCCGTCATGGTTGAGATGTTCCGGTATTCACCACTCAGTATGTGAAAAACAACTTGAAAGATTTTAATGCTTCAAGAACAAACTCTTTTCATGTTAAAAAGAAATTATTTTTTCTTTTTAAATTAGGTCGGATGTTGTATATGTTTATTATACGTAATTTAAAGGCTCTAAAAGAACCACATAAAATTTCGTGTCCACTCAACTCGGTGTTTTATCCATAAATCTTTCGTCCCGCTAGTTTTATAATTTAACATTTTTTGCTTAAGAATTTCAATTATTTCTCGTCGCTAACAGTATCGACTAAACTATAACACTGATCATGCATCGACTACTAGTAAAGGTCACTTAATTGTGATAAAAAAGATGACTAAAATTGAAAAAAAATGGCACGCTACCCTAATATGGTCGACCGTGACATTTTAATTCAATTAATAGTAATGTCGGATCAGCAGGAAGTACAACACATGTTTGTTTATGTTATAATATTCAACAATCATAAATAAAGAAGTTATATAACTTCCCCTACGCAACTTATTTCGATCACAGAAACATTGTTTTCGTATGTAATTGGAAAATTTTCAGATTAGATATAAGGAATAAGAAAAAAGAAAAATTTGGAAGCAGTTTCATGATATTTATGATCCGCTAAAATTTGATCTGATTAAAAGAAGAAAAAACAGTCCACAACGAAGTTAAGGCGTTACCCGGCGCTCTAAAATCTTATTCTTACTACCGGGTACATTTCTTGGTGCCTTGAAATTTTCGGGAACGAAATGATCCACAACAATCTCTTACGCAGGGCCTATTTTTGGAAAATGGCAAAATTTATCAAATTTTAGGAAATTTAGCAAATCAAACTTCCAAAAATAGGCCCTGCTCTTACGCAATAAATATTTTTTATCAAACAAGCTGCAACTTTGTTGCTGTAAACAAAACTGAGAGCGATAAGATAGGCAGTAACAACTTGGAAATAGGGAAGATGGTGCCAGTAAAGATAATTGACATGTTTTCAAAATTATGTCTTTAGTTTGAGTCGGCTGTGGTTAAAATTGTTTGATTTTTGTATTTATTTTTGATATTACTTCCAGTAAACAAAAAATTGCTCACCATGTCTGATGCATACGCTTTTATAGTATCATTATCAAAAGTAATATTGAATATAAACATAATATAAACTACAGTTAAAGGCAAAGAAATATCAGCATGAATTCGCTTCAGTTGTTTTTCAGCTGATCTGCCCAAACAATCAACAGCAGCCTCAACCGTATAAACAGTGTGGATCAGCTGAAACACAGCTTAATCAAATTCCTACTGAAACGCCTCTGATTGTATTACTTCATTCTACCTAAGTATTTTTAATAGATCAATTTTGAACCTCTTACTTCATTTTTTGAACATTCCGCAATCTTTATGCCTCCATAACTCAGACGAGGACATAATGTGTCACATGCGCAACGCTGTGGATTCATGGGAATCGTTGAACGTTTCTTCTCCAACTCTGTGCAGTTCTCAAAAGGCATGGAACCAAATCAATGTCAATCGCATCATCAGTCAAAAACTCAATTTCACCGATCAACTGAACAAGACAAGATTTTTGGCTATACAATGTAAAGAATCCAACGCTTGGATCAATGTTATTCCATCTAAACAAATCGCAACATTTTTGGATAACAATCAAATCAGGGTTTGGATGGCTCTGAGACTCGGTGCACCAATTTGTCGCCCACACATCTGTCGTTGTGGCACACTTGTATTTGAATTGGGAATTCCCGGATTATGTAGCCAGAAAAGTGCAGGAAGACAATGGAGACATTTAGAATTAAACCACATTTTGAATCATGCTCTCTCATCGATTCACATCCATGCCATTCTCGAGCCACCTGGACTAGTTCGTTATGATGCAAAAGACCCGACGGCTTAACAATGGTTCCGTGGCGTAACGGTCGGTATTTTAGTATAAGACGTCACCTGCTGGGATACTTTAGCTCCTAGCCATCTCAATATCTCGTCCAGACGTGCAGGAAACACAGCCGAACTCGCATCTCGAACCAAACACAACAAATATCGAGAAATGAAAGCAAACAACTACATCTTCTCAACGCCATGGTTGTGGAAACTCTTGGTCCTTGGTCGGCCGATGCAAAGGACCTCATAAATAAGATTGGACACAAGCTCAATGAGATAAGTGGTGATCGTCGTTCATGTGAGTTTTTGATGCAACGAATCTCGTAAGCTATCCAAAAAGGTATCGTGACTTCCGTTTTGTGTCCCATTCCGTCCTCCACGGGTTTGGATCAAGTTTTTTATTTGTAATTTTGTTATTTTCGCAAAGCTGATCTTTTAAATTCAATAAAATAAAATGAAGTTCATTTTAGGCAATTTTTTATAACAGGTGTTAGTGCGATGATTGCAGTCACAAAAAGATTATCACTACACTAAATAAGTAGTACTGCAATATACAGCAATTAGAAGTCTGTTTTTTCGTGAAATTCACGAAGATTTTTAATGTCTCAACGCAACCTTTCTCCTATCACGGTCTCAAATCTATTGTCTTTGAAAACGTGAGTATACGGTTTTGTAACATATGAAACTTATTTTCACCGGGAAATACGGTTTATTTTCAATATTAAATATTTGCACTTCTCCTCAACGAAATACTTTTCTTTTAACAATGTTTGTCAAACTCATTTTGTTGTTCTTTTCGTTATCTTCGCTTGTAATTGTAGTAAGTCAGTACATGATTTTCAACTGTCCACCTCAAAATGAATCTTCAATCTCAATTTAATAATTTCCTCCACATTTAACATCACCACTGTTTATTTACTATCCTGTTTTTGTGTTATGTTTACAAGGAGAGAAAAGTGAAATTGGACATGTTTTCTGATTAAGGAGTTTTTGTGGTTTGTAATTGATTTCACAAGAATTTCGTTAAACAACTCACAAAATCAGAAAACATTTCAAATTTCCTTGTAAGAAATTGAAATTGCATTAAGAATGATTGGAATATAGTTAAAGTCAGAAAGAGTTTTATTCTACTCTCTTTGATAAAAATCGGTTTTTATGTCATACTAAGTCATTTAATTGGTAAAATTTCTATTGTTTATCAAATAGAGATAAGTACTACTTATTAAGAAGTGACTATAATATCAGAAATGGTCCAGTAAAAACTTTATGGCTTGTTTTACATTTTATAGAAGTCTTACAAGTTACACAATTATTAATTATGTTACGCGACTTTCTTATTAACTTTCACATGAACCAAAAACCCATACAGTTGATGCCCAAAATGTCCTTCGATTCGATATTAATAAACTTAACCTTTCCAACGATAACATATACGCCAAATTCTGACAAGAATAGTAAAGTACAGATTTTTTTTGATGAATGTTCAAAGTTTTATTTAGGAAACGATTCTTTTCTCGAAATATAGATAAATGCTAAATATATCGAGTAAACAAATAGAGCTATGGTTACACATGAGAATCACGCAACCCAGTACCGAACTGGCTCGAAAAAGCCCATCGGGGGCTCCATTCAACACAATTTAAAAAGTCCCACAAATTAAAAATTCTCATACAAAAATCCAAAAGGCCTGACGCAACCATAATAACCCATTTTCCTAATCTCAAAATACAGGCTCATCAGTCTCAGCATCACTTCTAATTGAATTCACCAATATTTGGTCCTCTCAATCACTTCTAATCTGCAAATCATCTGTCACATACCACATACCATGAGTTTCTTGTCTTCTGTAGAGCATCACTTTCTGTTGTAACTCCAACAGCAAGTCGATCGCAGCCGGCGATTAAAATATAAACGATCGATTGTGCTTTGCAAATGCGCAGAATAAATACGAACGTTGAAAGGGCAACACGCCCGAATTAAGTGTTTATCCTCAAATCCCCCAAAGTTCACATCCTATTCGAAGAAACTAGAGTCTAGCTGGTAGCTAGTCGTACTGGTTAGTGTTGAAGAATCAACATTTGGCGCCCCCGGGTGGACTTTTGGGGTTGGATTAATCATAAATTGTCGACGTATGGACAATTTGTGAAGTGACGGTCAATTAATGGACTAACGATGTCAGTGGGACGAATCAAATCGTCAGTGGGACGATTTGTGAATATTGGCTTCAATGGTGGGAGCAAGAAGAGAGAATGTGAGGATCGATGTATGGACCACACACACGACAGTGGACAAATCATGCAAGTAGTCGATGTATGGACAGCGTATGATCAATGTCAGAAACGAATTGGTCGATGTATGGATCAATCGTCAAAGTATGGATTAGCTTTAATAAATTGTCGACGTAAGGACAATTTATGAACGAATAGTCAATGGGACAACGAATGCTCAATGAGACAACGAATGGTCAATGAGACATCGAATGGTCAATGGGACAACGAATGGTCAATGGGACACACCACAGTGAAGAGAAGTCGTCAATGGGACACACCACAGTGAAGAGAACAGGGAAGAGAAGTCGGCAATGGGATGCATCATAGTCAAGTGAAGTCGTCAATGGGACGCATCACAGTCAAGAGAAGTCGTCAATGGGACGCATCGCATTCAAGAGAAGTCGTCAATGGGACGTATCACATTCAAGACAAGGCGTCAATAGGACACAAGTCGTCAATGGGACACAAGCCGTCAATGGGACACAAGCCGTCAATGGGACACAAGCCGTCAATGGGACACAAGCCGTCAATGGGACACAAGCCGTCAATGGGACACAAGCCGTCAATGGGACACAAGCCGTCAATGGGACACAAGCCGTCAATGGGACACAAGCAGTCAATGGGGCAAGATCAGTCATCAGTTGAATGGATTTACTTGGATCAGTTTTGTCGACGTATGGATAATTCAATGGTCGGTGGGACAACAAAGATTGAATCGTCAATGGGACGAACTTCTGTAGAATGAATGAAGGGAAATGGTTAGAGCGACAGAAATGGGAATTATTGTAAGAAAATAATTGGTGGGAGGATGTTGTAACTCCAACAGCAAGTCGATCGCAGCCGGCGATTAAAATATAAACGATCGATTGTGCTTTGCAAATGCGCAGAATAAATACGAACGTTGAAAGGGCAACACGCCCGAATTAAGTGTTTATCCTCAAATCCCCCAAAGTTCACACCCTATTCGAAGAAACTAGAGTCTAGCTGGTAGCTAGTCGTACTGGTTAGTGTTGAAGAATCAACACTTTCTGAGATTTCGTTCATTGTTCATCGTTCATCACAGGCACAGAGTTCAGCGGAGCAAATTTAATCTTGATTTTGAAACACCAATTTCAGCAACAATAGCCATATCCATTGACTCAGAAATGACAAGACAACAAAGTACTCGCCTTCGGCTCGAAATACAAATGTCCCAGCAAGATAATAATGTACTAGTTAGTTCACAGAGCAAGCAAGAAAATAGTCGTTTTCTCTCCTTCGGTGAAACTTTGGAGTTTTTGTTGTAAAAAACGTTGTGTTTTCCTCGAAAAAAAGTTGGAAGTTGCATTTTCTCGGATAACTAGTGGCCCTCAATTCAATTTTCAATTTTGTATCCCTTGTTGAACAAACAACTATTACGATTTATTTTAGTGCCGATCATGATGCTCAGATACTTATGCTGTCGATAGTCTTCAGCTCAACTCCATTTATCATTAGTTTCACCTTTTCATTCACCGCTCCCTGGATTTGCATCACTTTGGTGTTTTGTTCCTTCGAATCTTGACTATTACGCTGATAATTTTGAGAATTTATTATCGTGTCAGGTGTCATTGGAAGCATCTACTGAAACTCTACAACAATATAACAAAATAAAAGCACGAAAGTCCCATCTTAAGTATCACATAAATAAAAGACGAAGGTTGAAGCTCCACAATTATTTTACTAAAACTAACTTTAAATGCAGCTGTTTTAAAGTCGAGTATTGCGATCTGGCATTGGTAGGGGATGGGATGATAGCTTATTTAATCCTGCGTCGAATAAGCGCAAAAAATGTGTAGAAAATGTATAGGTGAACCTGTCTGAAATGGAGTGATCAAAACATCGTCTGCACTAGGCCATGGGCCCATACTTTGATTTTAGTTTGCAGGTTGTAATTTGATAATGAGATTTATTTATTACTTCAATCTTGTGGCAGTTTCACGCTCTGGAACTAAGTTTTCTTACCCGTTCCAGATTAACCAACCAGATTGGTGAACGGATTGATTTTGCTTTCAGAAAATAACTTCACATAATTTTTGTTTCGGTATAATATTTAACCAAAGTGACATTTTCCCTTATCCTTATTTATGGGGAATTTCCTATCTAAGCTGTATGCGAAATTACACATAACCGTTCTTTTCCCTCTTGTTTCTATCTGTATAGTTGGTTTTCGTTGTATCAATATTCAATATGTGTAACTTATAAAATTTAGGCATTTTATAAATTGGTCCGATAATCAATAATCAATTTTAAATTTCCAAACTAGGTGAAATTTGTCCACCAAACTTTACTTTTTTGGATCAAACATTTCTATCGTATTTGGCCAGAAAAACGTTTTTTAAAGTCCCAACGAGTACATTTCAAGCTGCAAAATTTTTGTCATGCATCAATCCACAATAATCTCCATACTAATAAATAATAAGTGGTATTTTGAATGGAACTGAAACGGGAGATTGTTGCGTTCGCGTAAAATATTGCAACGATAGGAAAACGTATGCCAGAATATTCTTGGAAATTTTGGTTGTAATTATGATCCGATTGAAAACATTTGCATTCCAACATTGTGCATAGATTGTTGAACTCGATATGTTTTGAAAATAAATTCTTTGTCTATGATACCAGGAAATTTATGAAGTCCTTCTATATACAAGAATGGTTTCACAACGCACACATGTTCAATATTTTGTAGTCATATTGCTAACGTGTAATTATGAGTTAAATATTCGTTGGAATCAGGGTGATAAAACAATGCTTTGTACCCTGTTCAACAACGCCACAATCTTTAATAACAATCTAAATATTTCAAGCACCGGAGGCGCAAACTAAAAAAAAATATAAATTCTGACTTGAAATATCGTGTGCAGATCGTGCTTCTGTAATTTTATATAAACATTTTTATATCTAAAGTTATTTCTCCTTGTATCTTCTATGTAGTTCACATCAAATGTAAATGAAATGATACCGTCTGCCTATACGATTATTCTGAATGTATACGATGTAGAAAATGCGGCCTGAAAATCGACTTCAATAATATCCCATAAAATACAGCACACGATGTTTGTTATGTTCGTTAGCGCATGACGCTTTTCAATGGATATTGTTACGAGTGTAATAATCATGATAATTCATTTTAAGCGTATGTATTTGTGGCTCTAATCTAACAAATCCATATACATACAGACAGAATGTTAGCACAGTGGTTGTCGGTGTGTGTTTGCTAATATTTGCCTTTGTCATTGTATTTGTATAAATAATCACTTCACGTTCAACTTCCCAAACGAAATGCTGAATAACATGAAAAAGGTAAAACGTACAGGGTATCTCAAGTGCTGTGAAGAATTCGAGAGAGTTTTCTTCTCAATTTTTTATTTGATGAACGTAGAAAATTTGTCTTTGACACAGATGTGTGATGGATTTTAATATATATTTTACAATCCTAGGGTTGTAATAGTACATTACGTACTTGTTTGTAGATTTTTATTTTGCCGAGATGAAGGTTTGTAGCCCGTGCCGAAGGCAAGGGCTTTTGTTCCTCGTGGCAAAATAACAATCTTCAAACAACTACGTAAGCTATTTAAATTATCGCAAGCCTCAACGGTGTGCTTCTTGTGAAAATTTCATTTTCGCAGGAAACGGTCTATTGTTACATAATGCATGTGGAAAACTGGCTTTCAGAAGGGTTAAATATATATAACACATATTAAACAGATCGTCTTAAAAATATTTTACACAGAGATTCATCAGAGTAACTTTGCCGGTTACTGTGACCTGTCGACTTTAGGCACCCTGGAAATCTGTAAAGGAGTCGAGGAATACCTCCAAATAAATTTCTAAAAATCGAAAATAGACCGTGTGCGATTTTGAGAAAAAAGTTTCATATTTCAATAAAAAGAAGATTTACTATGAAAACCATTGAAAAAAATATTTAATTTTTTTAATAGAAATTATTGAAAAATATTGTTGCCATCCCGATGCCATCCCACTTATTAGAATCTTAGTAAGAATCCAATTAGAATGAATTAGAATGGCTCGGATATCCTTTTAGTTTCATTCAAATTACAGCTTTTAAAGTGAGATATAAAATCAAGCAGACATTTTTCAGATATTCTGTTTACACTTTTGTTCTACAGAATAATAATCTACATCAATAAATAAAAAATAAATTTTTTATACTGCACACGGTCTATTAAATTTTAGATTTTTTAAATTAACCCTCGACTCATTTACTACTTTCCAGTGTGTCTAAAGTTCCAGCGTGCGCATTATTCTGCAATGTGTTAAGTTGATGGTTATTGCGACTACAAACATGACGTTTTATTAGGAACACCCTGCAGTGGATGAGAACGTACATATATATAGGCAAGCATCAGTTATAGCATAACCAAGCTATACACTTTCCAAACATACTTTTTCTTTTTTCCGTTGATATTATAATGCTTTTAGTGCTACGTCTGATGCAACGAATGTTGTATTATGGTATATAACCTTAATGGATATATAATCATTTTTATGCTTTTGTATATAGGCGCTTATTTACATGTTTTTATGTAGGATGTTTTTATCTTTTTCAATTTATACGAAAATAATCTTTAATGGAATTTAATGAATTAAATTCAATTTTTTTTTTGTACAAATAATAATTTATTATAATGATTTTTGAATAATCACTGTTGTCATTTAATTGTAAAAAAAAGCGTTTTGTGTTTGAACACCGTTTTTTGTACACTTTCGAAAAATTGTCTTTTCTTAAATGACAATTTAATTTAAGCTTTTACGAGCAATCGTACCGCGATACATGCATTTAATCTGTTACTTCGTATGTTGACATTGTCGCCTAGTATTTCATACAAAATCGTTTACTTCATTTTACTATAAAACTATGACTTTATGTTGAATAATAGTCTATTGTTTTATTGATCGATTTTAAATTCTAATTTTAAATTGTGGAGCTTGCAAACACAGAGGACGATTAGATGCTTAACTCTGTTCACTAAGTGCCAAAATAATCGGCAATGACTCAACATTACAGGTTTCATTGTAAATGAAATTAATGGTTACAATTTTCAATAATACGTTTTCAACAACTAAAATCTTCAATAGTATAGAAAGGACCGAAACGCATCAAAAGTTTACAGCTTACCTCTAACCATATCCGCTCCTTTATCCACTTGTTTAGGAAGGAGCTTTTTTTCTTAGACCCAAAAGATATAAGCTCACTCCATAACATGTTGGAAAAGAAACATTTCAGAAGCGTATACTCAATAATTAGATTATCTCTATCCAACATTTGCGAAGAAAAAAAAATATTTTATTTTATTCCTCTACTTCCTCATCTCAAAGAGCTAACTTGCATAAAGAACAAACCTAGACAAAACAGAACGAACATACAGTAAAAGCGAATAAAAAATCTTGCTCACAAAATTAATTTTTCAAACCAGCGAATATTAGATCATTAGTGTATATCAGACCATTGGTTCAAGCAAAATTTACCACCCAGAAATGACATACCCAGTAGAAATTTATTTTCACTTAGATGACTACATGAAATTATTTTAATGGTCTTTGCTTTGTTCCAATCTTCCAATGCTATATATTTGCGGCATTAAACAGAGTAAACAATTTTAATCTTACATAAAACATGTCAAACGAACTTCTCAGCCATATAAAAACAAAAGAAATTATTTACGATATGACTTCGTCGCATATTTTCGACAAGCTTTAAAGAAAAGTGGTTTCTAACACTCCACCATTTATGCTAAAAAAATTAATTTAGCGAAAGAAATAGCGAAATTAGAAATAGGAGTTTATGCAACCGAGTCATAAATGATTTTTTAGGCACTAAGCAACGCCATCTGTGATCCATTGTTCTGCATCAAATCTTTGTTAATAAAATTTTCGTTGTGTAGTTTCGGTGGAAAGGTCGTATAGAAACGCATTTTGTGCAAAAAAAAGTATGTGTTTGCATCATATACAATTGTAATTTATGCAATCGAGGTGCCAAGTTCTTTATTAGGTTCTAGATATTAGGCCGCAGATATGCAAATTTTGCATATTATGATGCTGAGTAGCATAATGTATACATATTCACGTACGACTTTGTGATTTTTCGCATATATATATATTTCTGAGTGAATTCTAATTTACTTTATCGCATACGCGGTGTGATTCACCGAAAAAATTATTCACCTAGGATATATAAACAAACATTATACTTCTGTAAATTGTCAAAGTGTCATTCGCATATCTGGTTGTCTCGTTTTCGCTTATGCGATAAAAAAGAATATGCACGTATGACAAGCCGTCTCGGCAAGCCTCGACCGCTTTGTCATACGTGCATAATATTTATTATACACCTCGGTAATTGGCAGACCGAGGTCTTTCAGTCTTAGAATTATACAAAGAGTGGAAATAACGCGAGCTTACTCCAAAAATCCTTTAACAGAGCTCGACTCGAGGAATATATATACATTTACAGTTCTAGATGACACGTAACCCATTATAGTTTTTGTAGTGTGGAATCACTGACAAAAAAGTTTCGAAAAACTCAGCTGTTGCAGGTAACTTTGTCTCCGGGTAATCTACTGCGAATACTTTATAGAATCACAAGAACAAACGCTACATTGACTATCAGCGACAAACGAACATAATTGTGTTTCAATCTGTATGTATCTTGATTCGATGGATGTAAATTTCCATCATTTTAAAAATCATAACCAAAACCAAGCAATTAAACTTTAATTATACTTAAGAACTTAAAAACAATCGCAACCAATTGTATTGTATAGAGGGATTTTTTTAAAAGTGGACCAGGCTCCGTCGGAGCTATTTTTTGCGACGGTTTGTTCATATGCACAGAAAGCCCTTGGTCCCAATAGTCCAAAACCGCAGTCGTTTAATTTTCATGTTTGCGTCTTGGCTGGTGTTGAAGGTGCAAAAGTCGAAAAAGGGTGTTTTTTATACGTGATTTACTGCCGCTGCAGACGATGGACACACATGTGTGGCGGCTCGTTCGATAGGTACTGTCCAGGAGACCCGGGGCAAAGACAGATACCAAATGTGTACTCAAGCACTATTCAAAAATAACAAAAAGTATGTATCAGTCAAAGACCGGAAATTTTGATGAGCTTTATTAGGTGATATTTTGTACCTGGTGACTGTTGTTGGACAGATCAGTGGTTGCCCTGATAGAGGCTTAACACAGCTCTACAATTATACCTCAATTGCCATAGAAGTGAAAGGTTTCAGGATACTTTTTTGGGTATAAAGCAAATGTCTTCCTTCACTCGAAAGCAAAATATTGATTTTAGAAAAATACACGAATTATGCTGTTTTTGATGTCTGCAACCATAAACATTCTCCAGGTGCAAGATATCACCTTTTGAAGTTCATCAAAATTTACGGCCTTTGACTGACTCAATATTTTTGTTATTTTCGAACAATGGCACAGAACATGTAAGATATCTATGCTTGCCCCGGTTTTCCCGGACAGTACCTATCCAACGAGCCGCCACACATGTGTGTTCATTGTCTGTAGCGGCAGTAAATCACGTATAAAAACACCCTTTTTTCGACTTTTGCACCTTCACCACCAGCCAAGACGCAAATATGAAAATTAAACGACAGCGGATTTTGGACTATTGGGGCCAAGGGCTATCTGGGCATATGAACAAACCGCCGCGAAAAAAAAGCTCCGACGGAGCCTGGTCCATTTTCAAAAAAATCCCTCATAGTAATAAGTAGCTATTAAAAATTAATACCAATATCAATCGAAACCTAGAATACTCACCTACATGAAAGTACATGATTTCGATTTTTTCCGAGGCGGCGTCGAAATTAGTCTTTCTCGTTTGAATCGACAAATCAATCAAACAATACAGTGTGTTGTGTACCTGATAGCCTGAGCTAATCTTCTCACCTCTCCAATGATACTACCACACCACATACAGAATAATTCAGACGAACAAATCATGCCTTCTTAGCTTTACATGGAATGGTCTGCGCCGATCAACTTTAACTAATGATGCCATTTTGAAGGTACTCAATTGTGGTGACTTCATCACTATTTCATTTTATGTGCACACATTCAAATAAAAACATTTTCGCGAAAAAAAAGGTTTTTTAAATTAACGGCCAAAAAAAGTTCAGATTTTATGCGTCACTTACGACTATCTTCACAACAGACATGTCAGGAATTTTTGTTTACCTGAATGGAAACATATTTTCTTCAAATTTCACTAACTGAATTAGCCCCAACCGTATTATAAGACATTTCTAAGCACATAAATTCAGAAAATTGAACACTTAATTGCACAATCGAAGCCAATACACCACCACTGTTTCAGTAAATTTATTTGACTTTAGAATTATTTCGTAGAATTAGTCATCATTTTTGTTTAGGACGCTAGAAAGTCCGCACGCGAAACTGTTTTCTGACCGAAACTGAAACAGAACCACTTTGTTTTACCCGAAATACCTCAAATATTCGACACAAGCTTGCTAATATTAAGAATTTACTGTGGTGATTTGACATTTCATCAAAACAAAATTCATTGAAAACTGTGTGAAAACAGCATTATGTTGCGCTTCAGAATTTTTCGCAATTCCGGTCCATAATCATCACCTTTCCATGCATCCATTTAATGTCGTTTTGAAGGTATTTATTTCACTGTATCCCCGGACACAGTGCAATATGAACTTTTTTTTCGCACGCAGTGCAATATATGATACATTCAATTACCTTTCGAATGACACCCCACAAGACCAGACCATGTACGTTTCGTGTACCTCCACAAATTTCTGTAAGAAAAGTGCAAGTTTTCGGTTTTTGATGACCTTTTACCAGCCACACAAGCTTCGAAGAATTTTTTTGAAAGTGGGTCTAATACATTACTGGGCACATATAAAAAATTCCAATAGAAAATGCGTCCGATTTCGGTCTTCTGTTTTTCAGAAGAATCCCTCATTACACTCGGAATCAATTTTGTGAACTCGCGAACTCACTCGTGTGGTTGTAAGCAACTCGCTTTGGAAACGGTTATTTTGACTCGTGTAGTTGCATATCCGAGCCGAAGGTGACTCAACACTTGTCAAAATAACCGTTTCCAAAGCTTGTTGCTTAAAACCACAAAATTGATCCCTCATGTAATGAACTACCTCCGCAGCATCCAATGTAATCTACTATTTTTTCGCCCGCTAAAGAGAACCTATTACCTTCAAAGAAGGCTAAATTTTTATAAATAAAAAATTTACATTGACCAGAAATCAAACCCCCGACACCAAAATGTTTTTGAACACAAAGTAACGACTATAGCCATTCGGCTATAGAGTCACAAAATTGTACCGAACGTATTGTTGAAGTGTATACACTAAGCATTGACTACTCGATTTCATTCAATGCTTCTCTTCACATTGCAATTTGTATTATAATGCAGCCTTCTCGGCTTCGCCTCGGGTCGAAAATCGACATCTAGTGCGAAAAAATACCTTCACACCTTGATAGATAAATAACTATGAACTTTAGGATGAGCAAATGAATTGAAAAATAAATTTCAATGCACTCTGATATGATAACATCACGAATCATTCATGTACGACGCTACGTTTGTGTTTGACACTTTTAATGTTGAATTTTCACCTGATTTACGGCGTGACCTTATGTGGAATTTGGGTGTAAAATAGCGCAAGTCCAGGAATTTATAAAAGACAAGACTGATTTAACTTTCGCGAAAGTTACTATAATCAGTTGCCCAAAACATATACGCAAAAAGTTTTTCATTTAAGGAGTCAAAAACCCAAGAAGGCATTTAAAAAAAACCACAGAATATGAAAAATTCATTTTGGCATAGTCTATTCAACATTACCTTTTAAGATTTCAGAAACAACAGGAACACATTAGGTTTATCCGTTTTATTCTCAGATTACTCTGAAATTTATTCGATCTGAAATTTTGAGTCTGGTCTAATCCGAAGGTCCTAAACATTTAATCTGAATACATGATCAAATTAAATCAAGTTCTATGATGCTATATGATATCAAACTGCTCTAAGCCCTAAACCATCTGTAATCCACACCAGTAACGTTCGGTTTTATTAGGTCTTATTATAGCAAAATTAACATTAAAACAATTGAAGTACAAGATTTTTTTAAATCAAATATTTTATCGCATGGTTCTTTGAACAACATAATCCATACTCCTTGTTTAAGACATTTTGTTTTGTCAAGTGTAGTGTATGAAGCTCGAGCCGAAGGCAAAATACAAAGTTTCAAACAATTATGTAAGTTATTTTATCCACTACGTAACCAAAAAATGAGTTTTATTGCCTGCCCCATGCGAAAATTGACTATTACACGGCTGTTTACCCCCTGCGAAAGTGATCCATTACACTAGGGATATTTGGGGTTTATTTCAAGTTGACAGTTCTTTCAAGTAAAATTTGCCTTGCTTTCATTTTATCTTTTTTGTTGAATGAATCGATCGATCGAAAAAGAATGTAAGAAATGTCTCTAAAATAAAATTTTTTTGATAAAAATATTGATCGACGAACACAGTCATTTCAGAAAAACTTGTTACGCAAGTAATCTGGTTACAACATACTTTTAGAAGAATTCACAACACAGAATTGTCGGCCATATTGATTGTAACAATAATTTTGATGTTCCGAAGTAACACTTTATGGCCACACATTTCGTTGTATTTTTCACTTGTAACACTAAATGCTTTTGCTTTTAGTACAAGCACTACACTTTGCTGCACATTTTTTTGAAAACATTAAAAAGGACTAACAAAATAATTGCACAAACAATGCGTCTTCATCGATACCTTAGAGTAATTATACCTAGAGAAGAAATTACAAACAGAATTACGTAAAATTTGTGGTCCCGACATGAAATACGTAATATTTGATAGTGTGAGTTTTTCCCTACTAAATTGGTGGGCAAATTAGCGCAAAAAATTTGAATGTGCCTACTAGAATTTTCAACGCGTACATATGTTAGTGAAAAGCTCTACGTAGAATTGTACGAAATGTGAATCTTACACAAACTGATGTCGGGACCACATTTTATCGTACGAAATACCTCTCTAGGTATAATTACTCTAAGATCGATACTAACTGCGAAAAACTATTCAATGTCAACATGTCACCAACGCAATTGTAACTACTGTTGCGACAATACTAATGTAACATGATTGCTGTTTTCGGGATCAATTTTTTAGGAGACGTGTAGCGTGTGAGCCGATTTCGTCAGTACACTAGATTTGTTTGTAAACGTTTTATCGCAAGAACAGATTTATTTTTGTTTTGTTGGTTTTGGTTTATTGAGATACTGAATTGATGTAGATGCAGAACAGCCGTGTAATAGTCAGTTTTGGCATGAGCAGGCAATAAACCAGAATACGTTGGATGCTGCGACGTAATTCATTGCTCTCGGACACAATTTTGTAGAACTCGCAAACTCACTCGTTTTTTTGAGCAACAAGCTTCGGTAACTGTTTTCGAGGCAAGTGTAGAGTTTGCATATCCGAGCCGAAGGCGAAAAACTTACTCGTGAGTTTGCTCGTATCACAAAATTGTGTCCTTGTGTAATGAATTACTTTCGCAGCATCCAACGTAATCTACTATTACCGCTTTACCGATTCATTCACGCCTTAAGCTCGCCGTCTATTTCTAAACCTTTCAACGCTAGTTTTTTTGACATTTATTAAACGAACGTTATTTTGTCCAACTGTCTAAATTTGTTGTAAAGTTGTACATATTTAAATTTTTCTCCAAAAATCTTTAAATATCATAAATATGCGTGATTCAACTTTACGAACCAAACATTTATAGTCATATCAATTTTGCTTTCCAACTAGTGAAGTAAGACCGACTTTGCTTGGATCAGAATGCAATGATGTGTAGAACCAACAGTATAAAGCCCCGGCAAAAAGCACTTCGAATTCTAATTGCTTTATAAAAAATTCACTAATTAATACTCAATTTTTGAATGCTTATGAATGCATTATACGGTAATGAGGAATCTAACGCCGGCGTTATTCACAATGACTCACAAAATGATATTTTTTCTTATACAGAATGTGTCATTTTGTGTACCATTGTGAGTCACCCCGGCGAGATTAATAGTAATCCATCTTTAATCGCCAGCGGTGACAAGAACAAACAAAGAGGTATGGCTAAATTGTTCTTATAATGGCAAAATGAATGATGAAACGTAGGAAGTAAAAGATTTTCTATCAGAACTGTGGAAGATACTTATATCTAAAGAAGAAACAGACTAAGATATGACCGTATACGTGATGTACTTGATAATTATGACATACTTGTAATCTGTGAAAGACACAACAGGATACAATAAAATAACGAATTTTTGAAGCTTATTACATCCATTGCAAGCAGCCTGTAGCACATCAGCTAAAATATCATATCAAATCAGTCTCAAATCTGCTGTGAAGGTACATTTTTTCTTTGCATCAAGCATGGTTTATCAGGGTATGATATTGACTAGTTATAATACGGAATTTCGTAGTGTCAATGCTTTTTTGGGAGAAAATATTGAATAAAATTGTGTAATATCACAGCACAGAAATGCAATGCCGTACCATTTCTACAATACTCAGTACCAATACCGCTTCTTGCGGAATTCAAAAAGTTTCGAGCTACATTGTTCGACATTGTTCTTTAAATTTTCCGAATGTTTTTGATATTTTGTTGTTCTCATTCCACAGACTCACAGACGGCACGCGTTTTTATTCGCTCATACACATCCATGTAATAGTACATTACGTCTTGGTTTGGAGATTTTAATTTTTCCGATATTGAGGTTTGAAGCCCGAGCCCTTGTGGCGTAAGGTATTGTACTTGCGAAGACCTGCGAAAAATTCATTTTCGCAGGGTGCGGTGAGTAACTTAATATTACCGGTGTAACATTACCAATTTCTCAATCGAAGGCCTGGACAACAATCTATGAGGTATGTACTAGCTTGTAACTTATTGAATCGAAAACTCGCATTTCCGTCTATTTTGAGTTATTGTTCACTTTTTCATTAAATTCCTATCTTGAAGTCTCGCGGTATGAAATAATACTGGTACTGCATTCGATATATCTTAACCTGTTACAGACGGTAAGCATATGACCTGTACTATTATCTGGTCTATTACTTCCATCGATCAAAGTATTTTTAATCTGTTGATTTCAAATCTTGTAGTTCAATTTTTTTTAAACATGCATTTACTATAATAACGGACCATAGTACACTGAGATTCTCATTATTTTTGCGTCATTATCGATAACAGATGAAAAGCTTGTGTGACAGATTAATGGAATGAAATAATTATAACAAATAACTCTGAAATTGCTATAATTACGTACAACAGTTCCCAACAGTTGCTGGGATCGACAATCATGCTGAGTTCTCCAGTGCTTTGCGTGTGGTGGAAAAGGTAGCATAATCCCATCAGTAAAATTGCTAGTTTGTTTCGGCCTTAGTTTTATAAATGAAATGAAGGATGATAAATTTAGTGTTATAGCAAGAAACTAGAATAAATTGTGTAACTATATTATTTGATACGACCAATAAACAGAAATCAACCTATTTTGGAAACAAATACTCAATCAAAGCACGCTAACAATAGATAAGTATAATAATTCAAAGCTTTCCATTTCCGGGAAAAAGAGCGATCATAAACTGCGTCGTTCCGATAAAAACGATTCCAATCAAAGTTGATGCATATTCCAAATAAAATGAGGGTGACCGTTTTCTCCCAGCAAAAATGAAGTACATGTTCTGAGACATAAATCATTCATTCACTCGCATCATCAATTCCAACCATCCTATTTTCTCATTAAAAAAATGTCATTCATAACACACAGAGCATAGCGTCGAAAAAAGTGTAAGCCAACGAAACGAATTTTTTTCTCATGTTGTGTTTTTCATTTTATTTTTCTCATTTTGCTGTTCGAAGCTATACGTCGTTATTCTAACATTTTCCACAGCGGAGCACAATATACTGAGCACAATGTACAAAATGGTTAAAACGGTCGGTTTCGACAATACTCGGCTGAAATCGTGCTGACGTCATCCGAATAACCACAAAACATTGGATATATTCTCGTAAGGCGGGGTTTATTAGGCGGGGTCGATAATTTCCCCCTTCCGATATAAAATTCATATCAGTTGAGTGCTAGATTTCATACAGTGCAGAAGTGTTTTTACAATTTTGTCTCGTTAAACAATATTGACTGGTAAATAATTGCACAATTTTTGGAAAAAAGATTTTCCGTGACAACTCAATTAAAATTTTGGACAGTGATGGTTGTTTCGAAAAACATTTTTTTGGAAAATTTGACCTTTGGATAACTGGATGCACTGGCCCTTTAAAAAGTCAAAATAAGAAAATTGTCACACACAACAAAATTTTATTGAACTCGTACACGTATTCCATTCATCGTTTGACTGTGTGCGTATGCCGACATCAAATTTCGCTGTGTATTTACGTTCAAAGATAATACGGAATTTCGTAGTGTCAGTGCTTTTTTGGAAGAAAATATTGAATAAAATTGTGTAACGTGGTTCTGCTTTCATAACATACACAGCGTATAAATTTTATATCGCGAAGTGAAAATTTAAGACACGAAGATACGTTTACCATTCGAATAATCGTGTGTCGGTAATATTCGGCCTGTTCGGATTTCTGTTGTTTGAGTCGATGCTGATGTGAATAAAAAATTTCTTCTCTCTTTAGACGGTTTTATACACATTTATTATGATGGAATGAAATCGGGAAACTTTCTCGTGTGAATGGTGTGGATTTGAATAACGACATTAGCATTCAGCATGTTCTAAATAATAAAACAATTTTTTTTTGGTTCGTTAATGGTGAGTGTGAATATATGATTTTATGAATTTGATTGATGTTTTGAAATATGAAGATATTAAGACGAATTCGGGATAATCGTTAATTAATGAAATGCATGAAAGTTTCTTGCTGTGAAACATATGTTTGTTCTTATTATTAATGCCATCTTTATAACATTTATGTATGATAAAAATTAGAACCAAGCATTTATTTTTAGACTTATTTTAAGTACTAGAATATATTTTTAGTTACTATAGGAGTACGATTAATTTAAGTTAAACAGCAAGTAGGGTAGGGTTATGGGAGCCCAAATTAAGCAGAAATTGTATATTACCATGGACTCTGAGGGTTGTACCAAAGCATGAGTGACAGCTGCCAAAAGCTGCCAAATAGTGGACTCTGTTGTCTGAAATTTTTTACAATTTTTTTACAGTATGATACAGGATACAGGTACACTGTCCAGTTTCAGGACTCATACTTCAAGAGCGTTGAACGCATTTTCTACTTTATGGCCAAGTGAAGGTGTTTACATTGTAACATTTGTTTGATTTATGTTTATCAACCTAATCTGAGTGCAGGCTAAGTTTTAAGCAAGTAGTCGTTAAAGAGCAATTTTCAATAAAACACTTATAACAAATTACCGCTTGATTGGACCTATAAAGCTGTTCAGTTATTTGCCGATCTCGACATACAAAATTTCCCAAAAACAACTGTTCCAAACAGATACACAAACCCTTCACCCTAATTCCTGAAACAATCTAATAACTATCAAACCTAGATTTTTTAAATTGACAAGTTTGAAGTACTAGATTTGTATTTTGTATAGCTGTCTAGTGACCTTTTACCATTTTATTGCTCACCACCAACCTAGGTGTGGTGTCATAGTTAAGTTAAGATTAGTATTTTCAAAGAAATCTTAAATTTCTTTTCAGCCTTCAGTTTTCTGTCGAAATGGTTCAATTAGTAGTTACATTTAATGTAACGAACTTCTCATTCTAAACAAGGAAAATATCTCATCTCGATATTTCACAAGAATGGTGTCCTCCAGAGTACAAAAATGCTATACTTTTTTTCTCACCTGCGTTTGAAAAGGTGTTTTCCTGAGCCCGGAGTTACGAAATTCACTAAAAGATTCGAAAATCAGTCCGTTGGATCCGGCGACTCACTTTTTTCTGTTGAGTTGGACTATAAAGTACAACAATCATACATCTAACTAAACGTTTGGAATTCATTTTTCGATATCTAGGGAAGGTAATAAGTTTTAGTGAACCCCTACAGTCCATATTCTTGAATTATCGCACACCGTTGTTATTAATGTTAATGTTGAAGACATTTCTAGCATATTTCTTACATCTTATTATCTGTACAAATTGTTTATTTATGTATGCTATTCAATGAACCTATAAACAATGTTTATTAAACATTAAAACGAATATCCGTGAGATGAAATTATGATAAATTACTTGAATTTTTAAAGACTTATTGTGACAATGAAGGGTGTGATCATCACATGGGTAGGTCAAAAATCATCGACTTTTGTAAAACATTTTACTTATTCAGGTTTCCCACACGTCACTCAAGTAGAATATAGATTTAAACATGGAATTTTGAAAGGATCAATTTTTGGTCGCCTAGTTTGTATCGGTACATCGATTTTTATCCATATAAGCGTAACATTTTCGCATAAAGAGTGCCTGTGGTGTTAATCTCCACATAACGGTACTTGATAATTATGCACTCTAAAATTTTTATATATTTTCAGCTTATAAAAAAAGTCGAGTTAGTGCTAGGGACATATAATTGGTAACAGTTTGCAATGAAGACATTCTTAGGTCAAGTCTTTTTCCTCGCCTGACCTGAACCTTCAGATCAAACCGATCAAGCCGACATATTTTGATCTTTAGAAATAATAAATAAACATCTTCCCGACAAGGTGAAGATTTTGGGTTCCGCATGTGCGCCAATTTTTGATTTCAAATTAAATGTCCACTAGCACAATACTGAACATTTGAAGACATTCACAATTTCCAACGATGTACTCTAATGGCCGTTGCTGAAGCAAAGTGACGTAAAAAATACCCGATGGATATTCAATGGATATTCATTTTGTTATAGATAACGATGACAAAAATAATGACAGGGTCTGTGTAATATGGTTTTTGATATGTAAAATGCAAGTTAAAAAAATTGAAGTACAAAATTTGAAATCAATAAATTACAAACACTTTGATTGGTGGAAGTAATAGACCCGATTATAATACTGGTCATATGCTTGCCATATGTAACAGGTTAAATCCATATATTATTAAACTGCAAGACGAAATATGTTGGTTTTGTCAGTTTTGTTGTTCAGCGCTTGGAATTCTACGTGACCAAAACGAGTGTATAGATGGATTGTGCTTATTCCCCGTGTACAGGTCAATGTTCTTTTGTGTTTTTGGTTTTGATACCAGAGTCTATATTGCAGTCTTGACAGTACCTGACACCCCTTAAAAACTAATACTTACTTACACCACTGTGGGGTTGAATAAAACTTAAATAGAGTCGCGATACCACCTCTGATTTCTTCATGTTGTTATTGAGGGACTGGAGTACTATAAGGAACCACATTCAGTTCGCGGATCCCTCCAGCCATTTCGGAGAACCGGCACTCATGGTTGTGCGGGACCGACGAGTCAATTTGAATACAGATTGTTATCGCAACGGATAGATAGACTAATTCGAAGCTAATTCGTGTTAAAATTGCTTCCCTCGACAACCTCACCACATAGCCACAGCCAACTCTCCTCATCTTGGACATACCACGATTTAAAAATGTCGAAATTTCGACATTAGCTGGCTGTGGCTACGTCAGGTCAGGTTGCGAAGGAAGCCATTTTAACACGAATTAGCTTAGAATTAGTTCCTCTATCCGTTGCGATAACAATCTGTATTCAAATTGACTCGTCGGTCCCGCACAACCATGAGTGCCGGTTCTCCGAAATGGCTGGAGGGATCCGCGAACTGAATGTGATTCCTTATAGTACTCCAGTCCTTCAATAAGAACATGAAGAAAAATCAGAGGTGGTATTGCGACTCTATTTAAGTTTGGTCCACCGTGACGCATTGTTTTGGACGATTGGTTTTTGGCAGTTTTACTTGCAAACAGATACATGCAAAGGCACGCAATCAAGCGAAAAATTCTAGAATTTTCCCACATTCGTCAGTGAAGCTTGTGAAAACTTAGTTATACATGGCTTAGTTCTTAACCTACGCTCCTGTAGCTCAATTATAGTTCTCGTATTTGAACACAAATTATGAATGCTGGATGGATTCAAATACCTAACATCTCCATTTCGAATACTGTGTTACATTTCGCATTTATTTTTACAGAGCAATTTGTACACTCATGGAGTAGTTTGTTCGTACAAACAATCCAAACTGTTGTCACTCTTCTCTTTTCTAGTCTTATGTATACCAGCTAAACACTTTTTGTACACTTTTTTATACCAGAATTCGTTAAATAACACCACAAATGCCTAGAATCTAGGCCATAGATCAACCATAGTATCTTAAACTATCTTCTGTGATCTAATAATTTAATAAAGTTCGTGGAATCTAAATAGTTCAGTGGACAGTGTCAACTATTCCTTTCACTCAGCCAATGTCAGCCTGTTGTTGCTATAGAAAATATATTCAGACTTCGCTGTGAAGAAGTGGGCACCAGCCCAGGAACTTATATGCAAATTACCCGGGAACCAAAAATTGGAAATAGATTTTTGATGGCTTTTTCGGCGAATTCTTCACTTAACTGCAAGAAGAATCCGGGTGGTTCTGTTTGTTTTTATGAAGAGTGATGTCATGGGCGATATTATTTTGATGTATCGAAAACCGAAGAAATGTCTATATTGTTCAATCTTGAACGACTCATTTGGCGAGTGTTCTTACTCTGCGAAAAAGGCATAATCCAAGTATGCAATTAAAATGAAACAAATGAAATTATCCTTGCAAATACGTGTAAAGACGAAGTTGTTCACACAAAATATTCAGAATAAATACAACTGTTCAACGGACAACATGCCCAATAGAAGTGTTTATGTCTCGAAGTATGGCTCTTAGTACAACATTACTAAAGTCAGTGTAAAAGGTAAAAGGCACTTCGGTTCAACATAGCCACAATTTCTAGTAGTACTTAGTCCCAAACAAAGTCCACAAAAAAGAAAACGTTCAGTTTCAACATATATTTTGATAATTATCGATATGTCGACGTTTCAATTTATCGATAGGAATTTCATATTTTTAATCGAATGTTAAACAAAGTATTTCATTTTTACAATGTTTAAAGATAAAACACCTCCTTCAAATCTTTCGATGGTGGAATTGTGCCCAAAATTGATGCCACGTTTCCTTTTTGAATGGCGATGCTTATGCGTTGAATTAAATAGGACGTCGCACGTTTTTCATTCGTAGCATCGGTGATTTTACTTCCGATTTTTTTTGATTAAATCCAGGCCCAATTTTCCTATTACCCCTGACGTTTCCGTAGCAACCGGAATGAAAATGAACTGGTTAGCCAGTTGTGAATAATGGCTGATTTTAATCATTTCCCCTACTTTTGCGACGTAACCGGCGTGCTTAGACGAAGAATTTAGATATGACGGTGCGAAAGTGTCCTTACAGGTAAAATCCCACAACAATGACCTTCCTCTCGCCCAAGGAACTAAGCTCATTCCGTCTGGTTTTTTTCCATGCGGTCTCGAACAGCCAGGTGGTTCGAGAATAGCTGGTTTCAATTTATCGATATTTCGGTCCGGAAATCAGATATTTATCGATATACAGGAATCTCAAAATAGTTAGCAATTTTTATGCGACTTCTTCTTTTTCCTAGATCCACACGTTCCACATCGATACATGTTAATGTAATTCGGATTTACATTCAGATTTACTGCTTACACGAACACGCGTAGGCCGAGACGAATAGCGCTGCATGCACAGTTGCATGCAAGTGTGCAACGTATTGAGAGAAGTGGAACTGTTGCAATTAAAGAGAAACAATCAAGCACATGAATTTCTTGCTAAATATTTTGAGATTTTTGTATTCTGAAATATCGATACATTATCATGAATTTTCCGCTAAACATCAAAATATTATTATTTTGATAATTATCGAATTTCAATATTTTGATAAATATCGATAATTGATTAGATTTCGATTATCGATAATCTATTTCGATTGATATTAATGATTTATAATGATTGAAAGTCTCCCATATCTAACAACAAAAAGTGATGCGCCCTTTTTTAATTATGAACAAATTGTCCATACATCGTTTTGATCTAAGGCTTGTAATTTAACCTGTAATTTGAAACGTTTTAACTCGACCTATCCATAGATTTTATGTTGTTTGTATTGAAAGCTATTTTGGTACATCAATTTTATTTGTCAAATGGATTTGTGATTTATTTTTGTTGTCTAAAATTGAGAACCATACGCACATTGCATGGTGATGCCATGCCAAGGAAATGTCTTTCTATAAATATCTCTATGCGATTACGTTTCGAAGACAATCGAAATATAATTGTGATTAATCATTTTATTATGCAATATTATACAAACACATCCCATTCATAAATAAAACACTTTAATGTGCAATATAAACCATATCCAATATAAATTTTTATTTTACCATCATTTACCTACCACCATAAAATAATTATGAAACAACTTTATAACGAAATTAATGTGGGAGGTCTTTAGAATATTCTAAAAAAGAATAACACGAAAAATAAATAAATAAACAGAATCGTATTGCCTCTGTTGTGCATTCGGAATGATGGATATAAAAAAGAGGCGCTCGAAACGACTTCCACAAAGACCTACGAGAATAGTGCTATGCTTTAGATCATAAATCAATATTAAATCGTATATTCGTGTTACCGAATTTCGTTTTATACGTATATATACGCGCGCAACACCGTTTCTTAACTTGCTTGATTTTCACCGACCTGACCCGTCGTGTATTTTATTTTAAATTTTTATCGAAAATATTGTTCGAAGTGAATAACGATACTTACTTATGTTATATACATCTGATTCAATGGTAAATATCGTGCAAGTAGACAGTGTGAATGAGATTAAGATTACTTCATTGAGATAATTTTTTACATTTACTTTTAATCGAAATAATTAGATGAATTCAGCAAAGTTTTTTTTTGATCAATTTAACATAACAATAAGGAAACCAGATATTTCGCTCGTGCTTTTTATTAACTATTGTCTAATTATAAAATTGAAAAAATACAATAAAGCTCAAGAGTTTCATAGAAGTACGGCGATAAAATATTGCTTCTTTGGTCCCCGTGGGAATAATTTCACTCAATAACATTTTCATGTTGAAAACAACAACATATTTTGAATATAGACTGGCCGTTCTGGTCAAATTGCATCACTTCCAGAACTGTTGCACCATATAAAAACCGGATGGGAAAACACTATCTCCATGCATTTAATGGACTCGACAGATTAGATGCTTCGTACTTCAGTTCTTCTGTTTTAGAAAGAAAAACCTGCTCAGCCAAACGTTACAGATAAAATGATGTTATGGAAACCAAAACCATATTTCTGGTCACTCGAGTTGTTGAGCCTGATATGAAAGGAATTTTCTCAAAGAATAATATATAAACTTCTTCAATGAAATTGGTAAAATAAGAGAGAATTGCTTTACAAAACTGTGATATTCTTTTGCACCTAGAAAATCCCTCTTTCGTATCTAACCTGCTCTTCTTTGTTTCTCTGATATCTCACATTTTGCATTTGAAATCGCATATGAAATGAGAGTCATTAAAAAAGGGGATGAAAAGCATATAAACAAAAGTGGAATTTATTACGTGTTTAAAGCAGTGCTAGGAATGTAGACCTGAGAATAGGGTTTAAAGGAGGTTTTTAGTTACAACCATTATGGGATTAGGGAATGCAATCCCGTACCGATTTTTGAATCCCGGGATTCGGGATTGAGAAACTCAGTACCGGTACCAGTACCGGGATTTCCGGTACTGAAAAGATATGGATTAATTATCAGTAAAAGAAATTATTTTCATTTTATTCTCATTTTTTTAAGTTTTTTAATGGTACAGTTAAGTGTGCTTACTCACAGTGAAACACGTATTGAATTCATTTTGTTCTAAATATCAAATTTGACACTACGACAAAAGAAATTCGATACTTACGTCGCTGTGTGAAGGCCGGGTAACTTTAACTTATGTTTGCAACAGCGTAGATGTCACATTGTAAATTCAATTTTCTCTTTGGAAAAATGCTCACAATGCACTTAACGTATCATCGTTCAATCTTGAACGTATAAGTTGTGGGACTTGTTGTCGTCACAATCGCAAATTTTTGTGCTTTGTGATTTAAAAATTAATTGATTTGTTAGGTAATGTAAATTTTCAAGCACGCTGCCTTTGAAAATATAAATCGTGTGAAGTGACAGAAGACCGACTTTCCGACAGCGTCAATTAGTGGCAGTTTTGTGAAATATCGCCTAAATCCACAATATATTTTACTGCGCAAGTAACGGCAAGCCGGAAATGCACGTTCAGATTCAACGCTAGTTGGTTTGATGAGCAGCAGACACTCACCAGAAAGATTTTAAACACTTCAAGCATGGATGATACTCTAAATAGAGTACTGAAACTGGACAGTGTATTATACAAACGTAGAACACTATAAAAATATTTCCATGTAAAATAGAGTACTTTCTGCAGCCGACCACTATGATCATGCATGCGTGAAGTGCGTTGCTAGCCATCGTAGTTTTAAAAACGTCTTTTTCTGTGTTTGCAAATAATACGACATAAGAGAAAAACGTTAATTAATCCTATGTTTCAATGTTTATCTTATATTGCCATAGTAGTTTGAATCATACAAGTTGATCGATTTCAAAATTTTATAAAAAAAACACTGACAAAAAAGATTCGAACTCACCTGTTGCAGGTAACTTTGTCTCCAGGTAATATACAATAGCTGCCACAACTGTAGCGCCCCATGCAAAAAATACAGCTGCGGCAGATAATGTAGATTAACTGTAGACAAAGTTACCTCCAACAGGTGAGTTTTTCGAAACTTTTTTGTCAGTGAAAACTGGATTTTAAATTTCAGTACTAATCTCGGGATTTTTTGATCAATACCGGGATTCGGGACTGGGATTTTCCGGTACTGGTACCGGGATTGGTACCGGGATTGCATTCCCTATATGGGATTCGAATGCTTAATGACTCGAAATAAGCTCTGACAAAACATTTATCTGATTCGACTCTGTTTCTTCAACACACAAACATTATTTACATAAAAATCATTGGCTTCATAAGGTACTAAATTAGTACTAGCATGTCGTGCACATATCACATTAGTTAGCCCAAACGAAGTGACGGCGACAATCGAAAGTGCCTAAAATCCGCCGTTCACAAAAACATTTCATGTAAGAAGCCGAAAACCCGAGAAAATTTCTGTAAACCCCCTTTTCGACCCCGACACATGAAGAATTTGTTACGGAGTGGCTTTATGGCTTTCGTAATTTCCTATACAAAGTGGGAATAGTCGTACAGGAAAAAGTATAACTCGACATGTTTACTCTTTTGGGAGTTGTTATGGTTTGTAAATGATTCCACACAAAGTTGTTCGTTTAACAAATAATGAAAGTCTAGATTTTTCATTTTAGGATTTCATACTTGTTGAACTAGCGAGCCTACCCAAAATTCAGAAAATAAAATCGAAATTCAACTAAATTCTTCAGTAATCAATTACAAACTACAACAACTCTTAAATTTAAAACAACTCATATTATGACATGTATAAACTAAACTAACTCTTAAATTAGAAGACACGTCGAATTTCACTTTTCTTTCCCTGTAATTAAATTTCGTTTAACCTTCCAGGTTTATGTGAGAATTACGAAATCCGTAAAAAATTATGTAAGCTTCTGCAAGGTTCTGAAAGAATAGACTAAGACTGTTGATCACGGAGGCTGTGGTAGTCAAATCTCTCTGTTCCAGGGTTATGAAGGTTTATATGGCAATTTTAATTTAACAAAATAAAAATATTTTCTTTACGGTTGTTTCTCACATTTTGCTGCTGCCCGCTTTCAGAACCTTGCCATAGTGGACGTCTGTACCCGTTCTCTCAGAACCTGATACAGGTTGAACGTGTGTAATTCGTCATAAAGGAGACACGTTTCTAACGTAGTTTTTCTAGTGTGTATCTGCAATGGCCTGAGTTGCTCTTTAAAAGTTTAAACCACATTTCTCTAGGATATTTTATCTGATGTGCTCGCTGATGTGAACTGTGAAATATTTCACGTAAATAAAATAATAATCATGCAAAGGAACTGGATAACCACTATGAACCGTAATATCTGGTGTATAATTATGTAACTTTACCAGGCCATCTAATCAACGTTTCACACGCAATTAAAAATATATCTTCTCAGGTTTGCTTTACTTTTCGCTTAAATTAATTCAAAAACAAATTTTATATGGTTACACTGTACAGGTGTTCAAGTGGCATCGTTTGACAATAGAGTTTTTTTATTGATCATACTTTTTTGTCGACTACGACGAAATGTTTACTTTAAAATTCTGCTGATATTTAGTGGATACATGAAAACAAACACGGTTCTGAATATATTTCTGGTTTCATTCAATTTACACTGTCTATAAATTCTATATTATTCTTGCGTCGCGTAGTGATACATTGTATAAAAAGAGTTTTGCTCATTTTTATCGCACTTACTCAATCTTAAGGCTCCTACCGATTGAAACATAAATTTTTCATTGAAATCATTGGTTGTCTAGACGATCAAGATTTATAAAATACAGATTTTTTTATTTAAAACTGTAGCTGCTGACTGTCATTGAATTAAAAATTAAGAATAAATAACTTAACTAAATGTGGTTGCAAGAATATATATGGATGGATATATCTATACACAAACGGAATATACTAGGTATATATGTATGATGATAATGACTGCTTTTAATGAGAAATAAAATAAACCGCATGATATATCTCTTGCGGTACATACATAAACATATATAGGTAGAGATAAATTTGCGTTGAATTCTCTACGACGATGTACACCAAACAGCGTTTATTTTGTGTTTGTACTATCATGTCGAGTCGTGCTATATGTGTTAGACTCAAAAACCGATCGGAGTTATAGTGCGAAAGAAACATTCTGGTTGTGTGTACAAAAAGCTTTCGTTTTATATTTGTGTAATGAATTAAGGGCCTTATATGAATATGAATAAATCAACTTGAGATGAACGATTCGTTGGTGGTCATCTACGGATAGCCTTTTATGTTCTTTACTTGAAAAGCGAGCAAATATTCTTTTACGCTATTAACCATATCGGTGAGGCCTTCGAATTATGTTAGTAAAGTCAGAAAGCTGACTTCAAAAATTTGAAAATTTCATTAACAAATTGTTAATAATTGTTTCATCATTGGACCAAACGGCTCGAAGACTAGGAAACGTCTCAACTTCATATCCAACTATTCTGGAGGCGCCGAATTTGGTAAATTAAAATTCATTTTCTTCCATAATAAATCTGAGTTTACTATCGGACTTCAATCTGAAATTGTAATGCAAATTACCCGAAACAATGGCAACAATCCGAAACACTTGCTTGCTACTAAATTCTCATTTAAAAAAAAAAAACATTCGCTCGCACTGCTCTTTCTGTTTAATTTACCGCCCGGTGCTTTTCTATCTTTTTTATATTACGATGCTCTGATGTTAGGAAAGTAGATTAATTTCCGATTTTTTCTGGAACTGAAAAATATAGTAATCGACGGCAATATTGAAGTTTCGCATTCGTTTCAGTTAGTCTTAACTACTGGTGTATCAATTAAAGATTAATGGAAAACCGAGGACTACAACATCCCAAAAGGACACTTCTCTACCAATCGAATTAAATTAAAATATTTCTCTCGTAAAATCCGTTTCGAACTTTATACCTAACATATTATGCACAATACTTAAGTATGGCTTACCAATGCAAATATAATGGATGCTCCGTACGGTTTGCATAATCTACATAAATAAACGTGCAGAAAAAAAAGAATCTAAATAAAATGTGTACGGCTGTTATAATATTGACGATTGAACTATCGGAAAATACGTATAATGCGATGCTACAATCATTCGCACAACCTACAATTTCAATTCATATTGAAGTCACGTACATCATAGGCCCGCACATATATAAAAAAAAATCGCAAAACCGAATACGTTTATGCTTAATAAGATTTCGGTTCAATTCTTTTCTGTCTGTGACTTTATTTTATAACCTTGTAGAAATCTACACACACAGTACAGCTCTACAGTACATTGCACACTGCACAACATGTATATATACAAATATGCACTTTGTATCTGGTCCAATTAAAATAACCGTGATGCATAGCGATTATGAATATTATTTAAAAATGAATTTTTTGAAATATTCAGTTTGATTAGAGCGACATTATTTGTCAATAATTTTGATTAAATTTATTTACGGTTCGTAGCTCAGCGATATTGAAGGTAGAAAAATAAATTTTCAGTCATTTCTTTAGGCGGTCACACAGATCACAGATCCACAAAATTATTAAACTAGGGATTTTCAAAGGTATAAACTCGAAGGTACAACTAAGTGTTATTGATAATCCTTCTTCTCATCAACGACAAATGTATCGCAATATGTAAATATCAATCTGTAACTTCTTTTGTTTTAAGTCATACGAAATCTAGTACTTCTTCAGTTCTAGGTTCTGTTTTATAAAAAAACCCTATCCATGGTTGACTTTGTTGTCAATAACAGATGATTAACCGTCTAGAATGGTTGTTTCAGTCTATATCTCTTCCTAATCATTTGTTTTAGACAACCGCAGCAAAAAGATGCGATGAGCTAGTATCATGTGGTCTAAAGCTTTAATGATGCGTTGAACTAATTGGTTATTATGAAAATACTCTATGCATTAAGTTTGTATCAGTGTTGCTTCTATTCCGATCATAGCAATGACTTAGATTCAAAAATGGGGTGAAGAAAGTAGATTGAAACGACATGCTTCATGGTTTTACTTCGAGTTGAGGGACCATATTTATGTTGCATTGAGTTTATCTATTAAAGTTGTCGATTCGTGGGACTCTATTCAATTTAATGTGGTGCAAAGACTTCGACAGTGGTTTCCTTTATTTACTTTTGACAAAGTTCCCTCTCCTTGTAACTCATATAGTTCCCATGACTTGGTATTTTGCTTATTTGATATACAAACATAGTGTTGATAACACGTTGTTTTATCGGCTCATCGGAGTTGAATTCAACAATCAACTATGTTTTAGCAATGCATTGTCTACTTTCTTTAGCGTATTTCTAGCTAAGGCTGCCGTTATAGTTTTCTCGAAATGGATTCACATTCGAACAAAAGAGAAAATTCAGAGAATTGTAGAAGTCCATTTCGGAAAGCTTTTTAGAGTTACCCTGTGAGACATTAGCTGGAAAATGTGTTAAATCCGGGTATTTTACAAAGTCGAAAGTGTTATTTTCAAAGTGAGTAGACCTTACAATCCCCACTGTTTTTCTGCGAACTCTAACTGCTCGAACCAGGATGTTGCAGCTCTCTTTCGAGACACTAATTATTGCTTAGACTGTACAATGCACATACTTCAGGTAACTCATTATTGCTCAACAACTTATCACTCAGCTGTATGATGTCTCAGAACCAAAGTTAGAGTAGTGGAAGCTAGAATAAGGTGTCCTATTAAATGAGGCATTCATAAATTTTCGAAACGAGAAATGGCAGAGACAATACTTGGCATGGAGTTATGCAAAGTTTTCCAACAATCTTAATATAAAGAATCGGAAGACTTATTTTTGGCCAATTTATTCTTGAAATCAGCTGTTCACTGTGAAGCCATGATAATACATTTTTGTCGATTTGAAAAATTTCTTGACTTGACCAAAAATAATTCATAAGTCTTACGATTCCTTCATATTTTGGTATCTAATAGTTCCAGCAAAGATACGCATGGATATCTGAAATAGCAGCCTATCAATGCTAGTAGAACATTTTGGATTTTGAAGTTTTGTGAGAAAACAAACTTTATGGGAGAACACTTGCAATATTTCTGACCCATGATATGAAGTACACATAAGTTTGGGATTCTTTAATAAATTAATGTGAAATAATGTTAAGCAACTTACTTAACTTTCTAACTTATCCATAACGCAAATGAACTTTATATTTTCAGGTAAACAAGTACTGACAGGCTATGTCTGAATTTGCCATTCCTACCGGCAAAGCTCCAAGGTCATCATCAAGCCGCCGTCTAAAAGTATCAAGTTTAAACGATGTGCTCACTTGTCCGCTTTGCCACGGATATCTCATCGAACCGACAACGATAAACAACTGTTTTCATTCGTGTACGTAGAATTTTACTGAACTACTTTAATGGCACAATGTCAGCATAAATTAACTGACTTCATTTAAACTCTTTTTTTCAGTTTGCCGATCATGCATCATCAAGCATCTCGAGAAATATCCATATTCGAACTGTCCATCTTGTAGGTCTAATAAACCAGTCAATTTGTCCCATTTAAGGTAAGCACAAAATATGTGTTTCGAATCTGAATTATTAAGTTTTATTGAATTTTAATTCAAAACCAATTAATTTATACAAATTTCCATAATTCAAATATAAAAACAAATCGCCAATCAATTCTTTCCCTTTTTCTCTTCTTTTTCGTTTTCTTCTCCATAAAAAGTCATATTTTATGTGTTTCTTCTTATATACCATCTTCGAATTTTTAATATTTCGTATTATAGCTCGTTTACCTTCGTTTTATGTACATATACGTTTATCTGATGAAAAAGAAATAAAGACGAAAAAAGAACAACGAGAAAAAAAAATCGAGACATACAGCTAAAAGTTATACGTTTCATTAATCTTCAAAAAAAAAGAGAATGGATTATCAGGGACATGGTTCGATTTTGTTAAAAAGGTTGAAATTGAAATAAAAAATTATGAAAAATTGGTGAATTAACAAATTAATTGTGTGGTGTGGATTAGGTGTTGATTTATTTCTAACATTTTCAAATCGTTGAAGATTTGTTTGTTATGAACAATGTGAAACAAATGGGATTTCGTCATGAGAGTTAGGAGAATTTCGTAATGAAGTAGTTAGTAGTGGAGTGGACAGCAAGAAAATATATTGCAACAGTTTCAAATGTATTTTAGTAAGTGCAATAAATGAATCCTTTCTTGCGCCGGAGGATCATAATTTGGCGTTTTTCGTCACGGCAACTAAGAACAAGAAAGTTCAAAGCGAAATATTTGCTGCTGAAATAGTTACTTATTCCACCAAGTGATAAATGCTTTTGTGGGCAGTAGATGCGACAATACGCATCGTGGGTCTAAAAAGCATTTACAACCGAGTTGTATACAACTTTTTCTCAACTTTTTCCCAACAAAAGTTCTTCTTTTTGTCACTGAGTTGAGAAAAGGTAACTTTATGTACCTTAGCATCATAACGTTCGAAAACTGCGAACTTTAGATACCTCTGTTGCATAAATTGTTCGTACGAATCTCGGTGCACAGTTGTACTTTACTAGGCACTAGATGTTTAATTGTCACACAAGACCACAGGCCAAGTGTTACAATACACATCGTTTGCCTAGTAAAGAATTTTACACTCGGTCGTATAAATTGCCATTTTGGCCGGTGAAAGTGGCTGAGAATGAAATTTTAAAATTACTCTTTCGGCTGCTACCGCGTGCAGTGCAATATGATAGTTGCCGAGACGTTTGTAACATTTTCAAATTCTTTTAGAAGTAGTCGTAATCTTGTGAAGCTGAATACAGAATATGTTTTTTTTTTATAACTGCAACCGACCACAAATGCAGAAAAAGGACATGTCGCATTAGCGAATTATAAGAAAAATGATGTTACATGTCCGCTTTCTGTATTTAATCATTCAAATATAATAGCCTTCGAATAAAAATGGTATTGTTATATTATCACTAGCTTCGATAAAAGTGACCAGTTTATAGCAATTTCAATAAGCGCCCATTTTACTATATTTGTGGTCTGTATGATTATATTCCTCTTAAATCCTTCGATAAAAGAAAGTGCCTTATAACGGCAAAATCTATTACTTCTATTGTTTTCAATAACGGCTTGTGTTTGATACCAAATCTTGTACCTCTTCTCTTCAGATTTACTATATGTCTTGCTTATAAGTGAACAACAGATGTCAATAAAAAATGACTAGCTGCTTCTCGTAGTCTGATTGGTCCTGTGCAGTTTTAAATTTGAGAAGCGTTTCTCCGATTCCGATTGACTAAACGATTACAAACCTTAATGAAGCATCAATGTCGTCAAGTATACAACATTCCAACTTTTTGTTTGACACAGAGTTACTAACTACAAATACAGTGCTAGGAATTTCTTCCGTTGATTTATTGCACTCATTACTGCTCCATAGAATTGGTAGTGTCATCACATAATGACATAAATATTAACAGCATCTCCAATGGTAAAATAATGATTTACTGGTATTCATTAAAATAATTATGTGTCTAAGCACATCATAATTACATACGATTGCATTATTGCAAACATGCAACTTGAAACTTCAAGCAAAGGTGACAGACTACGAGTTGTATAATAAAAATCGTAAATTGTAAATGGTTCTGTTTGAAAAAATGAAACATTTGCTGATTACTGAGGAATTAAAAGCGATGTGAAAGAAACGAATGGAGTCAGAAATTTTTCATCAAACACAAGGTGCTACTTTGAACAGAAGAAGTACTTGAGATTGAGTGATTATTCAGAGAAACGTTTGCAGTTTCTATGTATGACACAAGAGCTGAGAATCGTACTCGATAGTTTGCCCATTGTAAGTTTAAGTTGACGATCAAAAAGGATTTACTTTAATTGGAAAACAATTCAGTCTGGAGCTACTGTAGTTAATTCAGATGATAAATAATGATACACCCGTCGAATGTTAAAACTGATCAATCATGACGCCTTACATTTACTCTTTATTTTATGTTACCAATACCCGCCTCATACCTGTTCCCCAGTTCCATCCATCTTTTCATTAAATAACATATCAACGTCAACATATCTCCTTTTGTTAAAAAAATAATCTCCAAACATTTTATAGATCGGACACCCAACTAAAATCAATCGTCTACAAATTAGTACCCGGTCTGTATCAGGCCGAACGTAAAAGGTTACAACAACATCAACAGAAAGCTGCAAGTCATCTAAATTCTCAATTAATAAATTCAAAATTTCACACACCACAACAACAGCCATTAGATTCGACCGCAGAGAATAACAGTAGACGAACTGATGATACAACTTATAGCGGCGATGTGAAAATTGATGATGTCGATTTTTTCTCGGCTGATGAACCGATAAGGTTAGTAAGTTAGGAATATTTTATTTCTTTCGAATGAGCATTTGACATTTTTATTAATTAGACCCGTTCGGTCCTGTTACGTTACCAAATCAAAAATTTAGGGAAATTCCAACACAAACTTTGCCCAATAATTCATACATTTTATTGATTTTTCTCAGTCTGTCACTTCAATACCATCCGGAATCGTTGAAAGGCCAAGCTATACAGTCATCGCCTCCAATAAGATACCTTCAATGCCCAGCAGCTGTTACCATTCGTCACCTTCAGCGGTTCTTATCTTCAAAGTATAATTTAAACATTGACAAACCCAATGTCGATATACAAATTATTTATGAGGATGAAGTGTTGCCCATGGGATTTAATTTGATGGATGTGGCGTACTGCTACCAATGGAAGAGGGTGAGTTTGTATTTTGTGTTTGCATGAACATTTTTGAATTTAAAAATGAAAACGGGATTTATTAAAGAGTTAGGACGTAATAGACCCTAAAATATTTTTTATTGTGACATTAAACGGAGGGGTACTTTGTAATTGTATTACAGTTTCCTTCGTCTAATTTTATAGTTCGACAGATTTTACTTGTTCAGTCGATTAGACGCGTTCAATAAAATAAATGAGACATGCTGGGTTTAATAGATCTATATTTCCATGAGGGTCAAGGACACAACGCAACATATTTATTTTTCACTCTAATGCAAGTTTTATTAACATGTATGAGGAAATACAGGACTGACTGGCTTCAACGAGTAAATTAATTTTTATTTTAATGAAACCGTAATCAATATTTCATTTCCAGAAACTTAAAACAAAATATCGACCAATAACCAAGCCTACACATTTCGCTTCATTTTATTTAATCATTCATTGATGATTCGGTTGTGTATAACATAGTGTGGCTACCCCTCTATTTAATCAAATGATTGGCAAAGGAAAACCAATATGAATTAATCTCCATGTTTTCAACGGATACTGTTTCGTGTGGTTTTTACCTTTAATGTATTTTTGGTCAGCACATGAGCTACAAAAAATGAACAATTGAAGAGTGGATTTGTTGATACTTTGTCATCCTATTCAATACAAGATCCGTCCTCATGGTATAATGGTTAAGTGAGACCTTTAAATTACAAGTTTACATCGTCAAATAAAGATCTGGTACTTCTTTTGTTTAAAGGATCATTTAGCGTTAGATATCAAATCTTGTACTTCTTTACTTTTACTGAAGCCTCCTTCATTTTGTTGATAACGGATGACACTACCCTTTTCCCCTGAAGCAGAGCCTAGATTCGCGAAAATATTTTCAGAAATTTCTCAAATTTTCTCGATTTTCACGAATTTTTGCTAATTTTCGTGAATTTTCCGAAGAAGAAAATTCACGAAGACATTTTCTTGAATGTAGTCTCTGCCCAGGAGGATATGAGATAATCCAACATTAAAATTTTACTTTAACTGCAACTACGCTAATTTCACAGTAGTATAAAAGGTTTCATACGTTAACAGGCCGGTATAAGCACATATAGAATCCCTTAGCTTTATGATAAGTAGATCCCCCTACGGATTCCAATAATTTAATATTTTTTCTGTTTTTTTTAATACAAGCAACTTCTAGTGTACAAAATCTAAAACCAAAAATCTTTTAATCCCATGCATACAGCTCCAGCCAATGAAATTCTTCTATCAAATATTGATAACCCCGTCAATACCGGCTAATCCATCCGGTACCATTCAATTAACAACACCCAGTTCAACCGAACAATCTTCGAAACAGTTGGAATCGACAACGACTTCAAGTCAACTATCTAAATCAAACATAAACGCAGTCTCAGAGCCGAAGAAAGAAACTCCAACACAACCGAAATCTGATTCGAAACAAGTTCGCCTTACGACTTCATCCAGTGCATCAGCAATAAACAGTGTGACGGATCGTAAAGGTTCTTCCCAAATTGAAAACAGTAAAAATAAAGTGGATGTGTCCTCACCGAAAGATCAAAAAGTGTCTAAAACGTCGTCGTGGAACTTCAAAAGTTTACGTAGCAACGACATAAAGTGTAATGACTTTGTTGAGGCAAAAAACGATAATTTGAAATCTAATAGAAGTGGAACGGTTACGGCTAGTGATTTATTAAAGCAACAGAAATCCAAACCAAACAATATCAAAGATAATACAACAAAAATAATCCCAGAGACTGTAACGTCGTCGAATTCAAACAATCATTGTAATAATGATGATGTGTTCTCAAGTATGAAAAAGCAACAACAACAACAAAAGCATCAAGACGACGCACGAAAAAATGAACATTTTAAAATTAACATAAATAAGAAGATAAAAGAAGGCATTGGTAAACAATATGCACAAAAGAATGATATTAACAGTCCAAATATTGTGGTTAGCATTCCACAGAGTCGTCGTGTATCACTAAGTGACGATGATTTTGAGAATTTATCTTTGGCCACCCTCAAGACGGCTAACAAGAAAATGAAATCGACTAATTTGAAGCAAAGTGTTAGTGTTGATGAATCGATGTTGAACCGTCGACACGACGATCATAAGCCGGATATTCCAAAGCTGAAAATTGAACTATCTAGTTTGAAGGCGAAGATATCGTTAAGTAAATCAAAGTCAGTGTGTGCAGAAGTTAGTCGATCGACTGAACTGAAACGTGACACCATCTATCCAACTCAAGTTGATTTGACAGAGTACGCTAAAAATATTGGCTTAAAACCAATTTCCCGCGACGAGGTGGAGAAGAAGTCAGACAGTTCATATGAAAGTGGAAGCTCGCATAAAAAACGGAAGAAAAGTGGGAAACACTCTAAAGAACCAGGAAGTAAGAGACGTAAATTTCATGCCGAAATTTCGTCTCAAGAAGAAGGTAAACTTAAAGTGAAAATAACCGGTAACAAGTTCAGCAAACATGAACGAAAAAATAGTAGTAATAGCAGTAGCGACGATAACAACACATCGGCAAGACATTTAACCGATGCCTCTGAAGAAAAGATAAATAGCGAGAAGGAGAAATTGTCGGAGCTACGAAAAGTTAGGCACAAGCCAACCCTTAAATTAGTGAACAGTCATGGAACGATAACGACAACATTCAGCAGTATAGATCAACCGGCCGATGAGACCAAAAATCAAACAGTTCATCCTACAACGCCCGCAGTTACTGTGCCAATGTCAACATCCTTTACGTTCGCCAAGCCGAAAGTTGCACTAACTGACGTTCGACCGAAACCAGCCGCAGTCAAAACATATCTGTCGGGACAGAAATTTCCTTCTAAAACCATTCCACCACCCATCCGGCCGTTAGCAAATCCACGAGTATTTAGTCCACCACATGTTCCTAACTATCCAAATTTTGTTATGCCTCAACCAAAGAACATAAGTAGTCCATCTGGTCCATTTCCTATAAATAGGCCAACCAATGCTCCACTCAAACGATCATATAGCACCGATAGCACACAATTGCCTAAACAATTAAAATTGGAACCAATTTCTCGAAAAATGAGCATTCCCGACCTGATTCAGGCAACACCTATCCGAATTTCACCGAAACCTGTTGAGACAACTGTTACAAAACCGTTGGAACCGTACTACAACTCAGCAATGAGTTCCACATACACTCACGAAATTACAACCAAAAAGCCTACTCCAATTCTACTACCTCCATCATCAATCAGTGTAACTAAAATGTCCGATACGCCAAAACCAATCGAAACAAATAATCTCAACAATCGACCGGCTTTGGAAATCGTAAGAATATCACCGACAGCACCCACAGCTGATCAACAACATCATCAGCAGATGAACGAGCAAAAAAATCAATTGAAATCAATTTCCCCGAAGGCAACCAGACCGCCACCATCCACCATACCTTTGGTGAAAATTCGCAATGCAAATAATTTGTCACTGAACAACATCGCCATGCAACGTAAAATTGCCGCGAATTCTGGAATTGTGACTTCTTTGAAGTCAAAGCCAAATGTCCCAGAGAAAAAAGATGACGGTGCCAATAGATCAACGAACCTGACTGACATCGTTAAACCATTGGATTTATCGGGACGAACTGATGTTGCTTCAGTACCAGAACGAAAGGTGCCACCATTATCACCATCATCTGGCATTCCGAAGCAACCGCAAAGATCAGCAAATGATTCTCAAAAATTGATTGAAAGTGTAACCAGCACACAAGATAATATGAATGGTAAGAAGCCGATAGCTAGCGAAAAAAGTGACGTGAAAACAGAAGTGTCCATTAATACACCTCAGAGCACTCACATAAACAGTGCCGACAAAAAGGACAACAAAGTTCAATCCAAATTAAATTCATCAACGGAAAGCAAGCCTAATTCCACTATGAACACCGCTCAACTTATTAGCACATTACGTCAGATGTCATCGATGCCAAAACTAAATGAAATTAATAAAATGCGAACACAAACAGTACGCCAACAGAATGCATCCGTACGCAATATACCAAACCCATCAGCACTAGCATTTCGCAATCAAGTAATGACGCAGAAAACTGTGGAAAAACAACCAACGTCATCAGCATCAACCCCAGCGGCATCAATCAACAATCCAACGTTAACCATGAATTCTACCTCCACTACAACTACATCCTCATCGACATCGTATGCACAAAATAATACACTCGTAACGTCGTCGACTTGCGCCCCAAACCAAGTCAAGCCAAATACTACGCTACAAACTAGTTCGAATGCAACAAGTACCTTATCAAATAATGCTGTTGTGAGCGTGAAACCAGCTACCCCATCATCAACTGCTATATCGACAGCATCAACAGCAACAACAAAAAATTCAACCCCAAATACTCAGTCGAAACAAATAACAATATCCAAACAACCAAATCTTTCATCGTCAACTAATAATGATGTGAATAATGCCAAGTTGATAGCAGCGAAAAAGAATTTGCAAATTGAAAAAGTTGTTGCTACACTTCGGGCAGCCGCTAGTGAAAATAGTTCGACGAACAGTAAAATTTCAACGGTAGCGTGAACTTAAATTAAATTTTTTTTTTCGTAATATTTGCAAACAACATTCGACAGTAAACAAAAGCTATTTTAAATTACGCGATTGCGAGTTGTTACGTAACCATGATAGAGTTTATTTGACATTGTGCTGGCATTTGGAAATTGTTATATGTTTTGGAATGAACGTATTTTATTATAGGTAGGCAATACACAGACGAGTGAGAGGTATGCATATATGTGCGACGAGGAAATTCAATTTATTTATTTTTTTTGTACTCGGTTGTTTGGCTCACTGTTGCATCAACATATTTTATCAGTTAGATGCGATGTATAAGCGGGTAAGTTTCATTTTTCAATATTTTTTTTATGGAAAATTCTGAAAATTTGTGGTATTGATTTTTTTACGAATGTTGAGTATGGTTGATAGTTTATTTTCGTTGAGTTCAATCATTTCCGTGCATCGATAATTTTATCTATCTTTTTATCAAGCGTACAGAAAAATTGTGCGATGTTGTTGTCTATTGTGCATATTCCAAACTCACAGTCAAAATGTCTTAATTTGTACGTATAGATTTTTGGCCTGCGGATCTTATGTATATTGTACTGTACATAATCCTACGGTCAAGTCAAAAACCACTTTGATCCGAGATTCAGGTTAGACATTGGAATTCTAGAAAAAGTCAGATCAAAATCAGTTTCCTTTTACAAATGTTGGTACAAGAACAAATAGCTCAACACCCATGACGACGATAACATCAAAAACTTTGTTACAAATTTTGATCTTCATTAAAGCGAAGCATATACAGAACAGTCCAAAAATACCACACCTCATCATCTACCATGGCGCCGTGACAAAACCTTTGGTTAACCGAACCAACCTCATAGACCATCAAGAGTTTGTTATTCGTTTGCTCTTGCACAACATTTTATACTTGTACTTTGATGAGTTTATTTCAAAACTTGATCCGAAAATATCAGAATGTTCACTGAAGGCTTTTGGACTAAGTGATCATGCAAAAATAGCGCAAACTTGGTCGTTAGGAGTTTTTCTAAGACTTTGAAATTGAGACTATGTTCGAAAAACTATAACTAATTTTCCCAACTCAGTGACAACTTTACGTTGCCATTATTAAGAAAAGCGTTGTGTGCATTAAATCATAAAATCTGAGGCCTCGTGTGACAATAACACATCTGTTGTCCTTGTGACAGGACCTATTTTTATGAAATTAATTCCTAAACATTTCATAAAAATTTCCTTAAAATTCCTAAATTTCTGAATTTACAGTTCAAGGAAATTTTAGGAATTTTTAAAGTTTTTTTATGAAATTTAGGAATTAAATTCCTAAAAATGGACACTGCCTGGTCATGGTGGTAACTTTTTGTGTAACGAATATAAACTATCATTCTTTATGCTGTGTTATCTCTAAAATATCATCAATCTTTAATAGAATTCCAGTTGAAATGACGCCTGTAATTATTAGAGTAGAGTAAGGAATTGTTCTCGCATTATTCGTTTGTCAAGCGAGTCGTCACCGGTCAGCAGTTGGTTTTGATTTTACAAGTTGGCACACATAAGTTACCCCCTGAAAACCAGTGCTTCCACGCACATAATAAACGCATACTAAGCGAGCTAACCTTAATCTATTGGATTCCCTTCAAAGAATCTGGCCTGTTTTGCAATTTAATTTAGTCAATAGAATTCGGTCTGCACAAAAAAAATCGATAAAACGTTTGAATATACACTGGCTTCGAATTGACTTCATACTCATTCACGGAAAGTTCCAATATTCTGTTCTTGAAGGCAGAATTTTTTTAATATTTTTGTAGATTTGTTTAAAAATATTTCTAAAAGATCCGCCAGATTAGCATCTCCCATTGAGCATGCAAAATTAGTACTACAAAAGTTTGAGTTAACATTCCCAACCACATTGTCCGCTTATCTTATTTTGGAGAATAAATGATGTCAGTATTTTCCGTTAAACATTCGTGTATTGTGTAGCTTTGGAATTTTATTCAAAATGCAACTTTCATTGCAATGCATATTAGTCTACAATATATGCAAACAATGAAAATTAATAAATTGTTCAGAACATAAATTTGCAACATAGCTATATGAAGTAAATACAAGAGTACATCCAAAAATATCCTTCAGCCGAACCAGTTCAACAACAAAACTCAAGAGGGAGTACAAAGTTGTGCATAATTACATATTTTGATCTTTTTTTTTCATTCAAGTAGAAAATGTTGAATATGAAATGAATGCACAATAGCGAGGTCGGATATTAAAAGTGGAAGTGGTGTGAGACTGATATGTTGTCATAAGGTTTTGCGCATGCCATCTGAGCGGCTAATACTCTTTATCTCTCTGAATTTTATTGCATGCACACATTCGGAGTTATTTCTCATATAAAACACGAAATACCAAGGGGCAAAAAGATTTTCAAGGAGAGATACAGAGTTTTGGAGTGCTGTTTTATGCCGCATAAAGTTTGAGGAGTTTTTGGATTTCCTTTCGGTACAAATAATAAATTGATTCCATAACTGAGGAGGGTTGTATGAGATTTTCTTTTTATTTTATTTTTAAAGGTTAGGGCTAAAGGGAAAGGACTTTTTATGGAAAAGTTTAAGAATTTACATGATGACAATATTGATATTACATTTTTGGCATAAATTCACATTTCGCGTGTTTCGTACTATTTCCGTAAACTCCGAGATAACAACAATTCGTAAATTACGTACAAATTCCCGACATCGGCATGACATCATAAATTATATAATTCTCACACAAAAATTCAATCCACAGCAAAGTACTTGAAAAACAAAAAGGCCGTTAATACTTATTTATATCCTCCAAACACATTGCTTAAATAAACAGTTTTATGTATTAGGCCAAATGAATTAGGTATATGTCGGCATCGTGTATTTGCCAGCGGGATGTTACTATATAAAAGATAGGATGCAGCGATAACGAAATTTAATATTAAAAAAAGTGAATAAACAGACGAAGCTTAAATTAATTTTTTGGTTTGGGTATAAAACGAGGTTTTTTCTTATAATCCCTGAATGAAATATTGCTGCATTCAATGTTGTTTCAACATTTCGATGACATCAAATCGAATTTTGTCTTTTAATTAGATAAAATATGGACGAACGGCTGTGTGTTGTTTGAGCACGGTACGAAAATTGTGTGAAAAGAATAACAAAAACAGAAAATTCATCTCAATTTTGTGGATTATTTCACTTCACAACTTTGCTTATACAAAAATAAAACTTGCAAATTGTTTATTACAAAGTTTTTAAACTGAACTGAGTTGTACCATATGCTTCAATTAAAAAGCGAAACGCTGCAGAATATTGCTGGCTATATATGCGATCGAGTAAATATCACAATATTTATGACATGTATCTGTTCACGGTAGAACAAATCTAATGGAATGTAATCAAAGAGAACAGGACGGGAAATTAAATTTCCATTATTAAGTAGTGGTAGTTGCTTTGTGGATATGAAGGGGTATGAATGTATGTGCACATTATTTTTTTCGCTTGGAAGTACGAACCCCGGCAATTCAACCCACGAAAATTATAGTTATCAGGATTTACGAATTTCAAGGAATCGTAAATCCAGGGGAATTACAGGTGATTACGATTCTCAGCGAGTCAGAATTGGTTTTATAACTTCATACGAAAAATTATAAAAGCGAACACACAACTCATTTTCTGTATTGTAATGTCCCGTGCCCCCACGGCACTATTTCCTTTATGAAAAACCTATATTACAACAACTTGTTAGTCATGAGTCTACAAGGCTATGTAAGGGGACATCCATAAATAACGTCCACAATTCAGTGTAGTCAGAGAGAGAGAAATACGCATCTTCAGAAGTTAAATTTATGTTCTACCCTCTATTTCGGAAGTGTATTTATTAGTGTCTGTCAAACATTTGACACCTCAGAAATCTAGATATTAAACATTTAAGACCCGTGTGGCAACACTGAATTGTGGACGTTTTGTATGGATGCCCTTTTATACTTTGAAGACACACAAATAACGATTATTTGATATATTAAACTCGTGAAGTAATTTACGTTACCGTTATTTTCGTATAACTTGCACTTCGATGTATTGTTGTGCTAAAGTGACGCCTAAAGTATACATTTGTTGGTAAGCTAAAAATGCCTCCAAACCACCGATAACACTAGTTGACACGGGTACTGTTGTCGTAAGAGTAGTATTTTTATGCGATAGATTTTCATGTGAGGATTTCAAATCTGCAACTCAATTTTACTTTCCACCCCGCATTGATTTTACATCACCCCTAACAGATCCCATACATTTTAGGTAACACCCCGAGTATCAATGTGAGCAGAAGTATCATCTCGCACTTCGGATTTGAGTTCGAGTGTCAGTGGAAGTATTAGCTGGAGTGTATGCTCATAAGTAAGTAAGTTACAACAGAAAATATAATTCTGCGAGTAGAGTTGATACAAACGATTTTTGTGTATATTCTTTTGTTACTATCATCATGCGATTTCTCATCTTTTTGAAATTCGTTTCGGACTGGTTTACCATTGTCACAATGCAGTGTAGGTATCATACGATTTTTTGGTGTATAAATTCATTACCTTTTAGCGTTCGTTGTCTCGTATATTATGGCTTTGTTTCAAATAGATAACAGGCCTTTAGTTGTTCGTCATGATCAATATAACCAGAAAAAAATCATTTTTGTTCTTTTATCAAACAAATTTATAACATTTCATGTGTCGAACGATACATTCGGATTTTTTAATACAAAAATTTGAACGAAGAAGTAGGATTTTTATCGCAAATATTTTAAAAGTGAAATGAAAAATTTGAATTTTTCTCAAAAAATTTAGATGGATTAACGGACAAAATTACGAAAATGGGACATTAAGCCATATGCTTAGTGCCTTTGTTTTTGGCAAAATTAGATTTCCGGTTGAATTCGTAGTCTTTGTTTTCTCTCATTAAAAACCAGCAATGATCACTGAGCATACCTTCGTCCCAACGTCCTTGATAGCGGCGTTCCATTGCTGCAATGTCCTGATGGAACCGTTCACCTTGCTCGTCACTGACCGCTCCGAGATTTTCAGGGAAGAAGTCAAGGTGCGAGTCAAGCAAGTGAATTTTGAAAGACTGTCTCACACCCATTTTTTGAAAGCTGTCCATCAGTTTTGTGATTAACTCTTGGTAGTTGTCGGCCTTGTGATTTCCCAGGAATCCACTAACAACGTTCTTGATGCTTTTCCAAGCTGCTTTCTCTAGTGGTTGCAATGATTTTTCAAAGTCGTTGTCATTAATCAATTTTCTGATCTGTGGCCCCACGAAGACACCTTCCTTCAGCTTTGCATCCGAAAGTCTCGGAAATTTATTGCGTAAGTGCTGCATGCCTTTGCCATCAGGTTTTAACTTTTTGACGAAGTTCTTGACCAACCCCAATTTGATATGAAGCGGAGGCAGAATGATTTTACTTGGATTAACCAACGGGGCATGTTCAACGTTACATTCGCCGGGAACAAATCTCTCTCGTGGAGGCCAAATTTTTTTGGTGTAATGTTCGCTATCGGCGCGGCTGTCCCACAAGCACAAAAAACACATATGCTTCGTATACCCGCTTTGTAGACCCATCAAAATGCTTACAACTTTCAAATCCGCACAGACGTCCCAATCGAATTGGTCGTATTTAATGAGCCTCAGAATTTCCGCGATCGAATCTCGAGATTCTTTCCAGTCCACTGTGTGAGCAAGTGGAATCGTTGGTTTTTCATTCCCATTGTGGAGGAGGACTGCCTTCAAACTCTCGGTCGATCCGTCGATAAACAATCGCCATTCACTTGGTTCATGTTTGAACCCCAAAAATTCCATTAGACCGTCGATGTTCAAGCAGTAAGCAATTGAATTTTCCTTCGAAAAAAAAGGCTTCAGGTGCTCGTTTCGATTTCTGTAAAGTGTAATCTTCGTTTCTTCTTTCAAGAAATTCCATTGACGCAATCGAGAGGCGAGCAACTCAGCTTTTTCTTTTGTCAAATCCAGGTCTCGAATGAGATCACTGAGCTCGGCCTGGTCTAGTAGATGAGGCTCGTTACCAGGAATGTAGTTAGGATCGTCAGAAATTGAAAGTTCCTTCGTTGTGTCATTCGATGACGATGTCTCTGAGAAAACAGCTTCATTAGCAGCTTCGTCGCACGTAGTTGAATTTTGACTTGAGTCGTGCAATTGGATGCCATTTGAAATTGCGTCGGATAATTCAATTTCCTGCAGAGCTGGGTTAGGAGAGACTGGGATCGGAAAATCACATCCATGCAAGACTGGCTTCACAGCAGAACGGCAATCGGGATATTTAATTTTATGTTTATTTTTTGATGAAAATCCGATTACACTTGTCATACAGAAATAGCAATCGTTTCTGTGATTGCGTGGCTTACCCCATTTCATAGGGACTGCGAACGGCATTTGCGCTCGCTTACCACTCCACCATGCAGACAAATTTACCTCACAACATTTACAAACAACTTCTGGAATCCAACTCTTTCCTCCGCTTTCAATGGCTAGACCGTAGTACGATTCATAATATGTTTTTGTGTTTGCTGTTATTGGTCGAATTTGCGCAGAAACACAAAACTGGCCACAAATGTAACAGAAAATATTTGCCGAATTTTTGCACTGCTTTGAGCTCATTTTACTTTTTTGAACGGTTCGAATTTTTATTTAAAATTTAATGGTGACTGACAAAATGGCGAGTAAAATGCACAAAAATTCAAATTGGAATGTGTCGTCAATGTCAATCATTCTTCAATACTTAAATAAATCAGTCAAGCGCTCATTGTAGGGCAGCCGTTTTAGTTACGAGCCCACGGTAGTTACGAGCACTACCTTACCATGAGAAAAAATGTTTCAGTTAAGAGCCCTCATGTGACCCTTACCATTAGAAACCAAAAAAAAAAAATGCACTCCAATTTAAAAGAAACAATGTTCCAGTTACGCGCACACCTATACAAGGGAAATGGGGGCTCGTATAAGGCTTAACAGTGCTCGTAACTTGACTGACTACCCTATCTAGCATTAGTAGCTAGCTCTTTTGTCGTTTGTCTGTGTGTATGTTTCGGCAATGACAGTTTCTAAATCGCTCTCAACCACAACAAACATTCGTCAATCTCACAAAATTTGCTACTTTTATTTAATCGAAATGGAACCTGATTTAGAGGAATCTGTAAAATTTGTGTTGATAATCGAAGAACATAAGGATGTTCTTATAAAGTCAAGAGCTGTTGATTTAACGAAAAAGAAAGAAAGTGCGGCTGCAGAAATAATAAAAAAATGGACCGAAACTTCTGGCAAAACATTAACCCAAGCTGGATTGTATAAGAAAATCAACAATTTTAAATCTCGTGCGAAATTGGCGTTGTCTAGTGGAAAGAAATTAAGTGGCTGGCAATCAAAACTATTGGAATTTGGGGTAATTTTGATCATAAACTTTAGTGGGCAGGACATATGGATACAGTTGAAGGAATTTTTCCAGGAGACCAACATTACAACTGACGAAGATGAAGAAATTCGTGATTCTAATTTACCCGGGGCATCTTCAGACAAACTTTCTGACGTCAATACAACATCGAAATCTGATGCTGAACAATTGCTTGATGAGCACGAAACATCGGAAACTAAGTTACTTACTAACGAGCAATTGCAGCGTTTGGTATTGTTGAAGCAAGTGAAAGTGCTTACATTACAACAACAGCGGTTAGAACGTTTGGAAGGGTCGGTTCCTGCCGATAATGAGAAAGACATTGAATTTGAGATTATTGGTTGGGATGGAATCAATCAAAATTAAATTTTCTGGGTGAGCATATAGTCTTAATGGCAAAATTTGAAACTAAATTTTTGCTGCCCATTAGGCCTTATTTTTCAAAAAGAAATTGGTTATTCAGTTTATGAACAGTAATATTTGGTGTAAATGTAAATTTCTAAATTTTTGCATAAAAATCCGAATGTATCGTTCGACACATGAAATGTTATAAATTTGTTTGATAAAAGAACAAAAATGATTTTTTTTCTGGTTATATTGATCATGACGAACAACTAAAGGCCTGTTATCTATTTGAAACAAAGCCATAATATACGAGACAACGAACGCTAAAAGGTAATGAATTTATACACCAAAAAATCGTATGATACCTACACTGCATTGTGACAATGGTAAACCAGTCCGAAACGAATTTCAAAAAGATGAGAAATCGCATGATGATAGTAACAAAAGAATATACACAAAAATCGTTTGTATCAACTCTACTCGCAGAATTATATTTTCTGTTGGAACTTACTTACTTATGAGCATACACTCCAGCTAATACTTCCACTGACACTCGAACTCAAATCCGAAGTGCGAGATGATACTTCTGCTCACATTGATACTCGGGGTGTTACCTAAAATGTATGGGATCTGTTAGGGGTGATGTAAAATCAATGCGGGGTGGAAAGTAAAATTGAGTTGCAGATTTGAAATCCTCACATGAAAATCTATCGCATAAAAATACTACTCTTACGACAACAGTACCCGTGTCAACTAGTGTAATGTGCCACAAATCACTGCGTATATTAAACTGTGTAATGTCTATTCGGACAGATAAAACATTCCAGTTTGATATGTTTTTGAACTCAACGAAAATATTTTTATAGCGAAACTTAATGTAAAAACATTCCGCTTAATTATCAGTTTCTACTTGTTTTCATTAAAAAAAACTGTTTTTTTACCGTTAAACATGATAAATTACAAATACCAATTTTTTTTTTTTATAAATACTGTCGCTAAAACACCACATTATTGCGACACAAAATCAAACTAACGAAAAATTTGAGCAAAACAACAATAATTTTTGCTACTTTTGTTTTTATTAAAATTTCTAAAATTCCCGTGCACACGCCTCATTGCGTGCTTTGTGCAATTAATATTCAAATTTAAATTGCTATTAAAACAGATTGGACGGAAAAAAAGGAACGAGAAAAACATGCTTATTGGTCCGGTTATTATTTTTATATTTATTACACGGCGTGTTTTTTTGTATTCTGCATAAATTTATGACCATTAAAAAAAGAACTTTTATTGTAAAAAGAGGATAATATAATTAACATGTGGATGGGGAATATTATAATCTGATATGGATATCAAAATACTTAGTTAATTGAAAAGGAAACGTGAAAAAGAAAAAAAAAGAAGAAGTTGCATTCAGTTTCTCTTTTAAAGGGGAACATATTACTAAATTGAAAACTTGCATCTAAAGAAAATAATTAGTTTTAATTGAAATGAGTTAAAAACTGAGCTATAAAAAGTTATATTTAAAATAATTGAAGTAAAAATATTAATAAATCATCATTAACTATACTTTACGTACACACATATTTAATCAAAATTAAATTACTTTGTGTAGCGTGTGTTGTTATAGTTTATGCTACTGAATGAATACATTTATTTACACGTAACTGCAGTCCCATTTTACTAGTTGTTTTTGACTAATGATAAGTAATGATAGTGATCAACTAGCTGCGGACTCACTTTCACTGTGTTTGTGTCATAGCAGATCTATTTTTATTATTTACGATAGAGTGGGTGGGGCACTGGATATATTTAATACACAATACTGATGACAATATTAATTCGAAATTGCAATCTCTATGTGTCCGCGAATCAAATAAAACTATTATATTTTCGAAACCTTCAAAAAAAAAATTTTTTTCTAGGACAAATTCCTCTTGCTCACAAAAAGAATTTCAATCAAATTGTTATTCAACCGAAGCGTCCATCAATGTCGAATTATTGAGACCTTATTCGGAATATAATTATATGGTCGTTGTACACTAAAATTTTAGAGACATTGTTCGCGTTGTATACACACTTTTTTATTGATATTTGAGAATGCATGGTTTCAATTGACAACAATTTTTTTATGAGATCGGTAAACTAGTCATGGCACAACCAGTATTGACATAAAGCTTGACTTTGCGAAAGTAAGATTAATTGAATTTAATGCAATGCCATTTCCAGTTGACTGAGGGAGTTTTTCACTATTTTCACAACACATAATTTCGAACGTTATACTTAACCGACTGTTATCACAAAATTATTATTTGTGAAGACATAAGATGATGGTTCAACACTGAGTAAGATACATAAGTAACAAAAGAGACTAGTCTGGATGAAGGTTTATTGAATGGATGCACGTTATTTCTTCTAATCATTTTCTCTCCTATTCTACAGTTGTTGTACCACCTTCTCCTTCTTTAAAAAAATATTTATTTTTTCAGTATTTATGGGAATTTCTCGCTCCATTGAAACCAAATTCTTAGCAGCCGCGAATATTTCATTATCGTTGGAGATACTTACATCTCTGCGTAGGATTGAAATAAGTAAGTTCTATTGTCGACATCCCGCCGAATAGTACGTCTCATCCCGTTTTTCGGTCAAGGAATTTCAGAATAGTAAAATAAATTCACGTGTCGGTGGGTTGAACTTGTAAGTAGAAATCTCTTTGACGAGATAGCCGAAATAGCAGAAATCTTTGCCGAAATTTTCCTATATAGATCAGTGTAGCATTCGACTGGCATACTAGTTTAATTAGCAGAGGAAAATAGCCACTTTTCGACCAATGTTTTCTATTACGGAATTGTTTTCAATCTTGGTTATGGTTCCTAAATTACTTGTTCTTTTAAACGTGATTTACAAAATTAATGTACACGTACTAAACCAGAAGCTTGTCCCGAATCATCTTGCTAGTTGATTTATTAGTTGCAGTTGCCGAATTCTATCGAAATGAATTGAATTTTATTGTTCGACTTCGTTTAACAAATAATTTATTTATAAATTTTGTTGCAAAGTAATTTACATAAATTAACACAAAATCAAAATGTACGGCAATTATAAATTGTGGCGCGAACGTAATTAGCAGCAGCAATTAAACTACTCATTTCCCAAATCCATTTATATAAATTCACTCATACCATTCCATGTGCATACAATTCCCGCACAAAATATCTTTAAATTTAAACAACCCCATTTATACACAGCCTGAAACCCAGATGATATACACACCAATACAACCCAAACCCCACAAGCTCTTGATAAACATAATCGATTTTCGTATTATACCAAGCGCCGCTATGGGTACACAAAATTTCAAACATATATTCGGATAATGCCACAACATTTTCTAAAAAGGGGGATGTTCCGTTCCAGTGATACAAACAAAACGGTTTCAGTTTATCGCTTGAAAATTGGTTTGTCACGTTTGTATACGATGTGACCATTGAGAACATAAATCAAAAGAGACAAGCAATATTTTGACAATTGTTTCTTTTACTGTCGGGGTACATTGCATGTCGCAATTCTTTGAACTTTCAATTAATTATTTTAACTGAATTGAAGCTCACTGGTTCCACTTCTTTCTTTATTGATTCGGTATGTTTGAGCGACTGCTTAAATATCAAAAACTCTTATGTTGTACAGGGGACTGTATAGAATAAAAATAAATTTGTGCGAACTGGGAATCGACTGCAAACCGCACCCTGATGACTTTTTAATAGAAGATAATTAATCGCCAACTGAACCCGGAGGCTTCTTTTGCTAAAGATCAAGAACAAAACTCGAATTTTTACTTAAGACGATTTCCATCTGCATTGTCTGTCCTTATTGAAAGTCTTTTAAGTTCAAGAAGAAGCCCTAATCATTTTCTATCAACTAAAATCAGTAAGTCTCACATTTTGATATTCTTCGAATCGGAGACAAACGAACCCCCGAATTCTAATCGTGATTTTTTCAATGGAAAGAGTTTTTTCGAACACGTTTCACAATCATTTCCAAAGTTATGCTTATCTATCCAACATTCAGATAGTTATCTAAAGGTGTGGTCAGTTTCTACTGCCTCTCGATTTCTGTTGATACATTCGCCACTACTTTGAAAATATATTTATCTAGCAATTTATTATTGCTTAACAAATGAGGTGACATAATATGTCAATATGAAACTAATGTTCTTGTCCAAAATGGACTTCGAACAATTTATGGGCATGTTAGTTATACGAAAACAATCCTCGAAAAATGTGTTATACTCACATAATAACAATAAAGTCTATTTGATATCACTTTAAATTCAATATTTAAATTTACAACATCACGAGACATTCATTAGCATATTTATACACCATTTCGGATGGCCTAAGAATAAACATTGAAAACTTTTTTTCGAATTTCAAATTATTATTCTGAAAATATATATTTCAAACATATCGTTTCGTTTTGATTTTCGGCCTATATGAACGATAAATATTTGAGGCAAAATTTATGTTATTGTTAGATTTTAAAGCCTGTGTGTGTATAGTGTACCCAAATAAATTGCTTCGAGAAGTGGTACTGAAAGTAATTCCATCAATAATAATATTACTCTGTTTATCGCACAATAAAATCTTATGGTGGTATGTTTATTTTCAATGGATACAGTTGAGTTTTCCTTGTATAATATCGCCGCAACAGTTAGACTGTGTGTATGGTACCGTAAAGGGTTTCATTCAATCCGAATTCTCCACAAATTCTCAAATATTTATTTTTGTTTACCAAAAATTTAAGTATCCGCTCAATTCATGAACGTAATGTGAAGCATGTGGGTTTTTATTATCCACATTAAAATCAATCATTAAACGACGATGTCGAAAGACACATATTGTGTGAACAGACTAAAGCCAGAAATGATGAGACAAAAATATACTGATTGTGCAGTGGTGTTAAAAAGAAAACAGCGAATTTTTGGGATCATTGTGATTTACGTTACGAAGAGAACATTTTCTTCAATTTAATCAGTACAATATCTTATATTATTATAGAACAAAATGACAGAATCCGGCTTAGATCAATACCCTCTGCACAAGAATGCTATTTCCATCAATCATCGTATCTTTCTCATTCAATACAAACTGCAACAACGAAAAATTAAGAAATCGTTTTCATATGATTATCGACTCCGCCTCAGATCAGCACACAAAAATTCACTTCTAAACTTTCCCTCAATAATAGGGTTAGAAGAATGAAACTATGAAAATTTTGACGATTCATAAATTTTTGCACATTTTATGTCGAAAGGCACTCCGTTTAGTATTTCGTTTGAATTAAATTTTATTTTTCTCAGGCGACACACAGTAGTGTTACCATCACATATATTACTTCATTTGATCTAAGTATTTTCAAGAGATTGATTTCATAATCTTTTACTTCATTTTTTACAAACATGCTTGTTTCTATATAAAACATTTAGAGCTTATCGTTTTTCCTGAAATCGTTCGTTTTCGATAATTCTTTTTAGATTTTTGATTCTATTTCGTTAGACTATCGACCTATTGGCTTCAAGTTGAACACGTAAGATTCTATTCTTTTGTAAACAATAATAATCGTATTACGATAAATCTATTACTTCTTCCGTAAGTATCACCTAACGATTGATACAAAAAAAAATAATTTGCTTGTTTTAACACACCCATATTTTGCTATAAGACAGCAACAGCTTACGGTCGTCATTGATAGTTTGGGGACGGGTAATCTGGCACACCATACAAATTGATGGTGTGCCAGATTCACCTATAGGCGGCGAATTTGGCACAATCATGACTTCTCATTACATGTCGTAAAAGGACGCATACTATGATGCGTGTGCCAGATTCCCCGATGCCGATAGTTTTTCTCGTTATCGATAACTGATAAACAGTCGCTTTTATGGAGGTAAATCGAAAGTGTTAAGTGTTTCTTAAGAATCAATTAAAAGTGGTTGGATTGTCATCTTTAGCAGTTTAATTAAGATAATAATTGCACCGTTAATTGAGTCCTAGTTTTATTTATCATAGTCAAGAGCGTAAATAAAATGGAGTCTTTTGGATAAAAGATTTTAAAAAAATCAAGCAGTGTTTTGCGTGTCACCACACATTCATTTATTATTTCACACCATTTTATTTTTCTGAAATTTTTAGATTTAAAAAAAGAAAAAAAAAAGTCGAAGTAAAATAATGTCATTCTATGACATCAATAATTTGATTATTTATTGAGAACAATACGTTTATTTCAATAAATTACGAACGATATTTATTCGAGCACATGAAATAATTTAAATGAGTTATAAATATTTAAATGAAAGTTAGCTAAATCCGTACTATAATAATATAGTTTAAGCGATATGAGAATGAGTTTTACTTTAAACAAATTAAATAAATCGACTCTCAACATACAAAAATGTTTATAATAATATATATAGCCGAAAGTGATAATTGAAGTTAATTTTTCTTTCATTTCAACAGTAAACAGAAATAAAATGAAAATACAAATTAAGTGCAATAATAATTTTGTTTTCTTTTTTAATTATATTTTAACGATATGGAACAAAAGAAATATTTTTTTGTTCATTCAGATTTTATTTACTATTATAATTATAAAATGCTTTTGTACCTTTTTAACTCGATATTCCTTAATTTATTTTTGTTGTAAATTTTAGTTTTAAATGAATTTTTTTTCTGTTGCATAAACCATAAAAGTTTTAAAATTTTTATTTATTAATTGTTTGGTTAAACAAAAACTTTTTTTATCCCCTTAAAATTAATATATTTTGTTGGTTTTTCATCCATCATTACATCAAATCATTTACAATATGATTTAACCAATTCAATCATGACTATACTCGTACACACTCTGTAATAAATACTGTCACATAACATTTAAATAAATATAAAATAGTCAACAATAATGAAGCAGCAAAAAATAATGAAAGAAACATAAATGAAAATTGTGTCAAACAACTATAAATAAGTTTATATGAAAGCTCATTAATACTAATATACACACACATAACAATACGATATAAAGAAAAAAAAAATATTTTCTATGAACCAAGCACACACAACCATTTGTTATGAATGTATGAATGGAATATTTAGCTTCACTCTATAGCAATATTAATAAGCAAACTAATAACTGTATTTGAATACACTTTAACCTTAGTTCAGGAATAAAAATAGATTTGAAATGAGGAAAAATTGACGATATGCATTAGAAGATGTTCGTTCGGTTTCGCGGTCGATAACTGCAGCATTCATAAAATTTAAGGAAAGTATCGATGGAAAATATCCATTTTTTTTAAGGATGATGTTTAAGACCTACTTCAAATTTTGTCGAAAACATTTAAATTTTCATACAAAATCAAACGATTTATGCATTAAATCAGACCAAATTAGAACATTCTAAATGACAAAAACATAGAACCAGTGACACTAAGCAAAAAATGGTAAAAATAATTTTTTTTTTAAAGAAAAAAACAAAATGAATATACAATTCCTGAACTAAAACACATTTACGAAAATAACAGAAATATCTAGAACATTTATAATGTAGAAATATTTTTTCTTTTTTGTGTTAGCTGTGTTAGCATTATGGAAACAACAAAAAAAAATTGTTTGAAAAAGTAATAAATTGTAAGAAGAAAAAAGAAATTAATTAGCATTCAATGATATTAAATAAATAAACTGCACAATGTAAATTGTGGACGGTTCGTAAATTTTTAAATTAAAAGGCAATTTAATATAATTAAATCTAAATTATAAATTTTATAAATAATATTGTATAGTTGTGGATATTAAATGTCATTTCACGTTAAAAAAAAACACATTCACTGTTTCATTTAACACAATACGGCCATCGAAACGACATCTATAAACGATGAACAGTAGTTTCTACTACATACCTTGTAATTGCATCTTGTCCTGCTAATTTGATCTTCAAGACTAATGTAAGTATCCCATGCCTTCTGGAAATACCATATTAATGAGACCCAAATGTACATGCGGTTTTTATTAAATTAAATTTACTTAGTTACATGAGCTATTTTATGAATAAGTGACTGTTTATACAATGTTTCGATCACCGATTAATTTTAGGTGATAGCCCTAAGCAGTAGTTTCTACTACATACCTTGTAACTGTATCTTGTCCTCCTAATTTGATCTTTAAGTATCCCATGCCTTCTGGAAATAGAAGATTAATGTGACACAAGGTTTATTACATTTACTAAGTTGCGGGAGCTATTTTATGAAGAAGTGTCTGTCTGTACAATGTTTCGATCACAGATTAATTTCAGGTGATAGCCCGATGAATCTCCGGTGAATAGCCTCATGAATTTCCAGTGAATAGCCAAGGAATATCCGGTGAATATCCAGCGAATATCCAGTGAATATCCAGTGAATATCCGATAAAACTCCGGCAAACAGCATCACGAATCTCGAGTGAATAACACGACGAATCTCTCTGAAAATCCGCTGAGTCTCAGACGAATCTGCGGTCAAAAGACACAAAATAATTTTGGTGTTTCCGCTACCTTCTTATACCATGTTAATGGTTTATTCATGACTATTCGCTTGAATCCTAGTTTCGATATTTTTATTCAGAAGAGTGTGAAAGCAAGGGCTTTAATTCTATAGCAAGAAAATGACCAACAGTTGGTTCCCTAATTAGCAACGCTTCGCGGGAATTGTTATGACCCCAAATGCCATCAGGCAATAAACAGTCGTAAACAGTTAAGCCTGATGAACTGAGCAAACACATGAACTCAAATCACTATCAATTAGTAAGATGAGCCAACCAGTGGCACGCAAAGTTTAACAGTCGCGGTTAATGGTACGTCTCTTTGTTCTTTCCTTCAATTTCAACAGATTAAGCTCATAGTTCATAGGTCAATGTAGACTAACATAGTCGGACAATCTATTTAAATGTAGTACAAATAACGGAAAAGAATTCCAGCTAAAAGGTGATTTACATTGTTTAAACACATGGTCTTTCGATCTATGCTTCTAACAAAGAGCACAATTGATTTCAAGGACAAAATAGAGCAGAAATCACAAGCAACAGCAAACCAGACACACATTAATAGTTGTAAAAGAATATTGAATAAGAGTGTCATTCAATTTACATAAAACCTTGGTGAAAATACGAAAGCTAAATCTGGAAGCACAACTAACTTTTTCTAAAACTATTTCATCGCTAAGCAATGATATCGGTTCTAACAAAACACTCAACAGAATAGTGTCTTAGTTTAAACTGAGTTTCTGCCCATTTTACTTGTTATGTACTGTAGACATTATGAAAAGTTGGAACTTTAGTGCGGACATGCGAATAGGTGAAATCGATGAGCTATGTACTTCATGCTAAGCGAGAATATCATCGTAGCACGCAACTAACGAAGTACAAAATTCATTCTTCGTTTGTCGTAAATAAAGAACATTATGATGGCTTAGGGACTTCGTTGTTCGTTCGCGAAGTATGGTCTCAGAACGAAACATTACTCATGGAATGAGATTGTCGCCAGTAAGTAAGTACACAAAAAAAGGATTTGATTTATTTGACAGTTGAAATGATTTAATCTATTAATGAGAAACTTCATCACGAATATCAATATCAAAAACTTTTAAATACTACATGCACAGCCCATCGCTGTTATAATCATAAAATCTCTTCTTTCTTTTACATTTTTCTCAAAATAAGAACTAAGCGCGTCATACAAAATCTTCTACTTCATTTGTTTTAACAAACATTTTTCTTTAGACAAATTGGTATGAACAAAATCGTTTGTTCTTATCTTCACTGTCCACACCAAATGACTGTAACCTCAGTGTCCATCTATACTAGGTGCAAGTTCTCTAACATTCCTCAAAGTATCACGAAACCATAGTTTAGTTTTTCATTATGAGTATGAGATCATGAAGTCGATGACATCATTGCAAGAAAATAAACTTAAATCACCAGTTTAGATTCCGCTACAACAATTTCTAATTTGAAATTGCTGGCCACCGGTAAATGACGCGCAATTTCTTAACATTGAAATTGTATCGTAGAAATTTTCTTTGACATGCAAATTTAAACAGCAACTGCTAACCATAATAAAAATGGGATATATTCAATTTTGAAATAGAGCTACAAATATTGTAGTTTTGACCGAGAGTAAGATCATCTTCGACGACATTCATTACTTTTGTTGGATTGTATAACTTATTGCGTCTTACACGAACAAATCTCATTATACTTTTAAATGTATTCAATTTATATTTCTAATTCTGGATGGAAAGTTTCGATGTGTTGTTTTTTTTAGCATCTGTGCCTTTAATAGGGTGGGTCGTAAAAAAGCGAGTGTTTTTAAAATGATGTCAAGAAGCTTACCTGTCCCATCTTGTGTCCTATATGGGAATGGAGACTTCCATCTCCAACATGCTGGTTCCATGTTAAATCAGCTACGGTATTCAGCTATTAACTCAAGAGAATACTAATGTCACTAATGACAGAGAAACCATTCAGTGATGTATACAAGCTCACTATACTAACTCGAAAATCTAGAATCGCTCATGGGGCAAGGGAACAACGAATTAAAAAAAAACTTTCAATAAAGGTTCTCTGTACCATCCTGTGTTCAACTGTTTAAAAATATTTGAAATCTTAGCCTTTAAATTACCGTTCAATGGTAAAATCAGTATGCGGAGCAAGACAACAAAAAGAAGTAAATCCAGTAAACCTATTCAGGTGACGAATCGTATAAAGTATAAGTTAACTTGAGGTGTAATTGCATGCGTATTTTAAAGATAGATAGTTTGAGGGTTAAAAACCCGAATTGAAGACGAAAAGAATATTTCAATTGCCGAATACATTTTAACAATAATTGGTGATGTATTCAGGATGGTCGTAGCTGATTTTTACGATTTTGGGAAAGTTAAATTCGTCGATGTTGAATTTAAGTCTTGAGTATTAAAGTTAAAGTGACATATTTTTAAATCAATTATCCTGCAAAAATTTCTTCCAGTTCACTGAGTACTCGAATTTTTGGTTTGATGAATCGGTTGATTTTGTAGATTTCAAATTCGTGTTCGAAATTCTTTCTTAGTGCCTGTGACAGATCGGTCTCGTTTCCATTTAGGCCAGTTAACAGGCGTGGTTGACCATTTTCAGGATCAGTGTTGGCTACTTTTAGTGTGTACTGACGGGCTACTGCTGGACTCGTGGTACAGAGTTCAATGTATTTTCGTAATTTATTTCGTTCGTAAATGCACGTAAGTTTTGGTTGTGTCCTTTAAACCGCTGTGTTTGAGAACTGTAATTGCCCTAGTTTTGAAGATCACCATTACCCTTTATACCATTTTTGTTTTGTCTTTCCAAAATCGCAATAGTAACGCCTAACTTTAATTTTAACTTTGCCAAGTACGTTGTATCTAATGTTCCATTTAAACAACCACATTAAAAACTTAAAGACCTCATAAATGCTTCAGATCTCAACGTCACAATATCTTCGTAGAGCATACACACTTATACAATATAATAGACGCGGAATGGTCGAAGAACTGGAGTCCCTGATTGTTATCTTGTTTAACGGCATCAATCAATTTCAATTCCTCAACGAACGCGTACGCAAAAAATTTTTGTTACCAGACGAATTGAATAAAATTCGTGATCAATTGCATCATGTTCCGACACCTTATCTCCGTCATACTTAGGTTTTAGTTCAAAATGGCTGGTTCAGTCGCGAGAAAAGCAGAATACGTAAAATTAAACCGTTACAAAGAGCTTTCCGACCAAGATTATTTCATTTTACCATTCCCAATAGAGACGCTAGGTCCTTGGTGCGAGGAAGCCATTCGGTTCGTGGATATTCTTTGCAATGTGATCTCTGAAAGAACTAGTGAAACAAGATGTAAGGCTTATTTGAAGCAAAGAATAGGTATTGCTTTACAGCGTTCAAATGCAGCTTGTGTTATGGGTATGTTTAGAGAAGATAAATTCGGACGGTTGGACGAGATTTTTTATAAACTCTGATTGATTTCATGATTTGTTGAATATGTCCTTAGTTAAATTTTTAGTTAAGCTTTTCTGCTCTTTCTCCTGAATCAGGCCAGTTTCCATGGTTCTGGATAAATATAACAGGGCAATTTTTGTTAAGAATAGAAGCCACTCCATGGGTGGCAAAAAAATTGCAAATTGTTTGAATGGTACGAAGACAGGTAATTCCACCGGACATATAACGTAAGGATCGCAAATTTTTCTGCGAAGAAACATCGTTTCGTCTTGAAATTTGCTATTTAAATTTCGTTATTATTACGAGCTGTTGATAAATTCTACCGAATTTCCAAATAATTTACGTTCCCTACGTTACATTTTTCACATTTGAAATTGCGACTTTTATTTTGTGATATAGTGAAACACAGCCCTTTGGAAACGTGTTCTTTTAATACAACAATTTCAAAAAATGTTGTACTAAAATACAACGAAATACAACAATGCAACACTTTTGGTTAACCGTTAGTAACCATAGAGCATTGAAATAAACATTTTTTTGTCTACAATTTGAAAAACAAAAGTTTCTGCAAACTTTCTCAATTGGAGCAAACGACGGGAAGTATAGAGACCAAATGGAAAAATGACTGACAATTTATATTTTTCCGTTAAATATACGACTAAGCCACTTAAGTAAAGTAATTTTGTCATATTTACTTTCCAATAGAATTGTGTAAATTTAGCTTAGATGTTAGATTTTATCGAAATTATGCCTTTTTGGACAATTTATGTGTTTCTGGGAACTCATAATTGTTACTTCAAAATATTTACATTCAGCTAAAAGAGACGATATAATTTCAAGTATGGAAAATATTTTGGAATGCTTTAACTCCCTTAATTCCCTCTGCCAAATCAGAATATCCCATCCCTGTGTAGCTTACAGTCCACTTTCAAAAGAAGGATAAGTATTTCAAAAGTTCTGACAATGTTAGACTTTTCATCTAATTAAATTGCTCGCGATATCTTCGAACAAAGAAAGGCAAAAAACATTTATTAGAAAGTATCATTAGCCATCAAAGATTCACTATATTGAAAAATATGTCTTATCTTTTATAAAAGCCGCTTGGATAATATCCTATGAAAAAGCTACATTTAGTCATTTCATCTGTTACTTTTTTTGCTTCAAACATCGCTTTGTCTTTTATACCAAATCTATTACTCCTTTAGTTTTACAGCAATGTTTTGCTATTTAAGAGCACAGTGGTCAGACCATCTCGCTTACTTTTTTATCATAATTGTTGATAACAGATGTCTATGCAGTAGCGATAATTCCGATATTTCCTTTAACTGCAACGAAGTTAGGATTCTAACAATCCGAAACGTAGGGCACGGATCGCTCTACGTTTTGGATGTGACATTTATACACTTATAAGTGGAGATGAAGTATTCAGACGAAATGTTTCTACTACCTTAGGCAATAGATCACATCAGTATTATTCATACTTGAAATTATATCGTCTCTTTTAGCTGAATATAATCATATTAAGGTAACAATTATTCCAATTTTATATCGTCATTCATAGTTTGAGACAATGGTCCGTTGAAGTCACACGGACCAAAAGAAATGATGTGGCACCTCTGATGGAATTATTTCTGAATAATTTGGTTGATAAAGTGGAAAGATTAGGAAACATAATTTAGTGATTTGTGCACAAGCAGAAGAATCAAAAGACAACATTTTGTTGTTACCAGGACAATATCTCTTGCCATAATACCTCCCATAAATATTATTATCGCTTTTTGTAGCAAAAACCGTCCATAAAAACAAAGTTTTCAGGTTCACATAATTTTTTATTAAAACTTAATCCCAGTGGATTCCAAAAATTTCACATTATATCCAAAAGGTATACACATAACAACACCTAATCCCCTCTAACGACCACATCAAATAAATTATGCGACATTTCGACATAAATCTCATATAAAATAAAAGTTCTAAAATATAAAATGCTCCTCAGATTCTACTACATGTATGTTATCCGCTGGAGCAAACTTAGCTTTGCAGTAAGCGAAATATAGTATATCAAAAACCACAAAAACACATTATATATAATATTTGTTTAAGGTTTTATCCAAAGTCAAAACTTTTCAGACAATGCTTGCCTCCGACATTATTTATAACTTTGTGGAAAGAATATAAACGAAAAACCTTGTATGACGGTATCTACAGTACAGTCTAGATTCTACACACAAGTTCATATAAATGCTTCGCATGAAGATGAAAATTTTATGTTCCGTTTGCTGCGGCTATATTATGGTATATGAATGGGTTTACATATACCTACAAACACATACAAACGTCGTCAATTGAGTCGATGTATTCATACAGCCAGCAATTTCCATTTGAACTCTCTGAATATAGAGATGAGTTCTCTCCATTTAATGTGAAATAAATAACTTGACTTTTCATCGTATTCTTGTGTTCGTTTCAACGATGTTATTACGAATATATTTTTCCCATATAATAATCATCTACATTCGGTTATAAATGTTGAAACTGGTAGCATTTTACAATTATTTTTTTTCTTTCTTTCTTTCAGTATACATACTTAGTATACTACAAAACGGTAAGGTGAGCTCCGGATATAAGGAACGATTTTTTTTCTCTTCATATAAATTGATTAATAAATTGACGTATTCAATGGAACAATAGAAAATGAAATATGAATGAATTTCAAGCAATAAACAATGGAGGTTATTATTTTTACATCCTCTACTGATTCTCATATCTAATTAGCTGTTAGCGGTATTTTGACCTTTTCGTCGATTATGTTTTTTTGCTGGATTGATTAGTTGATGAGTAAATTGAAATGAATAGTTGTGCCTCGTCTATACAATAGATTCATCCAACTCAATCTGAATGTACTCGAGACTTTATAAAAAAAAAATCTTTGTACTCATAAGATTTAGAAAGCGGCGAATAACGTACATAAGTAAAGGGTGCGGCTTAAATCCTTATTTGTACAATGTTTTGTCTTCAACATTCCAAACATTCTAAATTTTTAACATTCTAAAACCAGCCAATCTAAGACAATCTATACGAAAACCAATAAACAAACCACTGTCAGTGGCTGTCTTGTAAATGTTAATCGCTGTATTTTCATAAATACGAATAGGTCAAAGAACTTTAATGAACCATGGCTATTTAGCAACTTCGACGTAAACACTACTCTGAGTATAAAATTTTTGTTCATTATGCCTCTAAAATACACAGCTTGTGACCTTAACCTGTCACAAACGGCAAGCATATTAGCAGTTTTACTATCTGATCTATTACTTCATTTGATCGATGATTTTCAGAGATTGATTTCAGAAATCTTTTACTTCATTTGTTTTGAACATGCTTTTTGCTATATAAGAGCTGATTAGTCAGAGCTTGTCGTTTATTATTGCTGTCGTTGTCGATAACAGGTAACTGGTTATTTGAGCCATAATTGTATGCCTTACACATAGAATCTATAGTTAAACTCCAATCAATATGTATTATGGCTGTCTTGCAGCTAGAAACAAGTGTACTTTGGACTATTTCGTCAGTAAAAATGAGTATTGCAGAGACTGGAAAACGATCAATGTTTTCCGATCCCTTTCCAGACCATGTATTGCCTGAATTTTGAAAGTATTCGATTTCTAACTTTCTTCTTAAATTAATGGAATTCATTTTACAGCGCAAGAAACAGTTTCTAAAATTTAAATTGTTGAAAGTTCCGTGACCTATTGGCAATGATGATGTATAAGGCATAAAAAAAACTTAAAACTATACGTATAGGTACAGGAAACGTGAATTCGGTAATATATTAGCAAAAGAGCGTATAGCATCGATTTAGTGGAACAGTGGAATAAAGTTATATAAAGTAAAAAAATAATCCGACTCAGATACTTTAGAATATTTTCAATATTAAAATTATCCGTACGACTCGGTCAGTTGAGCCAGAGCAAAATAATAAAAAGAAAATTATTGCGAAAAGGAAAAAGCGTACATTATTTGTGATTTTTCTGGAGGTAGTAATTTAACTCGCAGGACTTTCAATGAAAATAAACTACCTGGGGACTTTGTAATGTGAGAAAAGTTGTGAAAGGAAGTCAAGTTTAAGATTCGAGCAATGTTTAGTTTCTCAATTTCAACCAAGATTAAAGAAGAAAACATTGTAGTCAAAAAATAGCTGCATCTACAACATCTACAAGTTCATATTATCTCTTTCCATTACCATCCGCAGAACGGAGTATTTGTGATGCCGGTGTAGGATGATGTGACAGCAGTTAAACTTTTTCGCCACTTTTTCTGTTTTCTTCAACTTAGCGCCATTTAGTTCCCAACCTAAATCTTAAGATAATAAATTGGTATTTAGTAGAACCTAATCTGCGGCGACATTTGGAATTTTTTCCCGGAAATATTTGAATGATTTATTTACAATGTCCTCTAATATTTCAAGCTCGATAAAAACGATTCAACCTTTCACAGACAGCAGTTTAACTATTGAATCTATTACTTCATTTTTGTCTTATCCTTTCAAATCATAGTCAGGGCATATTGAGATTTTTAAAACAACATTTTTCATAGATTGATTTCAAATCTTTTACTTCATTTTTTGAACATGCTTTTCGTTACATAAAACGGATGAAGTCATAGCTCGTCGTTTATTACTGTAGTTTTATGATAGCCTTCCGTAACAAGTAAAGTCGTGTAAATGCAGTGTACATATTCAATTTCAGAGTATCCTTCGTAGCTATCGAATATTATTATTATCCATTTATTTCAAGAAAAAAAAAATATAAAGGTCACAGTTTCCTTTCTCTAATTATTACATTAAAAAAACATTAAAGCAAACGTTAACAAAAAGAATAAGTCAAAAAAGGAAAAATTAGCCTGCGTAGCTTCAATTCGCAATTTTAACGATTCAAAGAAGCTACGAATATGTCATTTCTTTTGACCTAAGTGTTTTCAGTTTAAAAAATAGTCTTTTCAGAAATCGAAATCAAAAACCGTAAAGAACAATTTCGAAAAAGGACGAAACTTTCATTTTCCTGTTAACTCAAGAAAATTCAGAATAGTTGCATGTGTCAAAGAACAATTTCAAAGTCGGACAAAATTTTAATTTTCTCATTGTTTTTCGATCACTTTTCCTTCAACCGTGTATGGACTGAATCCAACGTTCTTTTCTGTTTGCTGTGAATTCAGTTGTGTTACTTTTTGGACCAAACTTTGGTACGAATGAGTTCTTGGTTGACGGAGAAATAGCATTTTGCGTCAGCAAATTTGAAATCGGATTTAGAATTTAGAATTCTTGATCAATTTTCGTACAGTTAGAAGCAGTGAATTTTCAGCATAAATTTCCTTCAGCTGTTTTTCAGCTAATCCACATATACAATCAAAACTGTTTATATTTGTTTATACGGTTGAAGCTGCTACACGCACGCGCGTGGTAGTGACAAAACCCTATAAAGACTTATAAACAGTTGTGAAGGTTTGTGTGGATCAGCTGAAAAACAGCTGAAGGAAATTTATGCTGAAAATTCACTGCCTCTAACTGTATCCGAACGAACGAATGAATGAATGAATTGGCTGTGAGTTATTTTCTGTGATGACGAATGAGTAAGTAGAATGCTATTGACTGTTTTGACTGATTTTTTTCGCGATGAATGTGACTCTGCTACACTCTGGTTTTTTCGAAGTCGCATTCCTCCGACTTTCCATCAGAAGAAGGTCTATGTAATTCAAATATTTAAATATTTATTAAACCGAAAATTTACTGCTGTCTTGGGAAGAAATCAGTGAAAACAAGTGAAGATGGCTTGACCACGCTAGCCTCTGACCGAGGTCGAACAGCTTCTTTACCTCAATGTAATTCACTTCACGTTAACCCTCGGAAATAGAAAAGGAATGGCTTTTTTCGTTTCGATTTTCTGATTTTTCAGCGTTTTATCTGTAGGCATTTCAGCTCCCAGCTCTCAGCTACGTAGTCTAATAGCCTTGCGCTGTGAGTGAGTTCTATTGTTGCATTTTGTCAGTTGGCAAATCGCAACGTAACAAATCCAGGCAATAAGGGTCGCTTTCGAATATTCTTTTCAGCTTAAAACATAGTCTTTTGCTTCAATATTTTTGAAAACTTTTAGTTTGTTATAAATACCATCAGATTAGTTTAACATTAATGTCGCAGTCTATAACGATTTATTCTTCTGAATGTTTTTGGTTGATCCCCATAAATTTCGAACGTTTATCTATGAGAATCATCCTATGCAAAACAAACAAATTTAGGGATGTAACCGCTGATTCTAGACTATCGTAGGAACGACTAATCTCCATGGATAAATCGGTACGATTATAAATTTTTGGGGCTTCAGGGGGTTTAGAAGAATAAAAAAGGGGTTTAATTGTACCTACTACTTAAGTTTAGATGTCAAAAGGATTTTATTTCGACTATTTTAGAACAAAAGTATGAGAACTTAATTACAATATAGAAGAGCTTTTCATTAGCTTCGTCGTCGTTCGAGATAGAGTCAATTTTTTACCTAATATAGATTGTAATGCATAAGAATACTTCTCGTAGTAACATAACCCATTCTGCCGTTCAAAAAGATAAGAAGGTTGTTCCTTTCCTCACTTTTCAAGTTACAAGACAAACAAGCTAGAGATTCCATGAATTTTGCACCTCATTAGGTTGTGCCCGCTTGATCCGGTTTGTATTGTATGCCACCAAACAGAATTTATTTTGTTATTGCCAACACTTGAAACACATTTTTGTACATATTTTACTTGAAATAATCAGCAACGAGGTTTTATTTCACATTCAGTGAGTTTATTGCACGAGTTTATTTCGTGATAATATTGTTGGTGATGTAGGTATTCGTTTTGTATTAAAAATTCATAAAAACATTAGCATGTATTGGAATGATGAATACTTTTTATGCAGCTATTATGGATTGAAGATAAATATTTTTAACGAATAACGAACCAGATTGTTGTCATGCAATATGTTCAGTGTACAGAAAATTGCGAAAATTGCAGACGCCGCTTCTTTCAGTTTGTGTTTGTGTAAGCAAAAAAATTGGTAAATTACAATGTTGACGCAGAAAAATTGTTAGTTTCTTCCAACAGATGTACAATTAATATTGTCAGTATATAAAAGTACAAAAGATATTTGTCTTGAATCGAATCATACAAAGAAACCTTTAGAATGTTAATGGTCGAGTAATCCTTGTTTAGAACTTTTTATTTTACTTTATTAATTACGGAAGTAATTTTACTCGCTAGAAGTCCCAGGAAAAGAGTTTTAGGTAAAAAAACGTTTAACCCTCATTTCAGTGAAGCAATACCTCTATGCAGTGAGTAGGAAAAGCATGATCAAAATGGGCTATAAATTTTCAGGATTACTAAAATGCCAAGCCTGAAATACCATGTTGCCCTTTCACAGACAGCAAGTATACCATCAGTTTTACTATTGGATGATCTATTACTTTATTTCATCAAAATATTTTCAGAATATTCATTTCTTCTCTCAGCATATACGACCGTTTTTGTCTGACCTTTTTGTTTATTCCTGCAGTCGATAACAAATGATTACGTAAGTTGAATTCCACGTTGTCGTCTTACCCTTTAGTCACTATATTTTTCATGCTTCGGGGCCAAAAATGAGGGCAATTTTTCGAATTTTCTCGGGTTTCCGGCCCTCTGCATGTGCACATGTTTGGGACGGTTGATTTAAGGCACTTTCCCTTGTAAGCCTCACTTCGTTCGGCCTACAATCCGCGAAATTGCCTAAAATCGTCCAAAACAGGTACACAATTGACTAGAAACTTCGTGTAAATCATTATCATTTTAGAAATTTGCTCGTCAGTATCTCGCAATTCATACTTTTGTAGGTGCTTAGTTTCTCTATGTGAATTAATAGGTAGTTGGAATCTACAGTCTCTTTTTCGCATCGGCTATAGCCATCTGTATTTCTAAATTTCTAAGATATGAAGAAGAGTTATTGGATGTTCACCCACATGGTTTTGTTTTGATCGATTTAAACAGAAGACCATGGTTTTATATGAAGAGAATATGCACAAAAAAAAATACTTTTTTCACTCTTAGATCTTTGTATCTGAAATCAGCTTTAAATGTGCCTTAAAGCTCCGAAATCTGGTTGGAGATCTGGCAGCTACGCTTGGGATGAAACATCGTAAAATTACTGAATTGTCAAGAAAGTAAAAGCGGACCAAATTATTATTTACTCCTTCATAAGTGGGAAGTGGGCAACTAGGCGCCAAGACTAAATAACTCTTCTTCCGCTCCACATAATATCGCTTAGTGTCTAACAAAAGTTTGAACCTATGAAGAATGAAGACAATCTTTGTCATCGTTGTCGCTAAAATGACTAGCCGTTTCGAAAAAGGCTTCAGATATTGTATATAGATTTTGATAACAAAAAATTATAGTCCGTTTCAGAGTTTCAAATGTCTATGCAATAAAAGCCCAGTGGGACACCTAAATATACGTGCGATGTGTATTCTAATCTACGGACATACTGTGACTATGATCTATACAATTCCTCATCCTTTTATATTCTACTCGAAATGAGCACATAAGACAGTTAAATATTAAACGTACGCAAACCAACACTCTCCATTCACAGATACTAAATTTGTATATGCCTTGCTATATTTATACCATACGCACACGTATGCTTCATACGACATTGTGTCCCATCAATTCGAGAAATTAACTTCAATTATTTCATTGGTGTTAGAAAATCAATACAAGACTGGTTTTATCTGCGCAAGATCTCCAAAAATACATTCATTTTTTTCTACAACGCATATGGCATAGCAACATATATATCAAACATAGACCGAAATGTGAACACTGTCGATACATTTATATAGACGGAAAGTTTATGAACTTACGACAATCTCCGATGAACGGATGAATGAATATTTGGTGCTTATTCGTACTTTTCATTCATTTAACATATGTTCAGACGCTATAGGCTTTGGCATTGGTTACTCTTGTTGTTTGAATCGTTCTCCATGAAGTGCCAACGAGTTATATTACTGTATGCTCGAGACTTTGTGATTTCAATGACATTCAAACAAAAACGAATAGTACATAAACTAACAATGACCCCATTAGAATGTATAATAATGAGCTCTAAAAGTGGACCCCTCTAAGTGGTTTATTTGAAGAACCAGCCGATAACATCAGCTAGCTCCTAGTTTGATTAGGAACACTTGTTACCATTAAAACCATTCGGAAATTTGTCTGTAATAGCTTGAATTGGTATTTTTATGAATTTACAGAGTTTTGTACCACTGTGAAGTTGAAAGAAATTTGTTTTACAAACTACAAGCTACAACCTTTGTTGTGCCACTGCTTTTTCCTTTGTGTACCTTGTACAATTTTTTAGGATGCTGTGGATGACTTAATTTCAACAATTCATTACACATATTTTTCCGTTGAATAGTCCTGAAAAATCACATTTTTCACATGGACTTCTTTAAGAATCGTTTAACTTTCCTACTGGAGGTAAATAGTTGCGACCGAGGACTATAACACACTTTAATTGGTCAAGAGTCAGAACTTACTGTTTCTTGTCATCAATGTTAACGACAGCTGATCCAAAAAAAAAAACATTTGTAAACTGCTAAGCATCTGTTAATGAAAGCGGCTTTCACAATGAATGAATGTTAGTCTGTACCTTGCGTCATGTTATATGGGAAAACGTATGGTAAAATTAAAGAAGTACAAGATTTGGTAGGAAACATAGTAAGATGAAAAAAAAGTATAGCAATTTGAATCGTTATGTGGTGATACGGCTGCATTCTCGGTTAATGATATAACAAAAGCTATCAAAGATTCAATTTGTTTTGAATGTACAATTACTAAACGTAAGGCTTGTGCAGAATCTGCAACAGCTGAACTTCACCAGCTGATCAACAAACATACTCTACTTGCATAATATACAATCAAAACACATTCTAAACAACGAGTTTACTACTACTACAGTCATACGTGTTATGTGCGCACATAGATGAACTTAACGTATGTATGCACTGTATGTAGCTTCCCTTTGAATTGTTTTCGATTCAAAGGTATTGTCTTTGTCGACCAGCTGGAGTTGCTCAGCTGTTGCTGATTCTGCACAAGTCTTACGTTTAATAATTGTATGTCTATGGTCGTACAAACTTTGTGAATTTTGTTGATCCGACGCGAGGCCAAAGTCAATAAACACACGAAGACTTTTCAACTTTTTATCCCTTGTTATGTAATGGATTTTAAATGTCTCTGTGTGGTAGGGGCTATTTAGTTGAATTATTAGCGAATTTTGGCGAATTTGACGAATTTTGGCGAATTTTGACGAATTTTGGCGAACTTTGACGAATTTTTGCGAATTTTTGTGAATTTATACATGATTTTAAGAAATTTCAAAGAATCGTAGAACTTAGTTACATATTTTTGACCAAGACATTCTAAAAATCTATTTTTAACCGGGAAGCCATGAAGGTTTTTTTTTGGCCAAACGATGAAAAATGTCCTAATTTTGTGAATTTTACATATATTTGTGAATTTGGTAGATTCTTGCATATTTTTGTTATGCTATATCACAAAACTAGCAAAATATTCCAAAAAACATAAATTTGGAAGAAAATTTTCAAAATTTGAATTTTTTAATTTGGGAGAATTTTGGCGAATTTCGACGAATTTCGGCGAATTTTGGCGAATTTCGGCAAATTAATTCGACTAAATAGCCCTTGCGTGTGTGGTAAGACTAACATCATGCATCAGCTCGGAGAGGGGGTTCGGGTTAATATTTGCATCGACACATAAAAAATGATATGGACTTATGTCGGAATGCTTATTTTGACGAGCTAGATTATGATCCGCGCCCTCGGCTCGTCAAAATGAACATTTGGACATAATATTTATGACATGCTTTTAAAACCAAATTTTTTGTTTTCCCTAGGTGTGTAATAAGACAATTTCGACCCTGGGGAAAATAAAAGCAGGTAAAACTTCTTTAAACTTGTGGAATATGTAGAATATGTGTCAATATTGAAAAAATATCTAAATTTTTGGGATATCTATGGTCGTACGAACCTTTTAGAAATATTTAATTTTTCATGTGTCTGTGGTAATACGAACTTTTAAAGATTTCTCGAAAGTTCGTATGACCATAAACATCCCAAATTTTTAAAGGATTTTTCAAGAGTCCGCGTGCAACCATCAGCACAAAATTGAGAACATTCGAATCGTGAAAATATTCAAATATTTTCAGCTGCAATAAAGATTGAATTGAAAACTTAAAAAATAAAAAATTCGAAATTTCTTGCATCTTGCTAATCATCTGGTAACATTAGCAACTGCAAACATAAGCGATACAGCAAAAAGAATGGTAACAAAAATCAGTAAAATATTTTGAGTTAAGCACTAGGCGATACTTTAAACAAAAGATATACTAGATTTATTGATAGAATGATGTCGCCCCTGCCGTTTCTAGAAGATTAGAATTGTAATAATGAAAAGTATTAATTACGTAAAATCTGCTGATTCACTAGAATTCTGTTTCAATTTTTACTGTTACTTTTATCTCGAAAATATAAAAATAAAAGTTAGTGAATTTCAATGGTAGTCTATCTACATTGACTACTTATAAATGTGGATGTGGAAGCATATTTCCATTTTCAGGTTTTCGCTTTATCTTATAAAGTATGGAAAAGTTTGGCATCGTATTTGCGATGTGTGTGCTTTATGACATAGACAGACAAAACTTTTATAAAGATTTTTCATCACTAGGTATGTACACTTTCGTATAAAGCGTTTTTTTCGCAATTTTGTTAGCTGTTATTCGAAGTCATAAAAGTACAAAGAAAATGGATAATGATAATTCCCGACTCATACAAAAGTTCAAATAACCAATTTCTTTGCCCATCCAAAACAACACCAATTCAAGCATCATGTCCACGGGCATGATCCTATTATCATGGAAGAAAGTTTTAAATTGTAAGGTACATATCAATTGAACGTTTTATGTGTATAACGCCCTACAGATCTACTTGTTCCACGTCGTTCCGCATGTTGTATCTGTGAATGGAAGTGTGTTATAATTACGTGAATAGCAAAACAGACGTAAACAATTTTAGAAACAAAGTGAAGATTCGTTTATAGAAAGAAATACAGTGATAATTATTTTCATAACCAGGGCCCATTATCGGTAATTAATTACTGACAAAAATACTGAAGCCACAGATATTATTGCAAAAAATTACCAAAATTTCTGACACAAATTACCAATAAGTTCAACTTCACTCAATTTCGGTCAACTTCGTAAGTGTCGAGTAATTTAGCGTCCCTTTAATTACGAATTTTACGCATGGTCTACTCTATTGTATGCAAAAATTTCGTTTTGGTGAAAGTGAAAAATCAGTCTGTTTTATTATGTTATTTCCAAAGACATCATCTTGTAATTGCATCTTACCACATAAAATTTCTGAGAAACAGAAACTCTTAATAATAACCGGACAATTTGTTGGGATTTCAAAAATTATCTCTATTTTTGCCACATTTTGTCACCATAATCCACATCGTAAGCCTAATAAAGTACTTTGCACTCGATGTCATAAATAACTAAATCTTCCCTCACGCAAAAAATACTATCTCAGCAATAGTAGATTACATGGGATGCCTGCGAAATAAGCCATTGCACAAAGACACAAAACAACATGAAACATGATAAAACGAGCTCTCACCACAGTTGACGTGCCGGCCAAATTAGAACCACTGGGGCTATTTCGAGAAGACAGAAAACGGGTTGACGAAATAATTTTGATCCCTTGGCACACAGGCAAGACACTTTTGTGGGATACCACTTGCAACAACACGTACTACGCTCCCAGCAATTGGAACGACAGCACCAAGACAGCAGGAAAAGCAGGGAGAGCTGTAATAAATTTATTCATTTACACAAAGGCGCATTTTGCGACTCCGATCGGAGCTGCTGGTTGCTGCCAATGAATAGAATAAATATCTTACACATGTTTCCATACAGAGCTGGTTATCTTATTCATACATAATTGTTATTCGATTATGATACCCACTTTGTATGGATAATTACGAATTCCGTAATAAACTATGTGATAGGTGAAGATTCAACTATGAAACCTATCTCTGTGTAGAGTGATCTTCAAATGTATACTAGATTAAGTCAAGTGGAGATTATCTCACTACTCGGAACTTTCGTCTCTCATTTTAGATTCTTCAATGTGGCTGTGGCATAAATTTATAATTTACCTTTTCCCAGGTGGTTGCGTCATTTGTTTTCGACATAGAAAAAAATAGGTGAACTCTCACAATTCAATTCAATTATTCATCGAACAAAGTATTTTTAATATGCTGAAAATAGAAATCTTGTACTTCAATTTTTTTAACATGTATTTTACTGTATATAAACGACCATATTACCCAGAGCCTGTAATTATTTTTGTCGTCGTTATCGATAACAGAATGTGACAGGTTAATTGCTTACAATACAATCTCCGCTCAAACCATGTGGATACAATATTATGGTGGGTTGATATTCAAAGACTAAAGCTGAAGCATTCATAATCTCCTCCAAATTTATAGGATTAATCACAATCAAACAGTTTTCACGGTTTATTTCATTAACTTTCTTGTAAATGCAAGTGTTCGTGTTTTTGATGGTTGAATGATTTCGCTTTCATGAGCGATAATGTCCCGAACCAGGTTGAACACTCATTCGATTCTATATCTAAAGACGTATATTATTTCCGCAAAATCATTTCGCCAATATTGCGCCAGTGGTGTCTTAATAAGTTATGTAATAGCGTTTTAGCATCGTTCTTAGCAAATTGTTTGTGGACTTGGACTTAGTTAGATGTCAAATTTTTATATATTGATGTCGAAACCACTTTCCATTCAACACGCAATCTTGAATGGGATACAATACTAAATCAACGAAGCAATGTAATAAAGAGAGATGATATATTGCATCCATCATTCATCCGAGCATTTCTCATACGTAACAACGTAGACGTAAAAAAATTGACCGCTCACATGACTCCAGGCCGCTGTTGGCAAGGCTGTTCGTCTTTTCCAGACTTAATAAATAATTGAATGTTTTATTTTTCATTTGAAAGTACCGCAGAATACTATCATAAAAGCGGATGGACCAAGACTTTGTGAATTGTAAATTGCATTGCCATCGAATCCACAAAACGGCTCAGACAAAATTAATACCCGAATAAAACCATTTTTTATTTGATTGGAAAAGTACATAAAAAAGATATGAATAAAATACATAAACATAACATCGTACACACCCAAATCGATTATTCGGTACTATGTGCGCCATCGTTCGCTCGGTATTTATAACAGCGTTTTTGTTATCGCTTTATAGATGGAACTACAATCACTAAGACCGGTTTTGTCGTATGGAAATGTTGTTATTTATACTTATACTATAAAAATTGAGTTTACGTGCTTCTGCACGGAAAATTCATTTTTCTCATTAACTGACCAGAAGTGCGTTTAGTATACATATTACTTGTTTCTAAATTGTTATTTTGACGAGTGGAAATACCACCCACCACTTCGAATCGGGCTACATATAAACGTCCCCACTCGTCAAAATAATCATTTGGAACACGGACGTAATGATTTATCTCAGATTTAACTCATCCAATATAAGGTAAGGTATCGCGGTTCGACAGAATTTTGAAAATTTGAGTTTCATCTCGATTGTTTTCGTTTCTTATAAGAGATATGTACGCGGAAATTGTTTTAGATTGTTTTAGAAACTAGCCTAAATATGTTAATTTTAATGTTAATTTCAGTTAATTATTAAGGTTTTAATCGAATTCTGGCTTCGACGTTTTGGATCGCGGTTCGACAGTATGGCAAAAATCGCGGTTCGACACGTCTAGTTTTTAGAGGTTTCAAAACAAAATATCAAAATCACAAATTGGTATGGAAAATGCTAGTTATCACTTAGTTTGGGCTCAAAAACATTTACTATTGCGTTTTATAGGCTGAAAACTCACTTAAATCGCTTAAAATTTCGATGAATTTTGTATGCACAAACTAAATCTTCCTTGATTAAACTGTTCAGTATCAATAATTTCACTAATATCGACTCTAATAATGCAAAGAAACTAAAATTTTCAGATAAAATCGTCGAAGTTGAGTCACAACAATCACTGTGGAACCGCAATTTTTTCCGTGTCGAACCACGAACCATATTTATTACACATAATTTCACATAAATAATCACTTTCTACACTTGTTTTAGATTAAATTCATAAAAGTAAACATTATTAATGCTAGTAATGTGATTTGCAGGTTCTTATGTTAATTAGTTGTTGAACAATCTTCAGCCAAAAATCACGAAAATTCATGCGAAAAAGTCACTTTCTTGTGTCAACATTTCGGGCTATTTAAAATATGAAAACACATTCAATTTTGATTAGATTTTACTGATTCACCTCGAAAAACATTTAAATTTATTAGAAAAACTAGATTTTCCGTTAAATTATTGAATTTTGATTAACTTTTTCACATACTAAAGATGCTCAACACGAAGTGTCGGAAAACGAAACGTTTTTTTGACATGTCGAACCGCGATACTTTACCTTAATTCTATTTTTCCAGCTTTTAGTAACGACGAAAGTTAACATGTTAATGAAATATTTAAAAGACTTTGTATTTATACCCAACATCGGTAGATATTTTAAACAAACGAAGTAACAGATTTTATCACATACGCACGGTGTTCCGATGTCAAAATTACTTAACTAGAAGAATAATTCAAAAATTACACTTCAGGTCTATGTTGTTGTCTCGTTTTCGCTTATGTAATAAAATAGAGTACACACTTGTCACTATCAGTCTCGGCAAGCTTCGACTTCTTCGTGTATGGCGAAGCGCATGTACTTTTTAAATTAAAAACTGATCGATGAGACTGCTAGGGATCTCGTGTCCGTACCTACGTTTATTCCAAAAAGGAATCTAGTGATAACATGATCCACAAAATAACATTTTGTTAAAGAAAAATGTCATCTTGTGAATCGATCGGCGCTGCGCGAGACCCCTCGTTACCGTTACCGGTTAGTACTAACTTAGAATTACACAATCAGTCCGAGTACGATGTCTACTATAGATGGTAATTATGTAAATTAGAACCTATTATTCCACACATTTATTGGAATGTAGTGGAAACAGTGGAATATAGCATGAATATAGAATGACACTGTGTTAATAAAATAATTAGTAAGATAGAAATGCCCGCTCGTCGAATTTATACTCAAAAAAAAACCCGCGATTGTCAATCAACTTTCAACGAATGGTTCATGCTAAAACTTTAAGCTGTTTCTCGGTATTGCAATACATGCACGGCTTTTTATCTAGTGAGGGATTCGTCATAATACGTTTTGTTCCGATAAAAATAACACTCGAAGCTGAAGTAAAGTCTGATTTCCACTTGTAATCTACCACTACCAAGAATATTTCGATAATTTATGATGAGTCAGTTGATAAAATGTAATCAGCAAATTGTTTTACTGAATAAATTGTTATATGCTGGAGTTTGTGCAATTCAATTTGTAAGGTGCCGCTAGAGTGGTCAGATCATCTCCCGAAACAGTTGAAAATAATTTTCGAAAAAGAAAATAATTCAATATGAGTAAGTAGCAGTGAATAATTTAATTGAACAAGTGTATGATTCTGTACAGCCCAAGTGTATGAATCAACTAACTTCTCTTTGTTTTCATTTTTATTGTTGTTGCCGAGATAAAAAATCTAAATTAAAATGTTTATGGCTCGTCTGAATTTAGTATTAATTGTATTAGCGACGGTTCAACGTTATAATTTAATTTCGTTATTGTATACAACTTTCTCGCGATAAATGTGGAATATTCCAATAAAAACGGAAGGTAATGAAGTCACCGACTTTCAACACTCAAAATCATTTTTATGTTGAACAAATTGTTCGTTGAGTCTTATCGTTTCCAAATGCAATTTATCGATAAAATTGTGATTAGGTGAATGAAAACAAATTTTCACAGCGTAACGGAGGCGAGGAAATAGCACTTTTTTCCCCTCCGCTGAAACGCTGAAACTACGGAAACCTACGGAAAATGTTGGAAATTGCATTTTGAGGGTGGTGTTTGTGATCAGAGCGTACAGAGGTATATGAGTCACCAGAGAAAATGCAATTTCCAACATTTTTTCCTTGTTGAACAGATAACTATTGTTACGTCGTGAGTAAATCGTAGAGTAGGGCGTTGCCAATATTTTTTTATCGTTTGAGGAACTGGTGTATGGCTCTTCAATTTGCCGGAATTTATTATCAACAATTTTTAATGTTAAGTTTTATGATATTTATCAGCCAAAAATGTAATTGCGTCGCCTTGGGTATCTTTTTTTCATTACTTCACAGTATGTCGTATGTGATCAATCAGACGAATCACATTTCTAAGAAGTTTACACATAAAGTGATCAATACTTCCATTTTGATGCACATCGCATATTCAAAAATGATGAAATACGAATTACCTTTTCTTCAAAAGCCACATATTAAAGTTACACTTCAACTTGTTATCAAACTTGTATCGAGTCAACGATTGATTAGGATGTTTTTTCAAAGCAACTATACCATAAACCACTTACCGTAAGTGCTACGTTGTATTCTGTATCTTTGGGGACAAATTCTTTGCGAGCTTCATTCCGCGAAAGTGTAATGAAATAAGCTAAGCATAGCAACCGAACGTCCAGTTCAGCAATGATATCAATTACGTAATAATCTTGTTATAATCCTCGCTGTCTCAATTCGTTAAAACAATAATTCATGTTCGATGCGATAAAAAATGAGAAATTATGAACGAAATATCCAAATATTTTAGGCTATACGTGGATTCCAACAACAGTGTACGCAGGTCTACCACCCAGCGCTGTTTACGCCGGAAATGATTCCGATGGCACTCCAATTTATGTTGGACGTGCATTCTTCGAAGGACAACAACTACCCTGTAAAGTAATGCCCAGTAAAAATGCAGCGTATGTCAGTTACGCTGGCAAAGAACACTTCGTTTCGAACTATGAAGTAATTGATCGAACTTGACCTGACAACGTATCGGATAGAGTGTAATAACAACAACAATTTCAGGGATTGTCTGGTCATGGATTTTCGTGGGTTGCGTCTGGTCATGGTCACGTTCCACCCGGTGCTGTACTTGCTGGTAACGACAATGGTGAACCACTTCACATCGGCAGAGCTCATTTCCAAGGAAGCTTAACTCCTGGTAAAGTTCACAGATCTCATGCCTGTCTTTACATTCCATATGGAGGAAGTGAGGTTTGAAAAAATGAAAGAAATATTAACGGAACAATATTGACTGATTACATTTGTCTTTAACAGCATTCCGTTAAGTCATACGAAGTATTGGTTGGATCCCAGAGATGTAAGTTATGAGAAATGCTACCTATTAAGTAGCAGTAGCTACACGTTATACAGTGTGGGTGTCTGTTTGAGAAACAGTGTTTGTGCACCTTTCTGAATTTACAGCTCTGACGTCACTCCTATGATATCTCACGTCACAGTTCTGACGTCGGAGTTTACGTTTACCGCTACTCTTAATACCATTACAATGGTTTAATATATGAAACTAAAATATTAAAACTTTGGAATCCCTTAGCCAACTGGGTGTCGACATCAGCCTATGTACCACTTCCAGATGGAGCTATTTTAGCCGGAAACGATGTTGACGGAACGCCAATTTATGTTGGAAAAGCCTTCCACGAAGGAGATCTAATTCCTGCTAAAGTTATTCCCAGCAAGAACGTTGCATATGTATCGTATGCCGGAGTTGAAATTGCAAAACATCAATATGAAGTGTTATGCAATGGTAATGTTTCTTGGGTGCCATCTGGCCATGGACACATTCCACATAATGCTGTCGTTGGTGGCAATACGGCAAGTGGTGAAACACTGTACATCGGCAGAACGCATTATATGGGTAGTTTGACACCAGGAAAAGTGCATCCATCACATGCAAGTCTCTATATACCATTCAATGGAGCAGAAGTTCCCCATAAATCTTATGAAATTTTGACTGAAAATTAATTATCAATCCTCATTGAAAAGAATGTAAATTATACGTAAATAGAAAATGGTATTCCATCAATTAAATGAGTCTTTCAATAACTGCAACTAAAGTGCAACAGACAAAGGAGATAATGAGCGGGTAGATATTCTGAGGAAATCAAAGGAACCATGTATCGGAAATACAAGGCTGGTGAAGATTTATTGAACTGAGACATAGAAAATAGAAATAAAATTCGCTCGCATAATTAGTTTATTCTAATTTACAAATATTTTTTTAATTTTCTCTGATAAATACTTTGACTTAAAATGAAAAGTATCGGATAAATACATGGAATTTAAGTAAACTCAAAAAAATATGCAACTTTCTTTAACCTCTGTTGTCTAGAATGAGCGTCGGCGCCTCTGCTTATTGTTTAAATTCTGGAAAATTAAATTACAATTTTACATTACTCATCGCAAACCTTCAGTATATTATCGTTATTGTTCTTCTATTTTAGGTAAATAGAAGTGATCCTTACGCTGGTAGATGAGGTTGAAGGTGTGGGACAAAAGTTTAGTGAAGTAGGTTGACTTGAAGGGCAGCTAGAAGTGCTTTCAAGTCTCATCGCCGAATTGAATGTACGTGAAAGCGATGAGGTAGAAGATGACCGCGATGGGATTGGAGATGATGAGAGTTGTGCTCTCTGAGGGCTCAAACGAATTCCGGCGTTTGTAGTTTTCTCTTTCTAAATAGAACCAATAAATTCGAGTGATTGTGTTATTATGAGGGTGCAAAATCGTATGGGGAAATAAAAGTGTCGATAAAGTTGGCGTACCTGGCTGAAAAGAAACCCTGATAAAAAATGTATATGGTATGGAGTTGGTATAGGGAAGGGACTTAACATGAGTTTAAGAAGAATTGAACGTAGGTTCCAGATGCTGAGGTGACTTGTTAAGTTGAGTTGCTTGATTTCACTCTAGAGTAGTCCGAAGAGACCGATTAAACGATTTTAAAGTTCATTAGGATCTGTCAAGTCAGTCAAAGTAGTCCAATCGGTTCACCCAGTCTTTGGGTTTTTTCAAAACATTCATGGGACGTACATTGGATGCATGTAACGAGAGCTTTTGGCAGAAAAAAAAAAATTAAACGCCCGGGTCGGGAGGTCAGGCAAATTTCAAATGAATATACGACTTACGACAAGATGCCAACTCGAAACTCGAAAGCCTCTGGCATTACCTTTACAATAACACCTAACACTTAACGGATGAGTCAATCAGCATATCCTTGTATCACTTGGAAATTATCCGTGGATTTTTGTCTATACCAACATTGTTACGTGTGCCCATACGATATAAAAATTCCAAAAAATGAAAACAATGCATTTTTGTTACTCTTGCATCTTATCTAAGTTGTCGGGAAAAAGGCGCAAAATAGCTAGATTAGGGGCGCTAAATAATACTTTCATCAAAGTTGGTATTACAAACTGTGGCGACACACACAGACACTTCCATACTTCCATGTGGGACCACCAACTGCCTTGAAGAATGACTTTTAACAAATCCTGACCCTGAAATGTTTTCATTTTATTTTTGGTTTAGGTTCATTCCTAGAAACATAGTTATGAAGAATGCATCGCGAGCGGAGTGAGCAACATTTTCGAAGCCTTCGATTTCAAAAAAAAGGAAATTTCTATTGTTTCTTGATTTTTTTTTAAATATTGGAATTGAAATAAAAGAATCTACATCCGAACCTCCCGTCAGCTATATTTTGTTGCTTTTACGATTCGACGAGTATATTGTCCAGTAAAAAAACTAATCTCTCTTTTCTGCGTTCTCACTCTTCTGCCAGGAAAGACTCTCCCATTCTTAGCTAACGGGAGTTGTATCGAAAGTTTAGCCAAAAACGTAATGATTCAGAATGGCTTTAAAAATTTGCATGTCCAGAAACTAGTGACCATCTACTTTGTAATATCAGTTGTATCGACAGAGAGTCTCATGGTGATTAAAACAGAGCCCCCACGCGTTCTTAAAGTTTCTCGTTTGTTCGTTAGAGATTTAAAGATTATACGCCTAATCCCAAGCTGTTGTGTTCATCCTTAGTTCCTGCCGTAGGACTCTCACACTATAATAGCTCTTCAGCCGAATAGAAACGAGAGTTTATTCTAAAAAAGGTTCCTTGAATAGGAAATAATGTACGAAAAATCATAGCGTTTTTTCACATATTTCGTCCTCGAGCGATCGTTACACCAACTCGGATAGCATCAGGCCCATATACATTTTCAGGATGCCATAAAGGTTTGCTTTCCGCCGGGTTTGCCAACTTTATCGACACTCTTATTTTTTGGACCCCCATATTTGAGTAAAATATAAATAAGTTCGACCAAATCGAGTCTTCAATTGAACTGATCTTTCCAACTAGGTGGAAATCATAAGTTTGACTAATTGTGCAAATCATTGTCTTTTCTACCTGATTTTCCACTTTCACGGATTCGGAACGCTTTATACGTATTCCTATTGTTTCATGATCAGAAATTTGAACATCTTTTAAAATTTCACATATTACATCACCCTCTTTACAATTCGAAACTACAACATCGATATGTGTCTCACTATTCCTTCCTGTTCTTGTAATTATATTGACATCTAGAGCATGAATCAAATTGTGTTTTTTGAATATTTCATTCGCCTTTCCGGATAAAGTTACCTTTTTGGGGTTTCTAAAATCAATGTTCATATCACCCATAAATAATTGCCTTTTATTCGCATTGTGTGAATCCGTTTTCAAATGATTATTCAAGAAATCATCTAAAATTTTCAAACCAGCATCAACATTCTTAATGGTCTGATCCTGATATCGATATATTCCACCATATATACCATCAATATCTGAATTAGTGATTTCAATTGCCAAACACCAAATATGTGGAGTAGATGTGTAAGGAAAACTTTTATAATTTAGATCATTTTTTATATACATCACAACTCCTCCGGTATGTCTGGATAAAGAATGACAAACAACGCCATAATATCCATCAATTGTATACAATTCGTCCTTTTCGACTTCTGTAATTCGAGCTTCCGTACAACACAAAATGGAAACATTAAAACGTTTACACATCTTTTCCAATTTTTGAATCTTTGTCTCTTTCGATTTTTTGTCTTTCGCTAGAACGCTCTGAGCATTTACACAAATGATATCATATTGAGTATCATTTGGCCGATATGCCGTTGCCATCCTAAAGTCACTGGTCACTGATATATTTTTATCCTGACAATTTATGAAAAATTTTAGTTAAAAAAATACTGAAACGATCTTATGTTTCTGCTAACACACGATCAATTGAACTGCAGTTGCTCGTTAATTGAATAGAAATACATTCTATATTTAATAATGTTTAGCTCACGATAAAACATCGTTAGTTTTACGATAACATCAAGCAAATTACAGATAAGACACAATTATTAGTATGGGGCAATCAGATTCTAACATCGCAAAAATTAGAACAAAAACGAACTCGACGGTGTTCGATAGGCCTTGAGGTCCTCTACAATGTCCTAAAAGTCCCTTTCAAAAATTTTTTAGTGACTTGAGAAAATCGAGAAAAAACGAAAAAATTGAGTGTAAGCACTTCTTCGTTGTTCGACCAAAAGCTGAGTTTTCAAAAATTTTCTGCAAAAATTGTTTTTTCTTATTCCAGATACCCCAAAGTCAAAATTTCATGAAACTATCGACTTTCACGAAACCAAACTTTTACTTTATACCGCCATATCGAAAGAGTGTGTCACCAAATTTTTACGATATAACTTTTCACATGTCTAAAATTTGCTCACGCGCTGAAAAATGGCCGACTCAAAGAAAATTCCATAAATATTTTTCGCGAATTGTTTTTAAATCAGTGAAAATGGTTTCCAAATGAATTGATATGGTTTTATAACTAATTAAAAGTTCTTGTGAAAAATGTCACGAATTTTTGGTAGATTTCCATACAGTTAGAAGCAGTGAAATTTCAGAATGAATTTGCTTCAGCTGATCCACACATACAAGTAACACTGTTTCTACTTGTTTATACGGTTGAAGCTGTTACACACACGCGTGGTAGTGGTAAAACCGTATAAAGACGTGTGAACAGTTTTGATTGTTTGTGTGAATCAGCTGAAAAACAGCTGAATCAAATTCATGCTAAAATTTCACTGTCTCCAACTGTACAGAATCCGAATTAAAAAGGCATGTAATTAAAGTGATCTATATTTAATAAGAAACGATCGCAAAAAATAAAGAATTGATCGCAAAAAATAAAGAATTGATCGCAATGTCTTCGTGATCTCAATAAAAATAAAATTTGATCACAAGAAAATAAGAATTTGATCGCTAAATTTATGCAGTTTTACAACTAACATATGATTGCCTCAAAATATGAAATGATTACAAGAAATAAGGAATTGATCACAAAAAAATAGAACTTGAAAGCAGAAAACAAATAATTGATAGTAAAAAATAAGGAGCTTGACAGAAGAAAGTAATGAATTGATCACAAAAAATATATTAATTTGATTGCAAGAAATAAGGATATGCCATCTATTATTCTGTTTGATTGCCATTTTGTCAAATTTAATCAGAGTAGATGCGAAGTTTTACGAATGTGGAACGATGAGAGGACTCTTTCACTTTGGTAAAAAATAAAAAACGCGATAGATGTTCTTCTCTTACAGTTTTGTACAAAAAAGGAAGTCCCCCGGTACTTACTAAATTTACAAAACCTTCAATCGTGAATAAAATTTGGATGGTAATAAACGACCGATAAATTAATTTAATTTTTTTTTGTCGTTTCTTCACTTTTGTCGATTTTTTTTCACTAGGAACAAACCGCCTTTGCTTTATATTTCCAAAATCGACAAAGTGCGAAGGAAAGCCTTTTTTTTACTGATTTACTGAAGAGGTGCCAGCGACATGTACCACATTTCTATCGGTATTTTATTATTTTCTATCGGTAAAATTGAATTTTTCTATCGGTCGAATATATGTCCCATAAAATTATCACGACTCGTGAGAATTACGGCCCTCGTTTCGCTCTGGCCGCAAACTTCACACTCGTATGGGAGTTGTAAAATATTTTGTTTGATTGTTGGAATATTGAATTTAAAAAAAATATTCAGAAATTAGTTGAGAATGACTTATCTTATATTGCTTACAAAGAATGATGGTTACATTTAACATAAAATTTCCTACACTTTTCAATCATAGTGTGCTCTTGTGATCATATTCTTTATTTCTTGCGATCATTTTCGTTATTTCTTGCGATCAAATTCTTTATTTTTTGCGATCAAATTCTTTATTTTTGGGGATCGAATTTTATTTTTCGGATGTTAAGTGGTACATGGGATCACTTCTTATTTTTGGTCTGTAGAATCTTATTTTGTTGTGATAATTTTGAAAAAATCAAATCTTATTTTTAGAATTATCAATATAAATTCTTCCCAATTAAAAACTTCTTTTATGTGCATTTGGAAGATATTTATATCTGATTTTTAGTCAAAGTATGTTAAATATAAATTTAGAGGTAGCATTTTCTATCATAGAAGTTCTAAACAGAAAACAGCCTGGTAAAAATCTTGTAAATATAGCCACTCGCTTTTGACTCTGCTTGCACGAAATAAATTTTTTGAAAGGATGCCCCCATGCCCCATACTATATAAACTATCTACTTCAAAAAGAAACCAACGTTGGTATAATAGCAGCGAGTAAAGCGGCACTTCGAACTATTTGAAGAGTGGAAATTTCCTGCTCGATATCACAGTACAATGCAAACAGTACAATCACTATAGTGACATTGTAATGAGTTTTTTTTTATTTCCAATGCCAATTTACAAAAGCAATGAATATAATCAAACATGGCTGTAATCAGTGTTAGAATAGGGCACCAGAGGAGAATCCATGGAAGCACGGCAGAGTAAAATAAACCAGGCAGTAGCGGTTCATTTTTGGGACCTAATACACTGTCAAATAGGGTGGGTCGATTTTAACAACTTGAAAATCCACACCTAGTGGCATGTGTAGCTTGCCAAAACTAGTCGAACTGCATCATTACTTTTTCTTTTCCGAATACTTTTGAGTACCGCACAATAGATTGAATGGGTCTGTCCGGCTTCTTTGAAATTTTCATAGAATTTTTTTTGAAAAAAGCTTTGGAAAGCCTTGTAGAGGCTGAAATAGACGAAAACAAACAAAATCAACTTAATTTAAAAAAATCGGTGCATTCGAAGTGAAAAAATGTACATTTTCCATACAATATTGGGGGTCTCACCACCATATAATGTACAATAAACTTCCTCAAATTTGATTAAATCTTTCTGTTAGAGTTAGGATAGGTAAAAACGACAATGATGTATATTGTCGGAATGGCTCAGATTGATTATTACCGAAGTAATAGTTCCAGAGATCTATAAAAAAATTGCATGCTAAAAACGTCATTTTTCGAAGTAGTAGATACTGATGTTAGAACGAAATATATTCCTTCGAATCTACTACTACTACTACAACGCTAGATAAATGCATTTCAGATTAGTTTGATATTTCCAACGATCTCATACACAAGTTGAGCAAACATTGAAAATCATGTACGATCACGAAACAGAATGGGAAACGTTTCGGAGCGTGTTCAATTGTAAAACATTCTACAGATTCTATTCCTGGAATGTATTTATTGCCAGTTATTCCCGATTCAGTTTCAGTTGTCGCAAGGAAATCTGTAGAAATTTCCGTTGTTGGCTCAGGAAGTTCAGTTAAACGTAATTGTCGGTCACCACGTTGATCAAAAATGAAATCGATCGGGATTCTATCACCATCATCGCATTTGCAACTATTTCTGACACATTGACAGCGATCAATATCAAAAAGTTTTTCGCTATAGTCATAGAACATTTTAAAGCCGTGTCGATTCTTGTTTCTTTTCTTTTTCTTGTGTCTTTTTCCAAATTAGAATAACCTCAGGAACAAAAAACTCCAACAGTTTGCTTTTGTTTTCATCAGCAAGTTTATCGTCGTAACCCAGACATACACTCCTTATGATGTCAAATTTTGTTGGCTTTCTTTCTTTACTTAAAATGCTTGACTTGATAAAGCCAAATCGGCCTTCAGATGATAACGCTCCGCGAGACGTTGATTGCTCACTTTGTTCCCATTCTATTTCGTGGTCGGACATGATTTTCAATGTTTGCTCAACTTGTGTAAAAGATCTTTGGAAATATCAAACTAATCTGAAATGCATTTATGTAGTGTTGTAGTAGTAGTAGATTCGAAGGGACATATTTCATTCTAGCGTCAGAATCTACTACTTCGAAAAATGACGTTTTTAACATGAATTTTTTTTAAATAGACCTCTGGAACTATTACTTCGGTAATAATCAAAATGAGACATTCCGACAATATACATCATTATCATTTTTACCTATTCTAACTCTAACAGAAAGATTTAATCAAATTTGAGGAAGTTTATTGTACATTATGGTGGTTCAAAGTTGACAGACCCCCAATATTATATGGAAAATGTACATTTTTTCACTTCGAATGCACCGATTTTTTTAAATTAAGTTGATTTTGTTTGTTTTCGTCTATTTCAGCCTCTACAAGGCTTTCCAAAGCTTCTTTCAAAAAAATTTCAAAGAAGCCTGACAGACCCATTCAATCTATTGTGCGGTACTCAAAAGTATTCGGAAAAGAAAAAGTAATGATGCAGTTTGACTAGTTTTGGCAAGGTACACATGCCACTAGGTGTGGATTTTCAAGTTGTTAAAATCGACCCACCCTAGTCAAATGAACTCAAATGAACTTTGACATAAGTTGAATTATTTTCATTTGCAAACTATAGAGCTACTGGATCATTGAGGTCATTGGTCAAATCAGGCGCTCCTGTCTGGTTTACTGTACTCTGCCGTTCTGCAATCAGAATCGTAAAATATCATTTATTAGTACATACTTGTGAGATATGATTGCAAAGACATTCTTTAGATCAATTAAAGCCATTTTAGTTTCAATACTACAATCTTCAAAAAAGGAAATCGCAGATTCATTAATTTTAATGAGTAATTCCGAAAACGTCCTTATTTTAGTAAGGTTATCCAAAAGTAACATTACGATAGCGAATAACAAAATCCAAATTTTACGAAGTCTTTGGAACGGATAGGTACAAGGGAGATACCGACCAGAGCTTCACAGTATTTGTTGGATCAGGTAAATCAATTGAACCCGTTAAATCAATTCAATTTTTTAAACAATCTAATGTCACAACATAACATCGCCCGGCCGGATAATAATAGAATGGGCAAGTATTCGTTCATATTAGACAATCGATGTAAAGGATAGAAACTTCGAATTTCGTTTATTTTCTCGAATTAATTACAATCTACTGTCCTGGATCGTCCCAGGATTTAATAACGCACTTTTACGTTCTTGTATAGCTGTAGCCAGTTTTCTAAACGGCCCCAGTGGCAATTGCAATGACTTCAAATCACTTTCGGTTAGTAGCATTAATGTGTCGAGGTCGATCTGCTGTTTTTGGAATCTGTAATCAGCAAAAAAGGTCACGTCACCGTCTCATAAACGAGAAAAAATATTTTCGCTGAAAGTATTACATGTGAATGTGTTCCTCTAAACCCCATGCGGTTAAGAACCTTTCCAATGGCGTTAGACCATCTTCTTGTTCGTCGGCGTCTGTGGAACCATCATCATCATCAGACTCACTATCTGATACTACAAGGTGCGTTCTAGGTTTGAAGCTTCTTGGCTTAATATGTTCCTTATGAGTTGATGTATTACTTGATCCAACGGAGGATGAATCAGCATTTAAATCGCTTAAAGCAGCTGTGACTGACCTCCTATAAAAGTTAAACGAATATACTTTTGTTAGCACATTGTAGTTCGAAAGTTAATTACCTAAAAGCCAAACTGCCTAGCATTGGCCGATCGAACAAGCCAGATGGACGTTGTAAAATCACCTCTTCACTTACTTCACCTTCATTCGCTTCTAACAAATCCGGTTGACTGAAGGATCTAGCCATTGTGCCGTACGTTCCATTTGCACGCTTCTTCTCGGTTTCATTTTCAATTTCACCGCCAATTTCGTTGTCTTCAACTTCAAACACATCTGCGATTTTTCCACGTTTTCCAATATCGCCATTTGCACTAAAGGTCCCGACATAAATTACCTCCGAGTCTCTGCGTACACCTTGTAACGAACGAACACTTCTTTTACCGCTTGGTTCGATTTCGCCAACTTTAAAATCCGTTTGTAGGAGACTGTTTTGTTTAGCTTTAATGGCATTTGCTTTTCGTTCAACAGCGCCCCGTCCAGCGATTGTACCTCCAACCAAAGCACTAAATTTCGTTCCATTGGCAGTTATTTGTTCTCGTTGTGTTTGCTTAAGATTTCCTTGGCTGGTCGACCATAATCGATGTTTCCAATCAGCTAACACCGTTGAAGGGCGGTGTGGCATCGGTCGTACATCATTTTCTTGAGTTTGGTCAAGTTTTTGTTGTTTTTTCGCATATTCTTTTGTACGCTTTTCACATTGCTTTTCGGCGTTTTCTTTGAAGATTTTCGCCTTTTTTCTGAAAATTCAAATTCTTTTGTACTTTCATTCTAAACTACACTTCTCTCGTATCCCGTATATACCTGTCTTTCAGTTCCAATTGTGCCGTTGCAGAATCCAAATACCTTAAAATGTCATCTCGATTATTAATTGCTGCAAGGTCCTTTGCACTGTGTCGGTCGATGTCTAGCGAATACAAATTGACACCAAATTTAACTAGAAAGTCAACGCATTGCAGATGCCCCTTAAAAATATTCATTTTGATAATTTTGACTGGCCTAAAATTGTAATTACTTGAAAAAGATACCTTTGCAGCAGCTAGATGCAAGGCGGTGTTACCGAATTGATCTGATTTATCTGGTTCACCTCTTCAAAATTAAAATTTTAATTTTTTGTGTCTGTACAAAGTACTGTCGTTCGCCTTACCCTCTTCCAACTAATAATCGCAATGCATCCAGTCGGCCCTCAAAGGCAGCCCACAATACTGGTGTCATACCATCTACATCTTTATGGTTAACTTCGCGTTTATTAGCTTCTCTTAACACGTCAAGCAACCCATCCTTAGCGGCTCTGAAAATATGTTTTTTTTAGAAAAATAAGATGAGCGTAAAGAACAAGGTACAAGGACTGTCAGTAACCTTCAAACATTTAAGAATTTGTATAAACTCTAGGATATACTTTTAGTTAAAAGGAATTCGAATTGCCTTAGGAATTGTACGAAATTAAGAAATGACATATGATTTGTTAAATGGGATCAATTTATCAGTTTACGGTTATGGAATTAAAAACTTCAGCAATTTTTAATCAATTCATTTAAAGTATCCTCTTGCTGTGATGTTATGTACGTTATTTACGTTAAAATACAAACTGAGTTCCATGTGGAAAAATAGTTTCCTAATCGTAATTGAACCCCTATAGTCTTTTTATGGACTTGTAATTGTTCAGATCGCTGATTCGACCAGTTGTACCATATGGATCGGAAACTTAGTGCATGACACAAAGTGACGAACAGACACTTTTGGTTTTTGAAAGGAGAATTCTTCGATCAATTTTTGGAGGTGTCAATGTGAACGGCAACTGGAGAAGAAGATACAACCATGAGAATATCAGCTTTACAAGGAGCTCGATATAGTCAAATTCATCAAAATCAATCGATTAAGATGGCTCGGTCATGTACAAAGAATGAACGAGGAACGTCTACCACTGAAACTGCTAAATACCCAATGGTATCCCAATGGAAGCCGCAGACCAGGAAGACCGAGAGCGAGATGGAAAGATGCAATTGAGTCTGATCTGAAAGTACTGAGAGTGAGCGATTGGAGAACGTTGGCACGGAATAGGTCCGATTGGAGAAGATTGCTGGAAGAGGCCAAAACCAATAGGAGGTTGCAGTGCCCGCCTAAGTAAGTAAGTAAGTCTTTTTATGGTGAATGTGCGTGTGTCTTTTGTTAGAGGAAGTCTAAGGTTAGAGGAAAGAGACATTGAAACATGAAAAAATTGTGTTGAAAATTTGGAATAAATTGAAACTTCCAATGTTTTACTATCATTGTAATCATAATTGTCACGCGGAACTATTTGCAAACAATTCGGAAAAAATGTGGAATTTAACGCAAAGAATTCAGCGTGACCCTTGCTAAGTGTTTCGATCGATTAAATTTACAATAAATAGACCCTCAATATCAATCAAACTGTTCTCAAAAACCTTATATATTGCGCTTATCAGTTTTTTTTACCTAAACTGCTCAATATACAATGAATGATAACAGGTGTTATCAATTCGCCATAGATAACGTTCATTTTGTAACCGAAAATGTTTGTAAAAATATTTTTATTTTCAAAAATTGCTCGAGTACAATAAAGAAAAATGTCAATTAAATACTCACTTATGAAATCTATCCGACGACATTGTTTCGATTTAGAATATTGGCAGCTGATCACGTTTTTATTGACGGGTTCATTAATATTGTATTCGGTTGATCTGTACAGGTTTTCGGAGTCACTTCCAATCTAGGGAATAATTTGAATTTTACTGTTGGATACTTCTTTTGTGTAATAGAAGACATTGAGAACCAATTGCTAAAAGGTGATTTTGCCCCTTGAATCTTTGAGATTTTCAAATATACAATTTCTAAACCGAACTGGTGTGCATACGTTATTTTGCACCAGCTGGTCCCATTTGGAATTGTATGTGACCAGCTGGTTCAAAATAACGTATGCACACCAGTTCGGTTTAGCGAACTACTATAATTATCACTTCTCCTACTTCATTTTATTTAAGTTTAATCAACAGATTGATGCAAAATCTATTACTTCGTTAGAATCGTCATGTCTTTTGCTGTATGAAACCACATTAGTTAGAGTGTGTGGTTCATTTCTATCGTTCTTTCGATACAGGTGAGAGATAAAAAGGGCATTTTTTTTGCTGCTGTAATGTAAGAGTCACTCGTAAATTCTCCATTAACTACGACTGTAGGGGTCATACCTCTAACACTCACTGAATAGACAGAGACTTGTTTACATTAAAAGCAGTGGTAAAATTTACTGAACCGAATACGATTCCAATTTGAATAATAATCGCAACACTCTCTTGGCTGTTAAAATTTAAGTGACTTAAACAATCAACCAATTGGAGTTACTAGGTTAATCTTGCCGAAGAAAGCTGATAAATTATTAATTGTTTATCGAGTGTGTCGTCCAATGTCGTTATGTGACAAAAGAATGTCTAAGTGATAAAGAGTGGATTAATTTTTGATGAAATCATCATTTCCGGTTGATATTTTGCTAGCCAAAAAAACAACAACTCAACCGTCAGGTACACACAACACGGCAATAATATTTGTGCAGCTTGTTTGGTATAAACCAAACTAAAAAGATCAACAAACAACAATAAATCATTAACGTATTGCACAATAAAATGGAATGAATTGTCTTGGATGGAACCATCTATAAAATACATTAAAAAAAAGAAACAATTTGCAATGAAACCTCAACAAAGCTATTTCACAAAAAGGTCAAAAACCATCACAAAACGCTCTTTTTTTAGTGAAACATAAAATCATGTATGGTAAGTATACGTTAAAACAATGTGTGTTGTTTAATAAATCGAGAATTGGTTACAATAATGTATGTTCATTCCGTTTGAAGAATCACAATATAAAGCCTAATTATGGTTTCTTGTCTCATTAACGCGAAAATTAATTAACAATTTCGAAATACACTCTTTCCGTGTGTAATTTAATCAATCAATTATTATCTTCTTAATTCATGAAGTATAACACTCAACTCAACCCAACATGGTATAAGAGATGAAGAAAAATTTTATTTACAATTTATTTAAACTTTTATACAAGAACCAGCGCAGCACACCGATATCCGACACATTTGCACAGCGAAATGTTACTTCTTGTACTAAATAAGAAACGAAAGCGCAAAAAACAAAAAACCGACTATTTTATAGAGAGTTGAAATTCTGTTGAGAGTTGTTGTGTTACGTTGCTACGTATATATATATATGAATATAATGAATGCTCTACGTTTATATCTGTACGTACACGGGCACAATGTTTTGTGAATGAAATTGTATATGTGGAACAGTAATCATTGGTTAGACGAGTAACTTTTTGTAGGTGATTTTTTTTTTAATTAAAAATGTATCACAGACAGACTCACAGAGTATATTAACAAGGCTATACATGGAATTTTGATGCATTCCGCGAGAAGTTGATTGTTTGTCCATTTTAACCTTTTTTTTAAACAACACAATCATTCTTTTAGGACTGAAATACGGGTTTTACAGGGTTTTATATCAGTGGATGTATTACCGAGAGTCACCAAAAAGCTCTGCTTCAGTCAATTTCTTCATGACTCACGTATTAAGTATATTATTATAATGTTTCGAAATATTTGTAACCTGTCACATTATTCATCTGTTATCCATAACGACGACAAAAATAATGACAAGCTCTGCGTAAAATGGTTCTTTACATTTAGTAAAATGCACGTTAAAAAAATGGAAGTACAAGATTTGAAATCAACCGATTAAAAATACTTTAATTGATGGAAGTAATAGACCCGATAATAATACTGGTCATATGCTTGCCATCTAAAACATTTTAAAATGATATGTTCGTTATAACGAATGAAGTAACAGATATTGTATAAAACACTGGCCAATACTCAAAACAAAAGAGGAACATAAACGTACCACACTTTAAGTTTTTACGTTCTCATTCGTTTCGCTTCATTCCTTCGTTCCACTCGTTCCATATGCATTTCTATATGTTAAATATGTGGACCAAACAAATATTTACAAATATGTTGAACGTAAAAAGTAATAATGCGCTGCGTTTATTTAATCGCAATCTGCTACATCTTTTTCTTTTACTTTCCAAACATTTTTCACAATATGAACGAGCAACTCTACTACTTCTATAATACCTGCGCATGGAATGATGCAATATTTAATACATATAACATTCATTTTACGATTAGAAACTATGTATCATTCACCTGTTTCATATTCCCTTCGTTTGGTTGTTATGTTAAACATGTACAGGGGGTAAACGTCTGCAGTCTGCATATAGTATTGTTACCCATACTTTTATGAAATGGTGTATATATATGCATGGATTCTTATGATGTAAGCGAGTATATAGCAGCTTACATAGAGTTAGACTACCGCTTATTTGTTCCACATGTTTGATTTAGAACTTTAACAGCACATGCTTTATAATCCAAACATATCTGCTTAGCCATACATGAAACGCAACTGGCATTTCTAGGCGATGCAATATTTATAAACAATTAACAAAAGTATCAGAGTGCGTATTACACGACAGCTATATAATATTCACGATGAGTAATGCAGTTTTGTGAATTGAATATTGTTTGCTTGTTATGTCGATCGGATGTTTGATATAGATTAAACAATTTCATCAAAAAAATAAAATCGCTTCTTTAACAGCCAAAATTTGGTGTACGTTTGGTGTTGCATGTAATTTACACGGGTCGTCATTGTTTATAATTAAAAATGTATGCACGTCAATGACAAAGCTCTTATCTTTTTTAAAAAGACATTTCCATTTGCTCATCAATACAGTCACAATTTTGGAAATTCAATCGTTAGCGTAGATAGTTGCTATATACTGTTGCTACTCGATTAAAAGTGATCATACCGTCATTTTTTTTAGATTACAGTGGTTTAAATCCATATATTTCGTTCTTGGTTTTTTCCCGTTTTGCAATTGAATGCAAAAACATTGGAATCTTGGTTTCCAATTGCTAACTGTTTTGTTGATTATAACTTGACGACGTCATTTTTTCGAAGGTACTACAGACCATTAGCTAGCCCTTTATATTTGTATAAAGCTTTCTACGAATATCTTGATTTTCACGAATCGCAAAATTTCGTAAAATTACGAAAATTGCAAAGATATGTTCATGAATATTTGTTTGTCTTTCATAACGCAAGAGTTTCACTTTTTGTCGTTTTTATTATTGTCAGGGGTTTCCTGAGAAGAGTTATCATGGCCGGATCATGGCGTCCGTTAGTGAAGGGCCGTGACGGATGTCCGTTCACATTAAAATTTTGAAAAAAAAACGTATAACTGAGGAACATATTATATACACAACTTTTTTCACTTTTCCCCCTCCGCTCCTACCACTACTTACTTATTTTATTTAATGTTTGCTATGGGAAGCAACGTACCGAAACACCACAGTTGTAAAGTCATATTAGAAGAACAGTTCAAAACATGTTGGCTGGGTTGCAAAAACGACATTTAATTGCCTAATAATTCTTTGTTCCTTCAGGTTTTGAAACGTTAGGTCCATGGGGTTCTCATGCAAAGCAATTTATTTCCGATTCGGGCAAGAGAATTTCGAATGTCACTAACGAAAAGAGAGTCCTTCGGCAGGGCATCGGGGAATCTGGCACACTCGATCATAGTATGTGCCCTTTTACGACATTTAACGAAAAGTCATGACTGTGTCAGATTCGCCCCTTAGAGGGAAATCTGGCACACCATCAATTTGTATTTGTATGGTGTGCCAGATTACCCCACGCCTTCTTCAAATACTATCCATAGACATTCAACGTGGAAATGCAGCTTCTGTGCTCGGTACAATCCAATAATCCCAAGAATTGGATGAACTTTATTGTCTTCTTTCGAATTAAAAACAAAAAGACTTAAGTTTTTCCTGTGTTTCTCGTAAATCATGTAAGTTTCCATGGTTCTGGATGAACAAAAAAGGGTAATTTTTATTAATAGTAGAGGCAACTCCATGGGTGGAAGTTGTGTCATATACAGATACAAATATAGGATAATTTTATGAAGCAAAACTTAAAGCGAAGAAGATTCATTCCTCTCGCGCATCCGTAAGTCTTCAGGATTTCTATCTTTTGATGATTGAGATTGACATAATATGTTGAGTGTTGACAGCCCTTAAGAATTTGTAACTCTGGAAGGCTCATAACTCTTTATTGATTCTAGAAGACTCAAATCCTTCGAGGGTATTATAGAAAATCCGAATCGGTGAACCAAATAACAGGCCAGAGCCCAATAACAATTCAGTCTATATTGCAAACCATGCTGCCCCATATCTCAAGGCTGTATACTTGGGGATGCCATACACACTCAAAATTTTACATGCATATTTTAAGGAATTAAATTCTTAAAATTTCACAATTTTGTAGAAATTAATTCCCATAAAATACACCGTGTCCCAGAATGAAATAAAAATTGAAATCTAAATACAAAGGAATTTTTCTTTATTATTCCAGAATTTTGATTTTATTCTCTACAATTTAATGATTTACAAGTAGGTGCTACTGAACCTTCCATGGACGACTTGTGGCGAATGGATGTTTGTGCGAATAAATGATAGGCGACTCGGATAACTTAACAAAGTAATTTATTGAAGAGCGATATTTTAGTTGTACAAGATCTCAATATGAACTCACGAATTACGTATGATACCAGCGTGAGGGTGACTGTATGTATGTGTGTGTTGAATGATAGGTCAGGAGCCAAGCTCCTTAAACTCTTATCGTTAGAGACGACAAAAATAACCTATGATGTATCGCCCTGAGTCATAGCTAGCTTAAGGTATATTCTTCTTCTTCTTCTTCATAATCTCCCCTTTTGTCTTTCATTCTGAACGATCCATTGCCAGTTTGTCCCCACCATTCGCTTGATCGAGTTCTTCCATCTTTCTGTCGTATCATTGGTGGTCTCCTATTCATTATGGTTTTGGTTCAATGTTCGTATGCCATTCTCGTAATGTGTACTGCCCAATTTCACTTAAGAGATACCCGAGCGAAAAAAATGACTCAAAACGTATAAGCATATATGTATTTTGTCAGTATATGTAAGGATATGTTGATATACTGTTAGCATTCAGCATATGATATATACGTTTATATACTGCTATCAATATTTAAATATATACGGTTTTATACTGTGACCAGTATTTAATCAAATACGTTTGTGTACTTACTAATGTAACAATCAGTCTATGATGAGCCGAGGTAATGAATTTTACGAGGTAAGAGCAATATTCACCTTAACATTTTAAATTGAATCATTAGTAAATTCATGAAACAAATTCTACTTATCGCTTTCACATTATTGTTGATTTCTCTAGTTAGGTCTCGGTGTAGGTTCATTTCTCGTTAGGTGTCTGTGTAGGATCTTTTCTCGTTAGGTCTCTGTGTATTTTTTCTCTCGCGAGGATATCTTCTGTATCTTGTTAGGTGTTAGGAATTAGCAAATAATATGACACTGAAAAGTAGAATTGGTTTCATAATTTCCAATGATTTAGTCGCCATTTTGGATTGACTTGAAGCGTGTTGCGTTGGTTTATTAAAGAGGAACTCTTGATGAGGTAAGATCTTTCAGGCGAGGCAACTAACGATATATATGATGAATTAAAAGCTGAACACGTACACTTATTTCCTTGAAACGTATTTCATTTCTTCAAAAATTAAATAAAATTAAATCAGAATTTTATTACAAAAGAAATGATTAGAAGAAATTACGCCTTTGTTGCCTAATTCACTGATTCGTCATTTTATCTCTAAGCAAAATCCCAAGCATATACTCTGTTCCACTAAGTTAAAAGCTGCCGGTTTCTTCCACTTTTTTACGAGAATTCCGAGGGGTAACCGACTCGGGTAATTGACTACACACCCTCAAAGGAATTGCCGGAGTATCCGGTAAATAATTGTAATTGACCGGAATTGACTGGAATTGACTGGAATTGACTGGAATTGACCGGAATTGACTGGAATTGACCGGAATTGACTGGAATTGATCGGAATTGACTGGAAATATGTGCAATTTTAAGGAATTGAAAGTAAATGAGAGTAAATGGTGATAAGTGTGATTATCGGAAAGAAGTACCAGCGAATGCAAAACCACATTATTTCCTTTTTGTTTTAATTTTATAATCTCCCGCGCAATAAATAACAGTGTACAGTGTTGATCAGTTCCATTTTAGAACAAGTCCAACTTTCTTTTATGTTCAAAAAAATGCACATTGAACGTTTCTTCTTCAGAGGATTCTTGTGAGTCAGATACGGGAGAGTTTGAGCCGCAACAAACAAGTGAATATTCGTCGGTGGAATGTTAGGCTGGGGCATTGCCGATGCGAAATGCTCCAGTTTCAAACCAAATTTACAAAAAAGTGCATCACCGACAATATCATCTATTCCATCAACTTTTCAAAAGCGTAAAATCTTACGATGTCGATCACTTGAACGAAACAAAAAATTGAGTGCTTTGGCTTTTGCTGACGTGTGCTGAACATAGATACTTTACATTCACAATACATAAATCGCAAAGAAATGAAGTTTTTTTCATGTCTTGGGCATAAATTACGGAATTTTTCTCGTAACTTAGGCCTTCAGCATGAAAAGATGTATACGCATCTGTTGTGGACGGTATACTTTTGGAAATTTCGCGGGTTGTAGCCCGAGCGAAGTAATACGTAAATAACTATTCCCGCACGATATATAAAGTCGCATTTCAGTTGTCAGATGCACAAAAGTTTTTCGTCATTTCCTGCATTGGTACAAAAAATACTATCTATCTAAAATAAACAATGATGTGCGATGTGAAATCATTTTTAACAAAACTGAATTCAATTGTACGGTTTAATCTAAATTGAAAAATCTCTTCTAAAAAGTATGAGTAAAAAGTAAAGATTCTGACAAAATGAGTCACAAATGTAGGACAATATGGTTGTTCCAAATTTTAGTTTGATATAGTCTGACGATTCTTTTTCCAAAATGCTTAAGGGTTTAACTTTGACTTTAAATTTATATCTATTTGAAAATATCGAGCAATTATTTCGAAAATTCGTGGAATTGAAGGAATTGATTGGAATTATAGTAATTGAAGGGCGAATCCGGCAAATAGTGGTGTTAATCCGGCAATTAAAGAAATAAAAGGAATTAAGAGCAATTAAAAGGAATTGAAAAATATTGACAGGAAGTACCTTTAGAAATTGAAAGGGAGTGGAAAGGGAATTGAAAGGGAATTGAAAGAAATTGAAAGGAATTGAACGGAATTGAACGGAATTGAAAGGAAATAGAGCGAATCCGGCAATTAGACGAGTTGGTCCGGTAATTGAGGTAATTGAACGGAATTGAAAGGAATTAGGAATTGATTTGCCACCATTTTGGCCAGTCGGTTACCCCTCGGAGAATTCATTTCGCAATTGTTTGGTTTTTTCTCCACATCGTTACGTTGTTTGTTCATTATATTAGTCAATTATTGTCAAGTACAGCGAAAACCTAAACAGTGAAAATCGTTTTTGTTCACCGATTTTCATTTTGTAAGTTTTATCCGTTTGATTCGATTTTCGTTCTCAAATATTTCATCAAAAAAGACAAGTGTTCTAAAGCATATTTTGTTAATAATCTTTTTAGCCATTCATCGCTGATGATGTAATAATAAAATTACGAAACGTTCGACAGAAGACATAACCGCTTTTTAGTCGCATTTGGATCGATAAATTGAGTAACTTTCAACCAGTAATTTCTCATTGCCAACATCAAGAAACGTACGTACCAATTCTTTTGATTAACAAACACAATTTATAACGTTTTTTCTACAGTGAACGACATCTCAAATGTCTCACTGTCATTTTTTTCAGAGAATGTCGTTGTGAATTTGCAATGACACAATAAAATTCTCAGAAAAATTTGACAGTGAGACATTTGAGATGTCGTTCACTGTACATCGATAGAAGGTAGATGGTATGGCATACTTATTCAAGAGATCTCTACACAAGTATGGATTGTGGATTTGAGCAATATTTCACAGGACTCTCAATGATTGACGCTGTCGGCAAGTCGGTCACATTTGTCACTTCACCGAACAATATGAACGAAAATTAAATTTCCTAACAAATGATTTTGATTTTTAAACTTCGTATCTCAAAAGACCCGACTCGAAGGCAGTGCCATCGCTGATTTTTGCGGTAGTGACTATAACAATTTCCACAATCTATTGCAGTAATCCTCTCATTTCCATTCAAGTATCAATATTCAGCAATGTTTGAATAATCAAAGTGAACAGTTAAATCCAGAATTTCCTAATTCTTGAATAGAAATGAGATAAAGGGGAAAAAGTGCCTTAATACTTGTGTATAGACCTGTAGAATAAGTATCCCAAACGAGGGGTGACTCACTTCTAGATTAAATGGATTAAATGGAATACAAATTGATTAAATGGATTAAATAGGAAAAAAGTTCATTTTACCAAATACTGTAAAAGTCTTAAAAATTGTTGATTTTGATCGAACCACGTACTACAACTCATACTACAATGTTAAAGAGCGAAAAAATCCACTTTTGGGAGTTTTTGGTGTAAAGTGGATTAAATAAATTTAATACCATTTTTAACAAAAACATTTTTTCCGAAAATAGTAGAAAAATATTGAAAAAAACAGGCTACATCTAAACCGTACCTAAATGACAGATTTGCAATTTCTTGGGTAATTACAGCCTGGCGTAGAGTAATTGCGCTCAACATTTTTTAACATTGTGACGAAGTGGTGACTGAAAGTTGGGAAGCTGATTTATTCTTTTTTAATGAATTTCAATTGATTAGGCTGATCCTAGTCAACATAGATCTCCCTGAAGATCATTCGAACAAAAGTACAGAGTACTAAGGATTAGAGAATGGTCAAATGAGTGTCGACATTGGTGTGTAGATACTTACATCATACCTTCGTAGTTCACTAGACATGCTCTGTTATGTAAAAACCGTATTTTCAACAACAATATTTAATAAGCTCTTGATAACAGCCGTTTTTAGTGAAGTGCATTCACTGCACTTCTCTTGTGCTACGCACAGAAATTGCACCATTTTTAATCATCGGAAGTCAATTCCGGACCATAGTTGTTCATAGATGAAATATTGGCAGTGAAGAATTGCTCAAAAATGTCGAGCTGATTGGACGCGTTGACTCCCGCAGCGGTCTTCTTTACAGGTTCACGCTTTCTACCAATAGTTTTGGCAGGCACGTTTTTTCTGATTTTCTTTATCTTTCCTTCATCGCTGCTGGTCCCCGACTTCTTTGGGCGTCCTCTTTTTTTCGGAACTGCTGTGGCCTGTACATTCAACTGTTTTCTCTGCTCCTTCATGTCACGCCGTTTCCTTTTTTCATCCAACACCTTCTTAAACTCTGCGGATGTTATTATTTCCGAATGTTGTTTTTCTCTCCGCTTTCTCTTGGATTTCTTTTGACTGCTTGCGGTGGGGACAGGAACTATATCACAGAACTTGGTGTCGATTGAATCGTTTGGTAGCACAGGAACGACAGGCTCTACAACCACGAATCCGTCATTTATCAATTGTTCTTCAGTCGCGTCTCCCATTTCCAAATGCTCGATTTCAGCATCTTCAAATTCAATCTCCGAAAGACAATCGTCTGACGTTTCAATGGTGGATGGAAGTGTTTGCTCATTCTCTTCGGTTCGGATAGCCTCTGGTTCAACATAAAAATCATCGTCGGAAAATATGTTCGGATTGTATGGATAAATTCCTGCCGACTGGAAGCCATTAACTGCCTTTTCAGTAGAACATGTATCCGTTTGCCTTCATTTGGTTATCGCAAGCGTCGTTGAAAGCTGTGCTGAGTGGACCAAAAATAGTTAAATCCAAGGGTTGGAGGCGATGAGATGTATGCGGCGGTATCGAAAGCATCACGATGCCATTGTCCACGCAGAAATCAAATGCTTCAACCGAGCAATGAGTGGAATGATTGTCCAATATCAGCAGAACCGGATTTGCGCAGGAAGCATTGGTTTTGTCTTTGAAATGGGCGAGCCATTCGACGAATAGTTCTTCGGTTATCCATCCCGATTTGTGTGCTTTGTAAATCGCTCCAGGCGGTCCATCAATCATTAGACTTGCTGTCATACGAACTCGGGGGAATATGATCATCGGCGGTATGTAATATCCAGCGGCACTTACTGCACAGGCAACAGTATGATTCCTTCCGCGTTCTCCACTCGTCGCAGATACGACTCGCTTCATTCCTTTCTTTGCGATAATCGTTTTCGGTTTGTGCACGATGTTTTTTCCAGTTTCATCGAAATTGAATATGCGGTCGGCTTGGAAGTTGTACTGAGACATGACTTCCTCGAGGTTCTTGTAAAATCGGTGCACTTCCACCTTATTGAAGGCCTTTATGCGGTTGATACTCGTGGCTTCTGGTTTCCGAATACTTATTCCGTGATGTCGTTTCATGAATCCTTCTAGCCAGTCTTTCCCTGCCAGCTTGTTTACCTTGCTGAACCGATGGGGAATCCCTTTCTTTTCAGCGTAATCGAACACAGCTTTTCTGAGCTCCAATTTTGTGAGTCCGAAAAATAAATTTGTCATCTTGATGCAGTGTCCGGCGATCTCATTTTCTGTTTCTGGAGAGAAAACCGGTTTCGTACCCAATCTGGGGGCTTGAGTTGTTTTTCTGTGAATCGTTCTCGTAGAGTTGAATATGGAATGTCAAATCTTTCTGCGGCTTTTCTTAACGACATTCCATCACGAACTTTTAAAATGGCGTTCTGAAGCTGTTCGATGGACCACTGTCCTCTTGTCCTTTTTCTGACATGATTTCTCGGCATCTAGAAAAAGATTTAATTGGGTAAGAGACAAACGAGCTTAAACTCTTTGATAGAAATGGTGGCTACAATTCCACCACTGTGTCGGTCGCTTTTACCCGACCATGCAAGCCGAGAGAAAAATTGAATTTTAACCAGAAATGGAACGAATATCGTTAATAAAACTTATAAAAAACGTTCGGCAGATTTCATTTTATGAAGTGGTAAAAGAAAATGCCAAAACTTAAGAGTACACGAGACTTACCGTCGTAAAATACCGGACACAAATTTCTTAGCAAAAATCATGCAATTTGGTTTTTCGGTTATGACACTAAAACGGCTATGCTTACTACAATAGAAACTGTTTGAAAATAGTGTTGCATGATGAAAGTAAATGAAATGAAAAAAAAAAAATTATGGGAAAACCGCGACAATTTCAAAATATGGTCGTGACTGGTATTACCCATTGGCTGCCATTCCCCTACAACTTCAGAATTGGAACATTGAAGTTGCTTCGTTCTCCGTACGCGAATTGATTCTGTACGATATCCCAATTTCAAAATAAGACCAAATTCTTCTTTTCGTTATTTATTCTTCTGACTACTGGGCCCATAACCTGTAGGAAGTTAAGGATATGCGTGGCAGAACGAACAAAATAACTTGATCTGAATCCGAATATTGGCTTTATTGAGAACAGAATTGAATAATTTAGATGTTTTGTTGTAAACATATCGAAACAGAATGAACAACTTCATTTTGTCAACCAAGTAACTAGATTGATTGCAGGATTACTGTGACTTCCAACAGTGATTACCATATGGACCTAGCTTTTTATGTACCAAAGACCGAAGGCGACGAAATTTTCAAAAATTGATCCGACGGCAGCACAAAACTAAAGTGTGAAAATTTGTTTTCTTCCATAAAATGATCAGACGGACCAGCTGAGTAGATTTCCGCTTGAGCTTTAAGAAAAACTGAAATGTTATGTAAAGACTGCTGCACCGCTATATAAGAAAGCCCACTGCAAAATGCATCCGATTTCGACAGGTCGTTGTTCAAAAGAATCCCTCACACTGACTGTGTGTCATAGAAATTCGTGGCGATAAAGATACATACTTCGATTTGATATCAAAGTGTTCACTTCTTTTGGCGAGTTCGTCGATCCAGTTTTCTGTCTGTGTGTATGATTAAAACAACCATCCACTTTCAATAATTAGTAAAATAATTTATTAAAATAACGATTTTTTGATTGATATCCATATCTTCAAAATAATAAAATTTGTCTAAATATAATGTTTTCAGTTAAGAGATAATTTGTTTTATTTACAAAGTTGATTTTTCTTTTATTTAAATTAAATTCACTTTATCAGTAGGAGTGTCATCTGCTTGTAAAATAATTGCAACTTAAATCAGACTAAATTTATTAATTGTGAGTGCAACGCAATCAATTTTTATGAATATATTCATGAACGAAGTTCGTTTTTTTGCCTCTTACTTTTTCAATTTTTCTGCATTAACATTAATTTGAACTGTCCATTATCAATACGCTTACACAGGAAGAAACAATTCAAATTAATCGGGATCGAGATAATAAACATTGAACAACCCCGAACACAAATCGTTAGTTACACAAAATATGGAGACTGTTTATTATCGACTATTTTTCATCTTGCTGATATGTTTGATGGCATCTTTTCCAGAAAGTCATTGGCCAGAACCTGTTCAATTTCGGCTAGACAATTTGTCACCTCCTTTTCGGCCGTATCGAAATTGTGTGGTGGCCAAATAGCACCCAACGTTGAAAAGAAGCTGTACAAATCTTGAAGATTGTTTATGCTTTGACAAGTCAGTGTCAGATAATGACCCTTGTTTGCGTTAGCAGCCTGTGTAACAGAAGAAGTCAATGCAATTAAATCTAGTGTCCTATTGTTGCAACATATTGACAAAATACTAACCGGTGAGTGAGAGGTGAATCGAAGGTCCATTAAACAGGAAATTCTTCGCACGTGCGGTATAAAAATGGATGACGACAATTGAATATCTTGGATACCATTTATTGAATCGCCGACTGGACAATCATTTTGACTTCCAACGAATGCCCAACGGTACCTAGAATCGAATCAATTATAAACCGTACATCAACGACAGTCGACAAGAAAGCCAACCGACTTACATTTGAAAATGTGGCAGATTTGTAGCCGGCAACACGCATCCAAGCTCCAATAATTTTGCCGTTTCCAATTGAACGGATCGCCAATTGAGAAGGTGATGTTGATTCAATACACCGTTAGCCCAGGGCGCATCGATACCAGCCAGTACGCGAATTTGTTGACTAAATTGGTTGAGGAATTTTCAGATTAAAATATTGAATTGATTGATAGAAGAAGCAGATGATTGGGCAACAGAAACAAGATATGAATGACAACAGTCACCAATTCCACTTTGAAATGAATAAACGAAATTTTTACACAGAACATACAAGGCGCAACGATTAACTGAGGACAAACAGAATAATTGGTCAGCTACCTTTGAGTTTGGGTTCTGTGCGGTCCAAAGATGTATCGGAAATGTGAAGAGAATTTAATCAAATTGTTCCTCATCAAATCAACGCAAAATAGCTGTACCTTAATTCCTCACTGTCGGCCTTTAACTCCTGTTCCATGGCCAAAAACACCTGAACCATCTCAGCAATGATTGTCGGCCACAAAGATGTTACATGGTCTGGAGACATTCTCAGCAATAATACACGAAAACATAAAAATACAGACGCTTGAACCGCAGGAGCAACAGATGGCAGTCTTAAACTGTTGGCTAGTTGTTCTGGAAGATAGAAATGCAATTGAGAAAATTGTAGGAAACTCTCTTTCGGATAACGGTTACCTTGAATTTCGGGCATATATTTGTGGTACTGATCCAATTCACTACAAAATATCACAAAAGCTAAACGTTTCAGCAGCAATGCCCGTTGTTCGTATTCCTGTTCGCGTGACGTGAATATGTTGAGACCACCAGCTTGTGTTAGTGATACTCTTCCCATCAATTCGCGGAATGTTGTATTGTCATAGGTCATTAAGCTATCTAATATGGACTTCCAAAATGGCAAACATGAGACGTCCATTTGGAAAAATGTCGGATCGAGCACCAAATCAAACATGTCCTTGCGCCAAGCTTTCCGCGTATACTAAGGAAGTGAAACTTTAACGTTGGAACACTAATCTAACAAATTGAGATGTTCTCACCTGAAAACCGCTGAGACTAGCAAGCAATTGAGAGCATGCGTAGAACGACGGAATATTTCTGACGGTGTGGTTTTTCAAATACGGCGTGATGTTGCCCATCAGAGTGGTTACAATAGTCACCACTTTATCTTTTTCCTGTGAACCGTAGGCCACGTCCAGTAAATTGGCCAGAACTGCTGCCATCACCGACTGTGCCTGCACCGAATACTGCTGATTTCCCACGTTGGGTGTGGTCTCTTTAAATCCGTCTACAAACGAGTGCGGAATGTCTTCTTTGACGGTAAAATTTCGGCGCAACCAAGTCGTTTGTTCCAGTCTAGCACCGGCAACATTTGACAACGCTTCAACCAAACGTGATGTTACGTCGTGCAAATCTCGCAAATCTTTACGATCTTGGAAGGGCATCTGCGGACACCGTTGAACGAATTCGTTCAAAATCACTAATATCACAAATTGTGCTGGTGCTATGAGGCTGATTCCATCACGAAGTAGTGCCAGCAATGAGCTCCAACAATCACTAAGTTGCGCACCGGGGGCTTGCTTCATATAGAAGTAGAACAATTCCAATGCACTCACTTCGATGCTGAGGCCGATTGGTGGATGATGGATGTTGGGAGGTGATTTGACAACGCTATGAAGTGTCTGAACAAATGAATCCATCGGCATCACACGGATATTCGATACCAATTTAACGAGGCTAAGTTGATTTGCACAGGCTTGAGGCAAGTACATGTTGGTGATGTCAGTTCCGGAGTTCTGTCGAGATGCCATCAAAATGGGATCGCTATCTCGTCGTGTATTATCTGCCCTTTCTTGCCATGTAACGGAAACAGCGGCCAGAAAATTGATGCCGTGGTGTAGTGAGATTGGACTCAAAAACTCCAAAAGCTGTTGCTTCACTTGCCTCGTTTGACCAATTTGGGTATCCCACAATCGAGCAACACTAGCTACAATGACTGGTAAATGACTAAGAACGGCATTCCTTGCGGCCATAATTTGAGCGTTTCTGCTCTGGATCTCGTTTGATTGGGGTGTGGAGAGTATAGCGTGCACGATGTTATTCAAAAGTTGTCCAGTGTTGGAACTTTGAGCGGATGTGCTTATCTGCGGGTACGTTTGATTGAAAAGATGTGTAAGCGACGTCTGTTGAGTGTTATCCAAAAGGCAATAATGTGAAAGAACTGTGACCGCTTCGAGTTGTGTGACCGCATATTCAGGTGGAATGTAAGAAGTCTGTTGTGAGCGGGCAATTTGGTCGATATTCGCACAAATTTGATGAATCACACTGATCACAATGTTTGTTAAGCTGCCAAAGGCGAAGCAATTAAGTGAGGATGTAATCACATCGGTCCAATTTCTATGCAAATGACGTAAGTGATCCGATTGCAACGCTTTTAGTACGGCCGACAGGAACATAGGTTGTTGACTTATTGGACAGTTAGGTAGATATTTGACATTTGTCGGAGTGCTGGGACTCACACGAGTCGGTGAACTGGAACTTCCATCTTGAGTCATCACAGACTTGATGGACTCCTCGCCCTTTTGACAGGTCACCTCGAATTCCAACTTTATCACACTCAGAAGCAGCCGGAGCAATTGCACTTGAACGGATTCTACATGCATCTTATCATCACCTTGCTCGTTGAACGATAGTATGCTCTCTGTGAATGTTAGGTCACTTTTACTATGAAATGAATGCACGCATGAGATGAGGCAGTGCAATAGAATTTTCTGCAATTTACACTTTCCCATCAAGTCGGAAATATAGCAAGCCAATCCTTTTCCCATATCCTTGACAATCGATATGAGTTCAGTGCAAATCATTGTCAGCAGTTCAATGCTGGCTAGTTGAATCTTGCAATTTCCATTTATGTCATCGGATGTGGGCAATTTACTGATGTCGGCCGCTTCCTTTTGAAAGAAGCTTCGAGCGTAGTAGAGGCAAACTGTGACTAACACTTCCAGGTACATACAACCACGATACACATTGTTGAATTCGCTGTTGAGAATGCTACCGGAGAATCCTTTCCCGAAAATACTTTTACGATGACGAACCAACAACTGTTTCATTGGACTACTCGACATTGATGACGTTATCGACAGACACAGAAACGTTCTACAGTCGCTCGCAATTACATTCCGTAGCGTCTGGAATGCATACAGTACTTGCTTGGTGTCATAGACACCGTAATACAAAAGCATGTGCGTATGAAATGGATGCAATCGATCGAAATGTCTTTTGCGGTCTTGTGAGATCTTACGCGGAAGAAATTTGACATTTCCCTGCATCTCAGCATTCTTCCGCAATATTTCGACATTTTTCTTGCTGATTTCAAACGTTCCCTCCGCCTTCTGCCAATTCAGTTTCTGCTGAGAGATTTCTTCACTCTGTCGATTTTCTTCTCTCGCTCCATCAATGCTGTCCAGCTGTCCCATTTTCTCTTCTGTTAATTCACTATCACATAAACTCAACGATTCCGGTTCAACACTTTGACTTTTCTCTCGGCTCTGTGTACTATCGCTCGACGTCTTCGACGTGCAACTGTACCGTTTGGACGAATCACGCAAAATTGATTTCGTTTCCTCGATGTTCGGCAACGATTTCGATTGCCTAACGTAATCGTCGTCATCACATTTATCAGTTGCGTGATCAAGTATGTCGATCGCTAAGTGTTCCACACCGCCAGCACTAGATGATGAGTGGCTGAAATAATCCTCAGCCGGAGTTGATTCTTCCAAACATATGTCAATGCCTTCACTAACTTCCGCCAGCGACATTTCGATTTTTTCGATTACCCGTGAGCCACTCTTTGTTACCTTTAAGTTGGAAAGACGGAATTAACATCACCGAGAATGATTTCACTGAAAATTATCCTCACCTGGTATGTCTTTCTGTTCTTCGTTCGATCATGTTCGGTAAGTTGGTCTACCACTCGGTCGCAGTCTCCTGAAAATCGTTTGATATCAGATGACGTTTGAATGGGATTATCTCGTTCCACACTTTCTTCATGGCGGTCCGACTCGGTCTCACTATAACTTTCATCCGTTTCTTCTTCGCACGACGAATAGTAACCTTCTTTCAGGGCCGGTGGTTGATTCTGGCATGCCTCGTTGCTGTTCAATTCGACTTTAGTAGAGGCACTTCCACTGCACGTTAGAGAACAGTTCTCTGAATCACCAGCTTCGAACACAGCATCAAAATCGGTTGAGTTGTCAAGGGGATTAACGATCAACGAGATGTTGCTATCAACGGAAGATTTGAAGATAAGTAACGATAAACAATTGTAAGACATTTTCCGACACTCACCTAGCACTTTCCGATGGTAATGATGACTTGTCGCTGATGTAGTTCGACGTTTTGTTTTTGTTTCCAATCGTGACGCCAAAGAATTTCTTCTGCAACGATCTGATTGGGCTACGCTTTTTCGAACGAGCCATCTCGATGTGATACTTAATGTTGCCATCTTCCGAACTAATTGCGTACACATCCTTATCAGCTACGTTTTCACCATCCATTTCATCCGACCGATCATACAGTGAATCGCTGACATTGTCGTCCGTGTCACGTTTGATTAAATGTGCATGGACGACACTGATCCGTTTGGTGCTTGCACCCAACATTATCTTAAGCAACGGGCGAATCAAACGACTCAAATCGCCATGCAACAGTGACTCTTGTAACCATTTCGTCACAAACGTTCGAATTGACAAATGGTATGGTAATGCCAGCTGGTCCAACACTTTCAACAATATGCCTTCGAAGCCCTTTGCATTGTGTGTTTCTCGTCCATGTTCCCACAGTAGTTCGAATTTCTTGAATCGATCGGATTCACATTCGGTTAGCGATTCGTTACAGTCGAATATGGTTTGCGGCGGTGGAGTACACATTATTTTCATATCACTCAGTCGCTCCATCTTATATCGTGAGATGCGATCAACTCTTCGAGGCTCTAGGTTAATTACGGTAGGGCTGCTGCTGTTCAAATCGACATACTCAACATCCGACCATTCAACGTGCGAGTTACCAATGCGATGACTGACGATAGTTTCGACGATACCGCTTGATAAGCAATTGTGTAGCTGATACAGAAGTGATGTGGTCTGATACGGATCTATTGTTTGGTCCCCAAGGATGTCCCAAAGTGTTGATGTTATGACCTATAATGAGAAAAACATTTAAATTTTAGCGGGATACAATGCTTTAGGAGAGTTAACGAGACTGTTTGCCTTCCTTAACTTATGTCTTTACTTTAGCTTCCCTACTGAATGAAAGAGGTACAGCAGAGGAACACCCAATAGGTATTGTTCGGTGACAGAATTGAAACGCATACACTTCAGGGACAATCGCATTTATTCAGATTTTTCGGTTCGATTACCGGCCACTTGGCACAACAACTGCAAGATTGTTCGAGTCGGTCGACCAGACATACGATTCTTCTCCAAATATCCAATCAAGTTATTGTTGACTGCAAAGCCATTTCCTCCCAGATCCAAGTGAGCAAAATCGGTTTGTTTGTTGAAATTGGTCAAAAATGCTGCATTTATGCAACTCCGTCCCCGACCCATGCCTTCGTTCGAAATGTTAGCGTTATGATGGTCTACCACTTGACGATTGTAGTATTTCCAGAATGGCAATTGCCACACTCGGTCGCCAGTTATTTGTCCAGCTTTCTGAATCTCTTCCCACAGACACGATTGATTACAAAATACTCCAGCAGCTGCACCACCCAAAACGTTTTCGATGTGGCAAGTTGAGGTAGACAATGTCATAATGAATTTGGGCTTGTAAGTTTTATTGGCGTGCACCATTGAATCAGCCAGCAATAAAACGCCAGCATTTCGGGGATCGCTTATTGCCAAAGTCAATCCATTCGCACATCGTACTATGTCGCGAGGCTTAAAGGCCATCCCTGATGGCATGTTCTCGCATAAAGGAACCAGACCGACAACGTTTATCGGTAGACCTAAAATTGAAGCTGCCCTTATCACGGACACTACTGTCGCAGCACCAGACATTGAACATTTTCCAGTTTTCTCTAGTTCCTTGGTACTTTTAATGCTCAATCCTCCGCTGTTGAATGTCAGTCCTTCTCCAATCAGACATACGGGTTTTTGGTCAGAGTGTCCACCTCTGTAAAATATTTCCAGAAACACTGGCGGCTCACATGAAGTCTTCGCAACGGCTAACATCGCTCCAAATTGCATTGATTCCAGCCACTCCATGTTTCTCACATTGACTGTTACACCACATGGATCGAGCATATCAACTGTTGCGTCAGCAAAATCAATTGGTGTCATCTGACATGCTGGCACCTCACACATGTAACGCGAACGATTTTGTGCTTCTGCTTTGATCATTCCGCATGTCCATGCCTCAATATCACTTTGATCGAACAGTTCCAGTTTCGGGACGGGCTTTTTCTCAGACTGAATTTTGTTCATTTGGAATTTAAAACTGGCCAAGCTTGCTCCTTCGGCCGCTTGTTCTGGATGGTTCATTGAATCCAGATAAATATGCGTACAGCCCTGTTCCTCCAATGCTTTAAACCCTCTTCCGGCTGCAATTCGTACATTTTCCAATGGTTCAACTATGGACTCGGCTGTATTCAATCCCTGACCACTCGGCCCGAGTCCGACCACACAAATCGTCGAATAATCCGGATAAATATTGTTGAAAGTTGCAAACTGACCGACGACGCCACTTAAACCAAACGTTTGAATCGCTTCCGTTAATTGACCGTGGCAGTGTTCATTGATTTGTCGTCCGATTGTCGAAAGAGTGAATGGATCTCCTGAGTCACATTTTTCATACAAACCGATCACCAGGCCTTTCGAAACTCTTGCGCAAGTCGGATCTGTTTGAGTAGAATAATTTCGCGCTCGGCACACCCGTGTATAACTAGCAAATTTCTTATGTTGGGCCACTATGACGGCGGATTTAAGGGTTGTTTTAAACAATTGTAACATTTTCAAAAATATATGGCAGAACCTCTTTCTTCGGCGAGAAAAAATTTAGATTTGAAATATTTCGCAGATTCCCGGCCTACTGTTGTCCATATGCTCAATATAAATTCTGAACAGGGTAGACTAAGCGAACGGTTTACTTGGCGCGGATGACATTTTCATAATTTTAATTATTTTCTTCAAACTCACCTGAACAACCCTTGTTTTCAATTCCAGATAGTTGATGTGTCCGAATTTCAATAAAGGTATCATCACCACATAGGTCACACCTGGACTCGACGAATGTTCCAATTGTGACTTCAGTAAGCTAATCAATTCGAACAATGTTGATACAGTTGCCAGTTGTAGTTCTCTGTCAGACTTACAGTAGCATGCTATCAAAACCAACACTTTCAACCAAACGGGTGGCAGTAATACTGTAATACCTAGCCGTTAGTAAACTGTTCTGATTGCGACCCAAAATTGAACCACTTACCCGAATCGTCAATTCCCAAATTCTGATTATAACTAGGGAAGGTAGACATCTCCATCAGTAAACTGGACGCCAGTTTCACAGCACTTCTTAAGGAATGACCTAATCGTAGATTCATTAACTGTTTGATTGATGCTTCGGTATTCTCGTCGATGGTCTTCCTCGACTGTACACTCTCAGCACTTCCATATTTATCACTGTCCGACATACATTCTTTATAGTCGTAATCACTTGTGTCACTGGACGCAGCCGCCGGTTTCGATATTGTCTTATGCAACAGATTGTGCAACATTGTCGTTCGGCTCAAATCGTTCACTTTCAGTGTGTCGAACATTTTATCAATTTTATCACTCTGGCAATTGTCCTCGATTATATCTTCATTGGATGTTATCGAACCATTTTGACTAGAACCGTTCGTTAAATTTATCGTCACCGAACAGGACGGTTTGGTTGTGGTATTTGAATGTATGTGCAGGATTTGTCGGGAAAAATAAATCTGGAAAAATGCCTCGTACTGCTTGATGCATTTTTCGATGATCGAATATTCCTGGATGCTGGTCTCTTGAAACTCGGCAGCATTCGGGTCGGCATTCTTGTCAACGTGATCCTTGTCCTGGTGAACCGAATCCAATGACTCAAAGTTGTCCTCTTCTATTTTCAAATCGGATGCACTTTTGCCCTTCAGATTGCGTAGCTTCATGCTCGGCGAGAATCGTTTGGTTTTTGACTTTTTATTTCGACTATCGAGGTCTGGTGTCGATCCGGCTGATGGAATATTTTCAATGCTATCCGATATCTGGAAATGAAGAGAATGTGCTAAGTGATGGAACAGCCATTTACTTGGCGACGTATACTCACATCTTTATCCAATTCCAACAATTTCGAATAAGATTTGGACTTTTTCGTTTTCTTTGGACTCCTTTTGATGATATTTTGATTGGAATTGGATCTACGGATTGGTTCGTCGTCGTGAGTGGCCTGAAAAACATATATTTCGATGGTAAGAGGACATCGTCGAACGTAGCGAGTCTTCAACACTCTCACCTGATTTAATTTCGAATCAGATTTGCTTTTCTCCAACGATGTCAGTCCTTCAGAATTGGTTGTCTTTGTTACGTCTTCCGAACACGGCCTTTTCGAAGAAGAGGACAACTTCAATTTTGTCGGACTACTGAAATGTTCACGAAAATATTTGACATCGTCAAACCTTCGGAGTCAAATCGAAACAAAAATGACTTACGTTATTGTCGGCTGCACACGAGAAACTATTTTAATGCACAACTTCAAAGACGCTGCTACTTCGTCGGATGTCAAACAATCTGAATATGCGGTAAGGATCTTCACCACCGACAGAAACACCCGTGGAAGATAGACTCGCGTCGTTTCATTGTACATTTCCAGCGATATCGTTTCCAACAAAAATTCGGTAAGGTGACACACCTCGCACAGACTGGGATCGCCGGAACCGACTCTAGAAAGCGTTTCTTGTGCCGCGTTCGAAGCGTTTAGATTCTTAGCCAGATTTGATGCTTCGGAAACGGTTTTGCATGACTTTTCGTACGTTGTTGTCATGAAATTCCAGATGTAGGATGGATCAAATGTGGCGAACAGAAGATTTGCTGATTTCGTCACCTCAATGTTGCCGTGCGATAGTGACATGGTTCGAATAACGTCGCACATCACATGATCCAAAATAACCGGTCCGATTTCAACTAAAAAATACGAAAATTGTTTGTCACGTCTAGCCGTGTTGAATATGAGTCGAAAATTTACCCTTGTCCAACAATGACACCATTATTCTATATGGCTTCAAGTCAACTGGTGTGTACTGGAGGCTGATTTTCAAGGTGCATTTGATCGCTTCGATTAAAACATCCTTGGAATATTGATCGAAATACGATTTGTTCGATACTTCTGGTGAATCGGTCGTCACTGCGGGTGCTAAACGTTTCTGTTGGTTTGACACTTCACTTCCCAGCAGCCACGAGTACAATCGTCGGTTCAGCGACATATCACGTCTTAATATGGTGTTTAAGCCATTGGTAACTAATTTTATCAGGTCAGGTTTGGTCAGAAGATTGGTGTGCATGGGGAAACCAAGTAGAAGAAATTCCAATGTGTTCCGCTGCACCAGTATGACGGGGTCATTCAAACAGGCCACAAGACCAGACATCTTCAAAATTATTATTTTTCATAAATTCTCTGTACATTTTCAACGACCTCAAAAATCCACTTACAAGTACGTCATGATTTCGCCCCATAATACTCATTTGCTCTTGCATACCGACCCGTTTGTTAAAATGATCTAGCAAATACGAAATAGCAGGTAACCGAATCGAAGCATTGGTAGCCACGCACTCCCAAAGGCATGTGTAAAAGTAGGCAGGATTTACGGCAGAACAAACCTAGATTAAAATGTTAAATTAATGCTAGTCAGTGAATTAGCCTCATTTCCACAAGACATACCTGACTGAGCAACGAATTGGTTCTTTCGAAATGATCCAGACCTGACTCGTAGCCGGGAATAACTCCACTTAAGAATCCGCTCAGCGCCGGACGCAATTTATCACCTAATGGAACAAAGTATGTTTCGTAAATCTTTAAAAGCGAAGGCCGAACATTCATTGCTGCATAGCCGAGTAACGGGAAGAGACCAGAACTGTAATAATAATTGGCGTCATTGAAATGATCTGGTTATGTATCACTTTCACTCACCTGTAAATAAATAACTCTGTCGCTAATCGTTCTGGTCCTGTTTTACTGAATATCACATCGTATGTGTCGAGTGCCTTTAAGTGTACACCAGACGGTAAAGCGGGATGCATGCATTGTGCTAATCGTTTCGATATTTTTATTCGCCTAGGTATAACGTGGTATTGTGTATTTCCCGATATTGCCTAGAAAAGGATGTGAAATTTAGCTGGACAAATTATTTTGCTTAGAGAGAAGGGACCCTTCTGAAGGGTGCAAGTCTGGAAATAATTACGGTCATTAACTTAAACTATTAGAGGTCGTCCATCACATGAACATGAGTGATGTAAGGACAAGAGTGATTCAGAATACTTTGCGCACAACATTTTTTACTGTTCATCACTGAGGTCAGAAAAAACGTTTTAAGATGTTATTGTATACTCAACCGAACATGGTTTACTGTAGATCTCATTATGTTTACAATTTACATGTTACATCAACTTGCATGATGTCATCGATGGTTTCTTTAGTCGTTTCTATATTCAACTACACGCTACTTCATGAAGAGCTCGTGACATCACCAAAATAAAGATATTTAAGATATTTTAACATATAATGAAGACGTTGACGAATATTTTCAGTTTTGACTTTGAGAAACCCATACGACTGGAATTCAGAATATTTTGCGACATGCCTTTACAACGGGGTAGGGTAATCTCGCACACCACACAAATTCATGGTGTGCGAGATTCACCTCTAAGTGTGAAAGTCATGACTTTTCGTTACATGTCGTAAAAGGACGCATACTATGATCGCGTGTGCGAGATTCCCCGACACCTTTACAACATTCAGCTGAAGTTGGGAATTGAGATTATCTGTAAAGTCGATTTTTGAAAATTGTTTTCTTTTGAAAAATCCCGGTTGTCGGTACCCTGATTGACCCTAAACTTTTTTTGTTTTTCATCTTCAATGTGTTTTCGTCTTCAATATATCATCACAGAGAACTATGCAAGGCTAAATGGGTATATAAAATAAATCCCATAAAAAAGGGACTGATAAATTGGCTTCAGCGTAATATTATGCGAATCAAATCACTGACAAGACTATCCCAAGAATGAGAGCGAAAGAAAACACTAACACAACTCATAATAAAGCTTCGATAACTTTGTTACTTTATTGTATTGCGCACTTGGCTTTGTATATATTGACCGTTTTTCTGTCTCACGTGGTTCATATTTCTTACCTTTTAAATAAGAGCTAGATTTTCGTCATGTATTTACCAACAATAACAGTGAGAGAATTTCACTAAGAGTTGATCAACAATAGATTGTGATGAGTAAATATCACTGTTATATTACAGAAAAAAAATGTAACTAAACGGACCCTTAAGTTACAAATCACAGTTACAGGGAACGTCAGTGATATTTAGACATGAATTTGTCAGCTGGTTCACTAATACAAACAAAATCGCTTATACGTCTTTCTACCGTTTTACCATTACCATACCAAGCGCGTACGCTTAACTATTTCACCCATATAAGCAGTAAAAGTAGTTTTGTTTTTATAGAGTGGACCAACTGATAAACAGCTCAAGCAATTGCATGTTTACATCCCTTGCTGGACGTTTTCTTATTACTCTGCCGTGCTAAACTAATCTTTTACCATGTCCTTCCGTTATATCAGCAAAGATCCTTTGCTCTAATTCCAAACGTCATCAAAACTCAAGAGTACTAAATTTACAATAAAAATTTCCAACAAGGTTACTTGAGGCCAGTTTTTAGCCCCGTACGAAGTACTGGGGGCTTATAAGATTAATATGCCGTTTGTAACATGTTGAATTGGAAGCAGACGGTAAGGGCAAAGCATTTGTCTATGTTCATAGATAACGAATCCGCAATAAAAAAAATGTCCGTCTGTCCGTGACCCCTCTAGCTAGAGATCACAACCTTTTTTCAAAATTCTTTTTTTCCCCGATTGGTATCGACAAAAGTAAGGTCAAGTTCGAAAATGAGCATGGTAGGGTCGGCCCTTCCAGAGCTAGGGCCCTATAGGTGTTTTTCAGTCTTTCGACGATATCTACCGAAATACGCACGCAATAGCTGCTTGTGATATATCAAATGAAAGGTATTGACGAGTAGAACCAAGTTGCTGAACATTTTTTTTGGGTAAGATGCAACGCGGGCTTGTTGGGAGGGCTCAAAGGTCGTTACTCGGCCCTAAGTGTTTTTTGCACATAAATCGAATAATCTCATCCGATTTTGCTAGATTTTGTTTCATTTGAGAGATAATTGAATGCCGAAAAGAACGTGTCGAAAAAAGTTTCAAATTTGGGCCCTTGGACTAAGGCCGCTACTCGGCCCTAAGTGTTTTTTGCACATAAATCGAGTAAATCTCATCCGATTTTGCTAGATTTTGTTTCATTTGAGAGATAATTGAATGCCGAATAGAATGATGACGAAAAAAGTTTCAAATTTGGTCCCTTGGACTAAGGCCGCTACTCGGCCCTAAGTGTTTTTTGCACATAAATCGAGTAAATCTCATCCGATTTTGCTAGTTTTTGTTTCATTTGAGAGATAATTGAATGCCGAATAGAATGGTGGCAAAAAAAGTTTTAAATTTGGGCCCTTGGTTTAAGGCCGCTACTCGGCCCTAAGTGTTTTTTGCACATAAATCGAGTAAATATCATCCGATCTTGCTAATTTTTGTTTTATTTGAGGGGTAATTGTATACCCAATGGAAAGTTGGCAAAAAATTTTGGGTTTCTAAAATAATGTCGTAAATTGTTGGTTTTATTTGAGAGGTACTTCTTACGGGCTTTCGTAATTGCGCTATGCGCAATTTTAAAAATGAACACTTTCAGTAAATTTGACCATGCATTTTGGTAACAGACGTATTAGAGGGTTGTAGACGTATTAGGGTTCCGGGCGTATTACGGCTACGGACGTATTATGGTTACGGACGAAATAGGATTACGGGTCGTACGGGGCTAAGTCGCAGCAAACGCTCCGACTGTTCTGATGCCTTGTTTTTAGTGTTGACACTTTCCATAGTGTAATCTCATACTTGTATTATTAAAAGCCTTGTAGGTAGGTACTGCTGAGTTTCATTAAATAATCTGTGCTCAACCAAAAATAAATAATTGCCCTATGCTTACGAATTGGAAAAACATCTTCTATCTCCAGTGTATAAGAAAAAAATAATTCGTATAAAAATAACAAAAACAAATATAGCAAGCAACAGTGTAAATCTAGAATCTAGAGTCGAACAATGTAATTGTAAATATACGCAAGCTCTTCAAACCTCTGTTAAATTGTATCTTATGTACAATTACTGAATGTGCAAATATAACACATAGATGTTACAGACAAAACAAAACTTTAATGCGAACACATCTGAAAGTCTTGTACCTACTTTTTGAAGATAAATGAAAATACACGAATAAAAAGACAGACAACTTTGAGTATCGTTTTGGCTGGCAAAAATCGAGACTTCATGGGTTAATTTAACTATATAATACAAAAACCGAATGAAATTTAAATTTTATCGTCACGGTTAACACAGATTTATACAGCTGGTTAACCATGTGATTCTTCAAGAGAATGAAAAATTGTAACAACTTATTAAAAATTGCGCCAAATACTGAAGTTGCATTGATAAACGATGACGTAAACCTTTCTTTCACTAGTAAATACCTCTACAAATCATTGAATTTGTAATGTGCAGCAGTAAACGATTTGTTCTAAAAATGTGATAGCAAATTCAAAGAATACAAATAATCTGAGCTAACGTTGTTATCAGTGCCGGTGTGATAAAATCGGATCAGAAATTTGTAATCTAAAATATTCCAACAGTAAATTTCATCACGTTAAAAGTTTCGTATATCCAAAGTGAAAACGTATATATATAGATGGAATGGAACGATAAGAATGAACAACAGTTAATGCCAATTCCTTATCAAAAATTTTATTCAAAACAATCCATCGTAATTCATAAAATACCAAACAAAAAATGTCTGTAACCATTTTTTTTTTTTTGTTAAACCATAAACTTCGTTTCCATACTCAGTAAAGCGCAAACAATACGCCGACATGAAAACATTAAATACATAACGTGAACGTAAATGTGTAAATAGTTTTGTTTAATTTAATAAGAAAACTAACAATGAAAGACTGAATTTCTACATCAAATAAAGAATGTCTGGTACGGTTTCTCATAATAATTAAATCAAAAGATAAAAAAAGAGCACAAAACGTAATTAGAATGATTCTATAGGTATTTGGGACTCCATTTCGATTGTTACATCTATGTACCCCGTTAGCCAATAAAGACATTTACGGAATGAGCTTTTAGAAAAGTCTAACATTCAACAGAATTCATCCTTTTTTAAACTGTTATTTATCTATTATCGGTGTCATTGACAAAAATAAGCAATGAACTCTGGCTGATGTCTGCTTAGCTACTATGTACATCAAAAGAATATTTTGAATCAGTTGAAAACTTAGATCAAACGAAGTAGTAGATTTGACAGTTATGTTGCTGATACTGAAACACCCTTATTTACGCTGATGATGCTTTAGTAAAGCAGCTTTAATATAAGGATTTAAAAAAATCAAAGAAGAACATACACTCTGACCATTTCTATATGTGACCATGAAGCACAGTCATGAAGCAAATAGTTGCAGATATTCTGAAATCGAAAACTTTTAGTCATTGATTTGCTTCGCTGGTATTCTTTTTAATTAAAACAGACAACAGATCATCTGATTATGAATGAAAATTGGAACTGACAATCAAGATAAAGCATTGGTCGTATCTATATTCATTTAACTAGTCTGCTAGAAGTAACTATATTAATTAACAGAGGAACTGAGAGTCAGTGAAGAGGAATTTATGAACCAACGTCAGATGTCTGTCAAAATAATTTATTTATATTCCGTTATAAGAGCTTAGGTTTACAGACATACAGACCGAAAGCCTTTATGTAAGTCAGTTCCTTATAAGGCAACGACAAATTGCAACTCAAACGTAGAAATTAGATTAGATTCGAGAGTTTTCTTAAATTGAGAACCAAGAACCCAGATCAAAGATCCTTTGTTCCCTACTCCCTGACCTTAATAGTGTTCCCTACTTCCTGACCTTACTACTGTTCCTTACTCCCAGACCTTACTACTTCTATTAGTGAAATTTCATAGTTTTCGATAAGAAGTCGTTAAGGCATTGACCATCTATTGATGTCAGATCCTCATCTTGGAATTCATAATACCCAAAGGTGCGAAACCTGTAAAGTGGATCCCCCAGGAGTCAGACCACAAGAACAACCACCAGGAGTCAGACCACAAAAACATCCCTCAGTAGTCGAACCACAAGAACAGATAGGGTCGATGGACCTATATATTTTGTGAAGATGACCCTATCATGGATATTCTATCGGTCTACCATTACAGTTTTGGGGACACTAAACATATGTTCAGGAACTCAATAATTCTTCATTCGTACATTTGAAGCCTAGGTCTCTCAATTCGTATTCATATTAAAAAATCTTTGGAAACGCAGACGCGACAATAGGTATGGTGCAGAACATTTTTTTAACTGGAGGATACTTTCCTCGCGTTGTCATTTTAGAGATTCTAATGTGAAATCTGTGTGTTTAATCGTCTAAGTTTTAATTTCTAAATGTTCTTCTAAATGTCAATTTTTGGCCTACACATTCTTACAATCGATTTTTAACAGTGAATCCATGATGGCACATTTTTGGCTAAATGGAGAAAAATGTAGATAATGCTGTCTTTTTCATTTTCCCCGTTTGGTACGGCTTCACGGTTAAAAATCGATTTTACGAATGTGAAGGCCAAAAACTGACATTTAAGTGGTAAGGCTCGCTAGATTTCTCGGAGGCAAAACTGAGTGGGTTTTTTGTAAGTGGAAATCAAGCCTTAAGCGGCATTAAAGATATGTGCACGTTTTAGTAATTAAAATTTATACAAAGGGGCGCTGAAAACGAAAAGACAGTGCATGCAGTTTCTGATTGGATCTGCAAAGTGTGCACATAGTACACATAACTACTAAACCAACAGTCAAATGCGCTTGCGTTTTTATTTAATTACATTGTTGGTACTACATAAACATACACTTCATGTACATTGTATATACGAATTCGTCATGCCTTTCCAACAAAAACAAACTTGTTACTACCATTATTAATAAATATTGTATCGTTCTGATAAAGAAGCGATAAGCAAAAAAAAATTGTCAGAGTTTTTGTTCGTAGGTTTGCTGACTGATAGCAAAGTTGACAAAAAATAAATGTTAAATATGAAACGCCACACATGTTTGTTGTTGAAAAACGCGTAGATTCTTTAACTTCACAGAAGTGAAGTTCAAAACAGAAAGTCCCTTGTAAGATCATTAAATCAGAAAAAAAAACAAACGAGCAGAATCGAGTAGGATTTTAATTACTTCGCAATTTCGTTTTCGGCTATTATAACATTGTAACCGCAATGCCGTTAAGCTGATACATTTGAAGACTGTTTGACCAAAATATAATTTCATTTCATTATAAACGTACAACTGTTCGATTTCAAATTGCCGTACATTTCGCGCACACATGTGTTTATTCTATACGGCGTGACGAAACGAAACTATGAAAGAGTTTTTTTTGGTGTGTAAATAGCAGCATTTCAATATATCGATTACAAAACATATTCGAATTATATTTATAAAAACGTATTACAACCAGGTTTTGCTCAAACATTCAAGCTAACGATGTGTGCTACTAAATTTAAACATGAATTATCAGGGTTCGTTCGCGTTTCCCCGTAAATATTATATATTCCATGTGTTATGATGGCGATTTCGACACACAATAATGTATATAAATGATTGTCGGTTACTATCTGTAAAACTGATGACTCAACCGCGGTGTTGTTATCATTTAGCCAATACACATTCACTTAGTAAACATATGTTCTAGTGGTGACTATGATTATTATCATTGACTGTAAAAAAAACTAAAGAATAGTATTTTGCATAACAAGGGGCGAAAGTAAAAAAATTCAAACGTGTGAAGTTTGCAGCCCGCGCCGCAGGCAAGGGCGGCAATCACACGATTTGAATTTTTTTACTTTTGCCCCGAGTGATGCATACTATTTTTTATGCCAAATACTGCGGAAGATTTGTATTTTCGGTCCGAAACAAAACATAATTTTAATTAAACTGTTGAGTTATCAAGAAAATTTGCTGTAGAAACACCAAAATGCCGAAAAGCGCGGGGGTCCAGGGGGCGGCAGCCCCCTGGTATAAAAATAAAAACAATTTAACAAATGAAATTACTGTCAACATACATTCACTTACTCACAAAACGTTTGGCTATCGTCAACACAACACTACACTCAATGCGTACTTTCAATCAAGTGAACATGTGTTTTCGAGACATATAAGGACCGAAAGTAAAATGATGACAGTGACATTTATTTTCGGCCCGCAAATACGCAAGTCCACGGGGCGAAAGTAAAATGATGACAGTGACATTTACTTTCGGCCCAAGGCCTGCATTTTTTTACTTTCGGTCACCATTTGAGGACCGAAAATACAAACTTTCGCAGTATTTGGCATAAAAAAAAATTTTAAGATAATTTTGGCACATTTCGTGTCATTAGAAATTCCGGGGGTTTCTCACTGTGGATATAGTGTCACTGGTTTTAAGGAATAGCCAAGAGTTTGTCGTACAAAAATAGTAGCTTGCGTCTTTGTTAGGAATTTTTTAATTTTACTAAGTGTGGCGTTTGCGGATCCAGCCGAAGGCAGAGGATGCGACCGCACAAGGTAAAATACAAAGTTTAAAGATTAGATTAGACCCAAGTAAAAATACCAACAAAGATTAGATTATATTTTAGGTCTGTGAATTTCTCTGTAGAGGCGGAAACCCAGATCAATGATCCTTTGTTTCCAAACAATTACGTAAGTTATTTTACTCACTAAGCTCCGGGAAATGAATTTTAGCGCTAACGCCAAGACTCATTTTCCGGGTGCTTACTGAGTAAAAACTAATTGTTGATTGAAATGCACAAGTAAATGCAGCGAAATATTGATATTGATATTACTGTCTCACGATTATGAGTATAGTTGGTTAATGTTACCACTTGAATAATTCTGACATTCAACATGATTAACCTGTTACAGACGGCAAGCATATTATGATCAGTATTATTATCGGGTCTATTACTTCCATCGATCAAAGTATCTTCAATCGTTTGATTTCAAATCTTGTAATTCAATTTTTTTAACATGCATTTTACAATATAAATGCATCGTTATCGATAACAGATGAATAGCTGTATGTAACAGGTCAATACATTAAAAACGACAAAAAATCCGTAAATTAAATGACAACTCACCTTATTTAGTTTTCCCAGAGCCGAAATTAAATCAGCCCATTCGCTGGAATACTCGAAGTTCTTAAGTGCCTTATCTATGTTTGACATATAAACACGGTATTTCGGTTCTGCCATAAGCTTTTGTTCTTCAATCATCACTCCAGACGAATCCATTTTTGCGGTTCTGCAATGAACAATGAACTTATTTTATCAAAATGTCACAATATTCTCGCTTTTTGTGCGGTTCATTTAAACATCTATTTATCACACCTACAAACACGTAGAGTAACTATTGCCGGCGAGACACCAGCATAACACGAATACATTTTGTTTGTTAATTTATTGCTATTAAAAGTGAAGGCAGATGAGTCATCATCGTATTATCACGGTAGAAATAAGAAAACCTGTATCCAGCACAAGTTACAAGTTACGGTTTGCAGGCTTATCGTGTTTTCAAATTTAATTTTGATGTATTGGCTACTTACGAAAGTAGAATTGTTACTGGCACAAAATTAAATGATTTAGAACTCTGTAGCGTTCAATTATATTAACATTATCTTGTTATGGGAGGCCCACTGAACTTTTACGTTTTATTCAATCATAAAGACCGTATGAAGTATGAACTGGCGATAAATTTTGCATCATAAATTGTAAAAAAATATTGCTATTTTGTTGTGGAATTTTTAGAACTTGTTGTGAAGAGACTCACATTTTGCAGAAGCAAAAAAAAAACTCAATTTCTATTTTTACTTTTGACTTTTCAATTAGCTGTGGGGCCAACAATAAGAATACAACGAATGTGTGGAACTGTTGCTTGCTATTGTATCAATTAGCTTATGTTAACATTATTGTTTTCATTTTATTATACCAACTTAGCTTGTGACATTCTTATCAGTAAACAATCCCAAATTCAGCTTAATAACATTATGATAAATCAATGAGTTAATACAAAGAATTGTGTTTGTACAATCGACAATATCCAAAGTAGTCTCGAATGTTGTTAAGATAATGAAACACAATATTTGATAAACAAAGAAATCGGGAGAGACATTTCGTTTGACCTATAGCAAATATAGATGACTTGTATAAGGTCGTTCTCATTAAGGACAATGAAAATATTGAAAGAATTAATCGAAATAGCAATGACTTAGTCACTGCTTCAAATTTACATTCAATCGCTCCAATCCTGCAAAACAAATTTTATGAGGCAATCGTTTTACATAATTAGAGATACAACTTAGAAGAGTAGAGGCGATGCCGAGGTTAATTGACACTCGAAATTGCGATTTTCCATATTTATTTCGAGTATTCTTACAAGGGTGTGGGGAAATAATGAATGCGGTATCCTGATAACCTAGTATAGAAATCAAAAAAAATCACCGGGAAATGTATGGACAGTTTTAAGTTTTTGGTCGCTGGAAAATTTTGACTCGGTTACCGGCAAGGCCTATTTTTGGAAATTTTTTCCAAAATTTCCAAAAAACTGCCAAACATTTCCAAAAACTCCGAACCTAAAAAAACTGAATTTTTCCATCATTTCGAACGGTTTTGGCAACTACTGAGCTCAGCTTTGTGTTTTAGCCGGTTCTCAATGATTTTGTTTGATTATTGACGCTCTCATCTTACAAATTAATCATGGTCGACTTCATTTGAAAGCTGATAGTGTCAAGAATGAAACAAAATAATTGAAAGTCAGCTAAAACGCAAGGCTTCAGGAGTTGCCATAACCGTTCAAAATTATGGAAAAATTGGGGTTTTGGATGTTCGCAGTTTTTAAAATATATTGGCAATAGGCCCTGGTTACCGGGAAGAAAACATTATTTTCACAACGCGGACGAGATGATAGTTACTTTCTCCCCTCCGCTGAAACTTCCGAAGTCTTTGTTATGAAAAACGATGTGTTTACCTTTCCTGGAAAAGTATTTTCCTGCATGCGACCGCAAATGCGAAAAATTGGCTTTGGACGAAACAATAATGAAGGGATCGAAATAGTTATTTATGCAACTCGAGATCATAATGTTCGAAAACTGTGAACTTTAGATCGCTCTGTTGCATAAAACGTTGTATGAATCTCGGGGCGAAGTACTTGATTAGACTCACGATGTGTATTATGACATACGGCCTGCGGCCTCATGTCATCATTACGCATCTAAAGCCTAGTACTTCGCACTCGATGTCATAAAAGTGTTTGCAACGCATGTGAAAATATTTTTATGATTTTTCATTTGATGCAAATTTAAATATTATCACGAGTTTCACATATTAACTAACGCATTACTACAATAAGTCTATCTTATCTGTTCGGACTTTTGGGTAAACGTTTTGAATATTACTAAATTTTATACGATGTGCAATCAGAACTGATAACAAATTCTTGTGCAGTATCTACACTTACTGATAAGCACCAAGCCTTTATAGTACCAATAGTACTGACGTTTTAGTAACACATATTCTGTAAATTCGAAAATAAATATTTGCAATTGAATTATTCAGACAATTTAGTCATGGGTATGCACTTATCGATTTAGTGTGTTTGCATACCGAAATAGAAAATGTGAATGAGTACATAAAATTACTGAACAAATTCGAAGCAATTCAAACTTGCTTGATTGAGAAACAATGAACTGAAGCGAAGGCTGTAAAGAAGTCATAAAGAACATGAAAATTGAGCATTTTACTGAAATTTAAAAAAATACAGGCCAAAGAAAAATGCGTAGTGTATATATACTATACAGATTTATCTCTTTAAATGTCAAAAACAGAACACTTTACATACGACTTAACAATAGAAGCAATCTGTTTTCGATAACGACAGCAAAAACGAACAATGAGTTGCGACGGGTAGTGTTCCATTATATAGCAAAATGTATGTTCAAACAAAATGAAGTAAAAGATTTGTATTGAAATTTCAAACATAATAATTGAAAGATTTGATAATTAAATCTGCAAGGCGATACGGGATAAGCGTTCATCTAGAAGATTGAATGAAGAAAAGCAAACCAATCAACACACAAAATATGCTGTAAGACAGTAACCGTTTTCATAAAAGACCCAAAAGACAAACGTAAAACAAAAAGTTTTTCCTCGTCGATAAATCATAATAAAACCTAATTTTTCTTACAAACAAAGTACATTGATGAAGCAAAGACGAAAGACCAGTTTTAATTGAAGTTATGAAATAATTTGGTTGGCGCGACGCTAAAAGTTTTTTTTTTATTACAGTTACGAAATGAAGTCAATTAAGTAAGAAAATTAATGTTATAAATAAAAAGTATAATTCATATTATGGAGGAAAAGGTTCAAATACAACCAAATACACTGCAAGTAGAATCTCTGGCTCAAATTATGAAACGAGAGAGAAGAGTAATAAAGAGAGTTTCTATGTGTCAATTCGTTTATATGATTGAATATACCTTTTCCCCATAACCACAAAGACAATAGACGAATGTTTATCTTTCAACGCAAAATAAAAGAATCAAATGTGTAACTCGACAAACAATGAAACACCTGTTTTCAATTACGTAGGATTCATCTCATCCACATTTCATTAGAGAGAAAATGTACGGCTTATATAATCGCGGTAAGTATTTAGGTACGGAAACCGTAAAGCGATAAAAAAAGTTTTGTTTTTACTGTAAAGAAACTAATCTTAATACGCAACTTCATAAAAAGCCTGGTCATAAACCAAATTTGTTAATAAAAACGTTTGAAGATTTTATTGATTGTTAAAACGGGTAAATTGAGAGACTCACGATACACATTCTGAATAATTGTATAGCTTGTTACACCAACATTTTAAGAAGTAACAATTACGTAGGTTTAACTGTGTCTTAACAAATACTCTCTTTGTTAGTCACTGCCTAATCAGTATTGATATTTGGTATCTATAATTCAAATAGTACCTTCCCTGTATGGTGTAATCGAATCATAACAGTGGATAATCGAGTTAGTATATTGACCGAAACATGAGCTAATTGTTTCCAGTTCCCAGTTCAGACAAATCGGATAACTTTGAATAGTTGAAACATGAAAGATATCGTCTAATATCAAGAAAAAAGTTGGTCGAATAAAATGACTGAATCTTATCTCTTGACTTTATTCAACTTAGTCAAAATCCAGTTGAACCCCGAGTTTTAGAATTGTTTTCTTTTCCCAAGCTAATTTGATTTTGTCTTAAAATAATTAGCAAACGTTGCAGTAATGGTTAATAGATTAGGTAGATACTTGCTAACGTTTCGGATATCAGTCACGAATTTGTCATACCGAACAAAATGTTATCACCCTATAGATATGCGGCTCTTAAGACTGTTGAGTCAATAGAAATCTTGAAACATGAGATTTATCAATATAGATACGGCGGTCTGATTATGAGAGTATATCCATGATACAACAATGCTAATTAAAGTGTCTCCACCGTTACAGTTTCGTATTAATCTGGATAAACAATGCGCTGATTTTCTTTTTAAACGTTAATCTTGAGCACACTTCAGCAAGCAAATATTTATAAATTTGCCTAACTGAATTTTTCGTCAGTAGAGTCATCCGATTCAGCGGCAAATCAAGGAGAAAGGAAAGTTAAAAATAGAAGTACGAAGTTTGTGTTATTTTTTTCTCAATCACACACGGGTGCAGTTAACCAACAACCATACAATTCCGATTTACTCAATCGAATTGTATTTAGGTAATGATTGCCAATCGTTTGCAAAGTGCTCGGGACGTTAATTTCAATTATTTTACAGAATGAATTCAACGTAAATATTGCGGTCATACAATATTGTTTGAATGTGGTATACTTAGTCCATGGTTGGTCATGAGTAAATTGGTATAAATTTTGTGCAAGCTGTGTTGATTAAATTTATTTATTTTAATTGAAATGTACTGCCTCCAACAACATTGTCTTCAATGCATCAATGGTTAGCGTAAATAATAATAGTAAAAATCATCGACGCCCTCACTGTGACCTAGAAGAATGATATGATAGTCGATCGAAACAATTAGAACATTTATTTTCGATTGCCTAATATATCAGTCGCATTTGCTCACTTTCAACGAATGAAGAACAAAAAAACTCTTGCAACTTTACCCACTTTCAACTCATCATTGTTTGAATTGAAAAATTTACATAAAATTCCCATACCGTACACCTCCATTTACCTTTTTTATTATTCGATTCACAGCAGAATGACGAAAGTGATGACCTTTTATTTCTGAAATTCCCCTTCAAGTATCTCCATCGAACATAATTCAACAGTAGCAACACAACAGTTTCCGTTTCAATCAAAATATTTCACGTTGTTATTTCCTAAAAAACCACACACTTAATCCTTTATGTATCATAATTTGCTTGTATAATAATTGTAATTTCAACACGTCATTGCAGAAAACGCATTTTATGCGAGAATCATCAGCTGACACTAAAAAAAAGTGTTTCGTTTCTTTTCTTTTTCGCAAAATAGACAAACTTCTGTTTGTTTTTCCAGACAAGAACTACCGTCAAACGAACACAATTCATTAACTATTATTTATCACTTTCACTAAATAATTACTGCGATAACAACCAAACGGACGAATTTTTTGTCTGATTGTCATTCGAAATGATAAAATTGATTTAAAGTTTTCTTAATTTTATCATCACTATTTTTGCTACGGAACAACTTGCAATGTAAAGATCGACTGCGGAACTGTCAGTTGTGGAATATTTTTTTTGGATATGAGAACAGTTGAAACGATCCGCGAAATTCCCAAGCAAAATAACTTTGACAAAATGATTTTGTACAAGTGAAACAACCGAAACAACTGCATTAGATCACTAATATAGAGAGTCTGGGTGCTCAAAGACTGCGAGTTGGAAATGGTAATAATCAAGGCTGTAGCGGCTATTTACTTTGGAGAGCTCACGCAGATACAGACATAGACAGATATTTAATGGCTTCATAATAGGTGCTCAAGGCATATTGAATAGCGGGTCATTTTAACGCTTAGTTGTTGACATTGATCACATAATGTTAGCGTAATTTTGTCCAGCTGTCACACGTAAGACTTGCTCTAGTCGAGCGAGTCGATTTGTGAATTCAAAGAGCTGTGAATAATCGAATTGTGCGATAGCTTTTCCCATTCTTACCAAATTGACATAAATTATGATCATTTTGTTGTATGAAATTTCGATTTAAACAAAATTTACAGCCTTTGGCAGCAAAATTTTTCTCATCGACATACTCTAGCTGAACACAGCCACGCGATAGAGACCCAATTTAAATTTATCTTTTGTATACTACTCATACTACTGTCAACTTTGACAGGAGAACCAAAGAAAAATTTAGTTAGATTAAATTCACGTCAGTATAGTGTTATGATGATTGAGAAGGAAATATAATTCAGTTAAAATATTTATGTAAAAATTCAGGTTAAGGATTCAATCTTAATGCTTAGTTTCCTCTTACCAAAAAGGTACTCCGTGTGAGAGACAAAATTGATTTTTTTTCAATTTTTTCTTTGTTTATTTGATAGCTCGCTCTCACACGGCTCTCTCACGGAGTACTTTTTGTTGAGTGGAATGGCACGCCGGAAAGTGCTAAGGGGGTCGAGGAATACCTCCAAATAAATTTCTAAAAATCAAAAGTCAAATTTTTGATTTTTAGAAATTTATTTGGAGGTATTACTCGACTCCCTTAGCACTTTCCGGTGTGCCTAAAGTTGACAAGTCCCAATAACCGGCAACGTGTTAAAAACAGAATTCAATTACCAATCCATTTCACTTTCCTTAGATGTGTAGCATTCACACTTCGTTGGATGTCCAAGAGTTACGCATCGAACTTACCTTTTTCCTAACAAGACAAGTACAAACAACGGGAAATTTCTCTACTGTAAGGCGAATACTTTCATCTGATTGGCTCAAAGTCTCTACTGTAAGGTATATGGCGTTAGTTTGATTGTATTGATTATTCTATTTTGCTCTCTGCACTTGCCTTATAGAGTTTTACTTCATGCTTTATCCCTTTTGAGAAAATTCAAAGAATAAGCATAGTAAAAGAATAAATGAAATTGTCAAATTTCAACCATAAACAACATAACCTAAACAATTACTCATTGAAAAAGAGCTGCCAAAATTAGAGCGAAGCAGTTTCAATACCTTCAATACGTAAATTTTTTTTGAAAGCTGTCACTATAAGTATACAGCGCCTCAAAATTTCAGCAAAAAGCAAAGGTTATGACGTCTATGGACTCTATGGATGAGATGGGTTCGGGTTGTCAAAGTCCGTTTACTGTGTTTACAATTATTTGGAACATACCTATACCTACCGTAGCCCTGATTTTGATTTTTTTTTTAATTGTATCATCTTCATGCGTACAGTCACTTGAAACAATTCAGGTTGAGAAAGATAATTATGGTGCCAGTGAAGCTGAGCCAGTGTAATAATTTAAATTTATTTTCTTTTGGCGCTTTTTCCATACTTCTCATACCCAGTGGATATTACAAAATTATTTCAACTTAGATTCCACATAAATGTCAAATCCTGCAAGATAATGTCTTAAATGTCACTTGTTCTGAAGGCAAAGTTTCGTCCGAACAAAATGTTGTAGTTTTAAAATTTAATTAAAACTACACTCACTGTAACCTCATCAACAATCCATAGACGAAATAAATATTGACACCGGAATGAGCGAACCATCTTCCAATTTTATAAAAAAAATCTAGTGCCTAATGTATACTGCATTAATAAAGGTAATATTCCACACTTTGTCGTCATTCAAAGTTTGTTTATGGAAAATAATGTTTTCGTCTGTCGCTTTGTTTAATTAAATCGTTATCTCATGGTGATTAATGCCACACTTCATTTCGGTAATCACATATTTGGATTAAATCAACAAATTGCTAGAACTTTTAGTGCGTAGTGTAGTGTTTTGAATGCAGTTTCTTTGTTATTAGTCGATTCGGCCATTTTATTTTGACTGAGTCTCGACATTCAATATTGTAACTTCTTCTTCCCTATGTGGTCTTTGTTGTGCAAATTTTCATAAGGTTAATCCTTCCAATACACTTCCATCTTTCCATTATACAGACAGAACATTGGAGGCTACATGGTGTGCTATTTGAAATGTATACAAATCAATATATTAAATTGTTGTTTCAGGTCAACACCTACAGTCACCTACAGTCCAGCGAAGCTAATTTAAACGACATTAATACAATGAGAACCTACATGATACATAAATGAAAAATCCATTCAAACGAATTACTCAACAATTGTGCCAATGTAAAATAGAAGTTCGTTTAGTTTAAATCAAATTTACGTTAATTTTTATTGCGATCATAAAATGTAAAGTGTTACGCGGGACTAATGTGACTCTCTTTCTTTTAAATTTTGTTCGACGAAATTTTGTTTTTAATTCCGAAAATATTTATTGAAATTGTGCGAGTCTTTTAGTAATTGAAAAGATGGGTAACTGTTTGACGTGCTTTCAAACGACAACAAATAATAACGATAATAAACCGACTGTTGAACCAACTGTTGAGCCTCGAACGACAAACAATACGGTTGATCGCGGTGGTAAGATTCGAATTTTGCGATATTCACAGCAAATTACTTTATTATGATGCGTGTTTTGCAGAAACAGACGAATTGTTATCGGAGTCTCCGGCGCATATAACATCTTTATCGACGGACATTCGAAATGGCAGTTTCAAAAAATCGTCGGTTGGCTTAAATGGAAACATAAATGCTGTCGGAGATGTATTCGCAGCGGGTGAGTCTCTGGCGGAGTCGGAATGTAAACTTCATTTAAGGGTTATGGGGTACCGAGGTTCACAAAAAAATGTTTTCTTCTCGCTCTCCAAATCTAACTCCCGGACGCATCTCCTAGCAGTTAAAATTAGACAAAATTTTCCGGTACAACGTCGGCTTCCCGGTAGGTCGAAAAGTGGAAAACGAACGTTTTTCCATCTCCAGAAACTACATTTCCAAGTTACTATCTTAGATACTGCGGGAACACATTTTTAGCCCCGTACGAAGTACAAAGGGGCTTATAGGATTACGATGCCGTGTGTAATTGATGGAATTCGAAGCAGACGGTAAGGGCAAAGTGTTTGCCTATGTTCATAGATGACGAATCTGCAATAAAAATTTTGTCTGTCCGTCTGTCCGTCTGTCACGTCAATATCTTGAGTAAATCAAATCCGATTTCAAAATTTTTTTTTTTCCCTGAAAGATAGTCGAAATAGTGAGGCTAAGTTCGAAGATGGGCATATTCGGGTCGGCCCTTCGTACGACCTAAGTGATTTAAGGTCTTTTGGTGATATTTATGGCAAAATAAACGATGGAAACGTAAATGACACGGCAATCCAGGAAAAAAAAGTTTTTTAAAATCGGCTGAGTGGACCGTGAGTTAGGGCCTTAGAAGTGAAATGCTACTAGGGCTATGTGTATTTTACATATAACTCGAGCAAATTTCATCCGTTTTTCGTAATTTTTGTTTCATTTGAAAGATAATCAAAGGGCGAATAGAATGTAGTTGAAAAAAAAATTTAAATTTGGGTCCTCGGACTGAGGCCGATACTAGGCCCTTCAAAAAAATAAAATTTTAGGGCGATTTGAAATTTTTGTTTCATTTGAAAGGAACGTCGTACGGGGCTTCGTAATTGCGCTATGCGCAATTTGTAAGATGGACATATTACATAATAATTTTACTTTAACTACATTAACCGGCGCAATAGGCTTACGGTCAAAGTAGGGTGACAGACGCACTAGGGTCACGTACGCAATAGATATACGGGTTTGTACGGGGCTCAGTCGCAGCAAACGCTCCGACTGTTCTGATGGCTCGTTTGCAACCCAGTTGGGTTCAATGAGAAATGAAGTACGACTGTTGAAGGACATAGCTAGTTACCTAGCAGTTTTTCCTAACTGTGAAAATTAGGGCCAATCACAAGACCAATCAAAAATTTTCCAAATGTTCTTCCCCGAAGGTTGTCAAAATTTGGAATTCTTTTCTCTACACGAGCACTACGAACCCCTTTGACTGAATATACGAATTCATCGATCAATCGATATATGTACATCGATTCTGGGATGTCATATGTTTCTCTTGAATTTGTCCAGTAAATTCAGAAAGTTTCGTTGTAGCTCTCCCCAAGTGAAGCTCTATCAAAATATCAATAATTGGGTTGCTCATTTTTGAACAAGTTGATTTGACGGCGAAGTTTTTACAATTTGAGAACGTACTTTCAGTCTTCAGTAGCGAAACGACTGAGAAGGGCCAGAAGTTGTTCTAATACTTCTACTCAGATTATCTATAGCTGACTAATGACCAACCATTCAGATATCCGATGTATTTTACCATTTCACCTTCATACAAATCGGTCGATGAACTCGGAGATTAACTCTTATTACGCTGCAGTCTCCAATTTTCTTTGTTTATCACTATCAATGTCTGAATTTCACTTTAATTCCTTCCGTTCATATCATTTTCAAATGTTAATCATCACCAGATAACCGATTCCCAGTCACATTTTTCATTCGAATTTCTGTTTCAGGAAAAGAACATTCCGTCTCCGACAACACATTGAATGCCCTGTTCGAAGAATACAAAGACGACGAAGAAGATGCCATTTTATCGGAGGGCATCGAGCGATTGTGCTCTGATCTCGGCTATAAACCGGACGACTTTGCAATACTGGTACTAGCATGGCGCCTGGACGCATCTCAAATGTGCCGCTTCACCAAAACTGAATTCATCCAAGGACTGCAGCAAATGAATTGCGACAATGTCGGCGACATTCGGATACGACTGAAACAGACCATAGAAAAATTGAAAACAAATTCCGAAATGTTTAAGAAATTGTACAGATTTACGTTTCGGTTCGGATTGGAGGAGGGCCATCGCATCGTTTCACTGGAAATGGCAATTATATTATGGCGGCTGGTATTTTCCGTGCACACACCTAGCATATTAGATAAATGGTTAAATTATTTAGAGCAACGTTCCGACATACGTGGCGTACCGAAAGACACATGGAATATGTTTTTAAATTTTGCTGAAACTTGTGATATAACGTCGTACGATGATACCGAAGCGTGGCCGAGTTTATTCGACGATTTTGTGGAATATGAAACGGATAGAACCAATCAAAATATCACACAAAAGGATAGACAGAGTCCAAGTGATCAGTTATAGTATTACATTTGTGTTGTAATTTTAAAATATTCTTTTTTATACATAGAACATAGTGTAAGAGATCCACTCTGTAACACGGACCATATCATGGCCATTTTTTAAAAACACTCTAAGACAACAGAAAAAAAAGATTTTTTTTTTTGATAATTTCGGCCTACAGTATAAGGAAGTCATGACACATATAACCACACCAAAATTGTGTTAAAAACCACCGTAATGTGTTTCGATTCACAGAATTTCTATCGAGCAGAGCCTATGAACTGTATGCCAAGAAAAAATTCTATCCAAACTTTGCGAATAGTTTAGAACTTTAACGTATCCTAACTTTGCTCAAGGATGGTCCAACTAAGTAGAATTTTAGGTCATACCGTCACCACATACTAAAAAGTAATCGGGTCAGGTCAACCAGAAAATATAAGGTCTGGTCGTCAAACATTTTGTTATGAAACCTCATATATTGACCTGATATCAGGTCGACCTCAAACTCTTCTTACAATGGACACAAGCCGATATTGCTCAAATACTTGGATTTGTCTTACCTCTAGTACTTCGAAAATTAATTACAAATTCTTACTCAGGTAGACCTTGATAGGTTTGAAGTTTAAAATCCAAAAATTGAAAACAGATCAGGTCATGACACAAGTCAAGATTTGATGAGTATACGTTTTTCGAACATTTGAGACATTTATTTTCACCAGTGAGTTATTTGTTGACGTATTGTTTTGTGATAATATCGATCTTTCCATCCTCAGTTGTGAGCAATGCACCCTTTGTAAATTTGTAGCCAACATTTAGGCGGAAAAATATTCGTTTTTTGATGATTTCTCTGAACGAAAGTTTTTTTTTTAAAGTAAAACCATTAAAGCATGCGAAACTGTGTTACTTGTAAAGAAAAAATGGTTTTGTGGGTGATAAGCTATCCCACTTGGAGAAACCTTTGCAAAATGTGTAAATTACATATTTTGCAAGGGTTTCTTCAAGTGGGTAAAGTTATGACTTGCAAACCAATTTTCCCTTTAAAAGTAACATATTTTTGCACGCATGTAACCATTACTTTTTCAAAAAACGATTTTCGTTCAGAGAAATCATCAAAAAACGAATATTTTTGCGCACAAATGTAGGCTAGAATTTTGCCAAGGGTTGAGCGCTCTTAAGTCGGCGTGAAGCTTCTGATTCATTCTGATTGACAGTGAAAGTTACTCATAATTAAGGAATTGGACTTTACTAGATTTTTGGATCAATGACAAAAAACAGGCTTGAGAAAAATTTTAATGGAATTATTTTGTCATTGAATGGCGCTTAGTACGAACTCAATCAGAACAGTTGAGTTCTTGAACACATTGTTGAAGCATCAACATTTCGGCATATCGTGCCAATCTTCAGTCAAGTCATTCAACTTGGTATTGATATGGGTGTTGAACCGAATAGCCTTTTGAAGTAGTTGCTAAGGAAGTTGCAAGAACCATTCCTTTTACAAATTTTGCAACTACTTTTGCAGCTACTTCAGACGTAGTAGTTGAAGTAGTTGCAAAAGTTGTTGCTGAAAACATTTTCCTTTTACGAATTTTGCAACTCATTTTGCAACTACTTCAGGCGGATGAACCGAATGTTGGTAGTTATATTAGCACAATCTTCGGTAAAACTGGGTCTAGTGAATCTTAACTGAAATGAAGTTAACTGTCATCTAACGTCACTCATAATTTCCAAGAGTTACTTGAAATTTTCTATTTGCCCTTTCAATAATTGAGAAAAACGAGTGGCTACATCGCTGGCAGGCTCATTTAATCATTGAATCGAATTTACACCAAGTTTTCTATCGTACAACACAAGTCGTGATGTCAATAACACAAATTTACCGAAATTATCGTCAGTAGTCTCAACACTTAATCCATCTGGTACTAAATTAACTGAAATATTTAATCAAATTGGGTGCACCCAGTTCAATCGAAAACTGTACGTCATTGCTTCTTAATACAGTGACAGTTTCTAGATTGAACATTTTTAGTGTTTTCGTAACGATTGTGATGTGAACGCAGCTTATCTAGTGTTATTAAGAATAATAACTTCTTCGGTTATTTCATTTTATTTTAATCCGAATTGTGGATCGAATGCCAAAAAAAACTGAGTATAATATTCAAGTGAAACGCTTAAGGTAGGATGCGTGTCCGCGTACATCAAATAGCTAAGGGGACATCTTTGTCGTTCAATCTAGGAACTAATGAAGCTGTAAAAAGAAGTTCTAAATAACAAAAATTCAATTTTTAGTGTGAATAGAAACACAAAACAAAATTAACGAAAAACAAAAAATTATGTGACTTCGAAGCGTCACATTGATTTGGCCTATTTTATAAGAAAAAATAAATTATATTCCTAAGATTTAAAACATGAGTTTTCTGATTCACTAAATGCCGTCATACCAATACTACGCGATTCGGAAGCATCACCGGAAGAATTACAATGACAGAAACCTTGCTTATGTTGTTGACTGTAATTAAATTCTGTGATTGTTCAGCTGGAATGAAAGCTTGTTGGATTATATGCATAAATAGAATGAAACAATAGGAAACCATAAAAATGAAACTAGACGTTTATGTGGAAAAACGGACCTGATACGTGATTCTAGACCCACTACACTGTTTTTCATCTGCAGTAACTAGTGAGTTTTGATATTTATGATGAAGAACACAAACGTAATTTATAGGACTTGACCTGGCTTAGTGGGATCGAACCAGGGGCTATTAAGTTGAATTAATTTGCCGAAATTCGCCAAAATTCGTCGAAATTCGCCGAAATTCTCCCAAATTAAAAAATTCAAATTTTGAAAATTTTCTTCCAAATTTATGTTTTTTGAAATATTTTGCTAGTTTTGTGATATAGCATAACAAAAATATGCAAGAATCTACCAAATTCACAAATATATGTAAAATTCACAAAATTAGGACATTTTTCATCGTTTTTCCAAAAAAAAGCCATCATGACTTCCCGGTTAAAAATAGATTTCTGGAATGTCTTGGCCAAAAATATGTAACTAAGTTCTAAGATTCTTTGAAATTTCTTAAAATCATGTATAAATTCACAAAAAATCGCCAAAATTCGTCAAAATTCGCCAAAATTCGTAAAAAATTCGCCAAAATTCGTCAAATTCTCCAAATTCGCCAAAAAATAGCCCCTGGATCGAACCACTACTGGGAACAACTAAGAAAATTTGTTTTTTTTTGTTGATAGTAAAGCTTTACTCTGATCCGACGGCAAACATATGACCAGCATTATTATCGGGTCTGTTACTTCCATCGATCAAAATATTTTAAATCTGTTAATTTCAAATCTTATACTTCAATTCTTGAAAACGGTTGACTGTTGACTCTTTGAGTTTGTAGACATTTTACCTGTGAATTTTTGTAGACATTTTACCTGTGAATTCTTGTTTGCCTGTTTCACTTTTTTGTTGTAAGCATTTTGACTGTGAATTCTTAAGACTTTATTAGTAAGCATTTCAGTTTAAGTCGCTTAAATTTGTAGGCATTTGAGCTCCTTTCAGTCCCTCTTTGTAGGCATTTCAGCTCTGTTATTTTGTTCTTTTCAACTCTTTTCAAAAAATACTTTCAATGTTTTTAGTCGAATAGCCGCTGTGGGTGAGTTCTACTGTTGTATTTAGTCAGTTGCTAAATCTCAACGTAAAAAAACCCGGAGTTGCCCGTTTCAGTAAAAAAAAACACTTCAAAACCGCGGCTGGGCAAGATGATTTTTCCTTCATTCGCTTTCTATGTAACACTTACTCATAGATATTCTAATAGTCCGTTGCCAATTCGCTACGTTAGAAATATCGAATGTCCTAAACAGCGCTAAAACACAGTGCACGGAACACGGCACAATCTACAAAACGGCGCGTCATATGCCATCGACAGAGATGACAAAAATAAACGAAATGCTCAGTCAAGTGTTTTAAAACGTACGTTTGAATGAATCAAGCACAAGATTTTGTGTTGAACTCTATGCGATGCTGTAAACAATAGAAGTAACAGATTGTGTATTATGATTAGGGTTCCCATTTTTCAATTTTGAAAAAGAGGACATTTCGGCGTCAAAAAAGAGGACGAAAAGAGGACGCCTTCACATTCAAAAAAGAGGACGAAAAGTGAATTTCTGACGCGGAATTACAACGACTGTACATCTGTACATTCCCTTTGTGCAACTATTGTGTAATTTACGCCACAGTTCATGCTGAAAACAAAAAATTCAAAAATGCTCTGAAATAGTCCTGATATTCTTTTGGATTCCTTCTCAGTGATAACATCCACTCCATATTATCTGAATACAGAATTCGTTTTACCTTATCATTGCGTGATCATTGGTATTTCACACAACGCTACACTATTTTCTTTCTTGTAAAATTACTAACTTTTGTTTTAATGTAAGGAAAGGATTAGGTAAAGAATGCGAGCGGAGCGAGCGAAATTTTTTTTTGATGTGAAGAGTTTGTTGTATTTCCTTTTAGAGATTCTCTGACAGAGAAGATCATTATTTAATGCCGCGCAGCGAAAATTTTTCGTTTTTTAGGTATTAAATTTACTTAAAAAAGAAGAAGACCTGAAAAAAAGAGGACAAAGAGGACGTTTTCATCATAAAAGTGATGTTCTTAGAACTTTTGTAAAAAAGAAGAACGAGACGAAAAAAGAGGACATGTCCTCTAAAAAGAGGACGAATGGGAACCCTTATGATAGGGTGATACGCCTGTCGTTTCTGAAAGGTTAATATATATATTATATATTATATTATAGACTCGACCGAAATTATGGAATAGAACTTAGTGCTATAAGCATTATTAACATAAAAATCTGCGCCTAACTTCTTGAGTAAGAACCATGCTCTTATATGGCAAATAGAATTTATTTAGTTATACAGTTAACCAACGCAGAATCGATATCACTACCAAAATAATAAAGAAATTGCGTCCTTTGAGCAAATTCATATTTGCACCACTTCCTTGTCCGTTGTACTGTTGAATAATTTCATCGCTAGCTTTAGCCGCTATTACCATTACAGATGCTTGAATATTGGAATTACTACAAATTAAATTTATCAAATTTCAAATTTCCGGCAAAACTCCAATTCTGAACTTACATTGGTTGCGGAAAAATGCTAGCATCGACTACTCTCAATTTTTGAATTCCACCTCTCACTCTGAATTTTGAATCCACAATAGCTTCATCATCATTGCCCATTTTACAAGTTCCTACATCATGGTAATAAGAAATTGTATCGTGTTGAATGTAACACCGCCAATAATCATCGGATCTGTATGGAAACTCGTCACATGCGGGGAATTGTGGATTGCGCCAAGTGAAATTCATACTTTTGAATGGCTCTGTTTCTTCTAGCAGTGTGAATCCTATGATGTGAAAAGAAGAAAAACATAAAAAGAGAGCAGTGTGCGACTGAAGAAAAAAAAAACTTAAATAAACCTGGGACCATTCTTCTTGGTTTTACGGGAAGGCTAAGAAGACGAAAACATACTTTTCAACAGGGCATGACTCACGGGTTCAGGTTCAGTCCTTTGAATTTCGAATTTCGAGTAGAGTATGGAATTATGCAAAAAGTACTTCTTTCGGTGACCGTGGAGAAGTTGAAACTCAAAATTTTGCCAATTTTTTTGATGAAGAGACCGTGTCTGATTTTTTAATATCGAACTGAACCTTCCGTGTTCGATTACCGATCAGTACCAATCAAAGCATTGAGGACAGACGGCTCCTATACGGCTGTTCATCTGTTATTAATAACGACGACAAAAATAATGACAAGCTCTGAGCAATATGGTCCGTTATATAGTAAAATGTATGTTTAAAAAAATTGAAGTAGAAGATTTTAAAACAACAGATAAAAAATACTTTGATCGATGGAAGTAATAGGTCTGTGATAACGTTTCACCTATCAACACATTCAGGCATTCAAAGATACAATGTTGAAAATACAACAGTAAGCCACTGTAACCCTGTGTAATTCGTACTTGTCTATACAAATCGATATATAGAAGACAATCACAACGAAAACGTTTTTCAGCTTTACCCAACTTGAGGCCTTCCAAATGTTTTTCCATATCGATAGGAGCAGAGTACATTTTGTAGTCGACAATAGCCAAATCCGAATCATCCCACGTTGGTTGCTGATACGCAGCAGTGTTGAATCGTAATTCGCCAACGCTATCAATTCTATTTAAGATTATTGGTAGTCCTACCCATATTGGTGTTTCATCTTCTAAAGGTATTCGAGGTGTGATTACAATTTGTAGGTCAGACCAGTCTGACTCGTTTCTCTCGCGGGCTATGCTAGTCACAAGGAATGCGTTCCCTGCAAACATATAGTTCATGAAAAATGTAGGTTTGTTTGTTTAGATCAGTGAGATTTTTGAGGCTCGAATGCGGTCGCTATAAAATTACCTGCTGTTGTATTAGCCTGACTGAAAGCACCTGTCCTTTCTGTCTGTAAATATGTATCAAGTTCATCGAGATACTCTGATTGTTGTATCCTAAGAAAGACTCCAGTAGGTGGATTCCACACTGTAAAGAATGGTTCCACACAGACGTGTGCTTTCAAATTTTTTCCGACTGCAAGATTTGCGCTAAAGGCATTGTTCATTTGTCATTCGATTTGCACTTTCAAAAAGAAATTCTGATTCTATTTTCTTACCGTACGGGTATATTGGCTTCATTTAAAACATCTGCAGGCCCAATTCCGGATCTCATCAATAGTAGCGGTGAAGCGTGCGCACCTGATGAAACAATAACTTCTCTTCTAGCTAAAGCAATTTGTGCGAATCCGTGTCTTTTATAGCGAACTCCTTCCGCGACAAGAGATGTAGACGAATTAAAAAGAATTTCTTCGACGAATGAGTACCGCCTTATTACAAGATTAGGATTATTGGCTCTTTCTAATGGTTCCACAAATGCATTGTACGCAGTTTGTCTTTCACCATTGCGAATTGTTCGATGTAATGCAGTAAAACCGATATGTTGTCTTTCACCGTTGGGATCTCCTGCGTATTAGGAAAAATACTTCCGTTTGTATTAGTGTGAGAGTTCATTTTCTAGCGAACGTTACCTGGCTCATAGCCAAGATTTCTTCCGGCTTCGAACCACGCTTCCACAAGTCCTGCCGCATTTGTCTCATAAGACGAATCAAGTAGAACCGGACCACTCGTACCCATATGGGCGCGATTCGACTCGTTAACAAATTTCTGTGACGAATCAAAATTTTCTATGGAAAGAAAATATTTTTTCATGTTTTCCCATGACCATGAATCATCCTAACGTTAAAATAATAATTTATTCTGTTCGGACATGACTATTGGATATCCTCTTTTACCCCGGTCACAGTCGCATAATAATTGTAATCATGTTGTGATCCTCTACTGTATTTGAACGCATTATGTGATTGGGAGCCACCCAACATCTTTCCAATGACCATTCGATGGACACCAGGTTGCCCGCCCCAGCCATTCCCTAAGCTCATATTACTTTGCGGAGACGAATAAAAGAAGTCGTTAACCACGGGATCACGAGCTACAAAACGTTGCAAAAATAAGTTGCGAGCTGTCGGTGGTGCACTGCCTCCTTTTTCGAGTAGTAAAACAGTAAAATGTTCTGCTAACATGCCAGCTAAAGTACATCCTGCTGCACCACCACCAACTAAAATAACAAGAAAGATATTCTAGGTACAAAATAGAATTGTGTTTGTGGGTGTGTCTTACCAATAATAAAATCAAATCGCTCTGGTCTTGGAAAATTAATATCGTCTTTAATTTCGCTTAAGGTTTTACTAAGATCACTTTGTCTATCACTTTCCATATACGCATGCATCAGTACTGTTACAGTACTGAATAGAAATGCTGCCAAATTCATGATTGCTTCAAACGTAATTCTCTACGACAATCTAATTCCTTCAATCCAACTCGCACTTCTGCTAAATATTGCACATTAATTGTGTTTTTATACAATTTGGTTTGGTAGATAAGTTGAATTTATGTTACTATTGAGAAAGATTAGAAATGAAGGAGGATTTAATTCATTTTTGTTCAAAATTTACGATTCAATTTTGTATGGAATCAATCAAAATTTAATCCTCAAATTACTCCGCTATGGTCGTATAGCAGGTTTTCGAAATAAAATGGTCACGTCTTCGAGATAAAATTGTATTCGCTCACGTGCAAAAATGAATTCACGCAATAAGTGCGCTTCAGAATTTGAATTTTGTGTGAATCAGTGGACTACCAATTAAATTGTAAAATAAATTTCAGCGGATTTACGGCGTGAATTTAGAAACTGCTTTTCTCTGTACTGATGACAAGACTGAAGACCCATCAACTACAAAATCTTTGAGCTGATGTCAATCGTCAGCACAAATTGGGCACTAATTAGTAAAAGTAATAATTTACGAACAGTAAAGCCACCAGTGAAAAAATACCCTTAATACATCACCCAGATAAGACATGAGAAAGTTCACATTTCGCAGCGCCGTTGCAGCAATTTAATTTTCATTGTTGTTTTCTTTGTGTGTATATCTTCAATACAATAGCGATTTCCCGCAACTTCTAGTTATTTCATTACTTATCTTTTTCATCAATTTTCAGTAAAACAAATTTCAATTTAGTTTATTCGTGCGAAATTGTCTTTATATTACTCTAACTAACTAACTTTGCTTCCCAATTGTACAACCATTATAACAAATATAAATGCGTTCTGAAAACAACAATTGTAAACCGATTTGTTGAGAAATAAAGTTACCTGGACCAAGGTAAATATATGGGCGGAGGTATGGATACGGAACATGATCCGGGCACATACAAACGTTTCACGTCATTCAGAATAACATCACTTCTCTCATAACAGACAATCGCGTTGTTGAAACACTAACTTAACAGAGCTTTATTTTGGCCTCAGGATACTACGGTGGCCTGAGGATATTGTAGGAATGTTTATCATCAGTTACTCACTTCGTAAGACAGTAATATATAACCGAATCAGATGTGTAGTGGCACGAAAATTCGCTATAAATGCCAACTCTTCCTTTCTTTAACAACTCAAAAATGCTTCGAAACCTGGGCCATCTGTTTTGTGATAGGCACAACATTTTGTGAAACACAAGTAAATCATAGTCAACCATTTTATAAAAAGGTATCATTAGCATCGAACTATTGTGCTAGACCGCGCATTACAACAGCCCATTTATATCTTGCCATGGACTATACAGTTAATTAAGAATTTTTTTCTTTGTTAAGTCATATAAATTATAACAGATGGCGTTGTCATTATCCTACAGGCGTTATTTGTTGTAATTTCTCTGGGTTATATTGCCAAGAGAGTAATGTTTTTCTTCTCACGGGACGACTTAAGGGATCTTAGTGGGGTAGGGTAATCTCGCACACCACACAAATTCATGGTGTGCGAGATTCACATCTTAGTGGTGAATCTCGCACAGTCATGACTTTTCGTTACATGTCGTAAAAGGACGCATACTATGATCGCGTGTGCGAGATTCCCCGACACCATCTTAGTTTCGTACAAGATCGACTTGTTTTTACTTTCGTCCCTTGTATATTTCTTAGTTACAATACATCGTTGTCAATGTCGTTTGAGATGTCACAAAGCTAACCACAATGTTACATATATGGAGCTGTCATTGTTTGAGGTTAGCATTGTGAAATTGACCGTTATTTGACACTGATCAATAACAATTGCTGGCTATAACAATAGGCGTATGTTACAGGTTAAGGCTCCTTTAGCGCGACCACTTTTCTCTTTCCGTTGACCAATCGGCGTTGGGTCAAAATTATTGATGGCTAAGTAAGGCTCTTACTGCCTTACCATATATCCACCTCGTTGAAAAAAATCGATTTCCCTGGCCTTAGAAGGTCCGTGACGCTGATTTGTTTTTTGTTCATTGCAAATCATTGTGGAAAGTCTTCCACTCAATATCTACGAAGCGATAAGTGACTAATGCTAAACTTCAGAAATTTCGAGTTTTGCTTTGTTTCATACGGCGGTATTTCTTTTTAAGACTGTTTTCATGACTACCTGCAATTTTTCAATCAATTACAATCGTCATAAAGATTTCTTTTCGATGTCGGTAAATTGGTTATTAATGGATAAAGTATTTACTATGTTTGATAAAGCTAATAATGCTAATAATGTTAACTGCCTTCAAAACTTATTAAGATAGTAACTTGTATTCTAAATCGTGTGTGGATTGTCAGATCCATTGCTGTTTCCGTACATAAACGTTGTTAAAATGAACAAAAAATTTCTAATAGGATTATTGGTGTTCGTAGCTGCATGGTAGGCATTTTAATTGAATCGTGAACTTTACATTAACTACCTCATCCCAACAAAGCATAATAATTGTGGGTGTTTTGTTGGGAATTTACTTACCCCGAAGAGCAAAAGCTACTGACGTATTCTCATTTGAACTACCGGAGCTACCAGAAACATCGCCATGGTACGGTAATGAAGAGATTCGAATATTCCGTCAATATTTACGAATACCAACAGTTCATCCGGACATTGATTATGGTAAAAAATAAATCCATTTCTATAAACTTCATCGCAAAAACTAACTTTTCTAACTAAATAGAGCCGTGTGTTCAATTTCTCAAACGCCAAGCGGAAAGTTTAGATTTGCCCGTCTCCGTAGTCTATCCCGTTAATGACAGAAACCCGGTTGTTATAATTTCGTGGATTGGATCAGAGCCAAATCTTCCATCAATTATGTTAAATTCACATACTGATGTAGTTCCGGTATACGAGGAAATGTGGACTCATCCACCGTTTGCTGCTGATATTGATGAAGAGGGAAAAATCTTTGCAAGAGGAACTCAAGATACAAAGTCGCTTGGAATGATATATTTAGCAGCTATTCGAGCACTTAAACACGAGAACGTGACATCATTGAGACGAACGATTCATGTGACATTTGTACCTGACGAAGAAACTGGCGGAGCTCTAGGAATGGCTGGATTTGTCGAGACCGACGAATTTAAAGCTATGAACGTTGGATATGCTTTAGATGAAGCAGGTGTTTCACCTACTAATGAAATAAGTGTATATAATGATGAGAGATGTCCGTGGCAAATTGAATTTGTGAGTAATGGACCGGCAGGCCATGGATCGTTTCTGTACGAAAATACTGCTGGTGAAAAACTCTCGTATTTAATTAGCAAACTTATGGAAATGCGAAAATCAGAAGTGGAGCGAATGAAAACCAACAGCCTTCCTTACGGAAAAGTAACAACCATTAATCTAACCATTTTGAAAGGAGGTGTTCAAAGCAACGTAGTTCCTCCAGACTTCACAGCTACTTTCGACATTCGTTTGGATGTCGATATAGATCATGCAGAATTTGAAGCTAAAGTAAATTTTAAGAAATAATTCAGAACTTCCCTTTGGATGGGACCTCAATGAAAATGTTCTTTGTTGTTCAAGATTGACCAATGGTGCGAAGAAGCTGGTGGTGATATTGCAAAAAATTATTTATTAAAAACACCGAAAGCACCAGCTTCGGTTGCCGACTCAACAAATCCAGTTTGGATGGTACTTCAAAGTACAACAAGGGAGCTGTAAGTCAACGCGAAGTGAAATCAACTAATTAACAGATCATTCAAAATGCATTCCATTACCATATAATAGGGGCATGGAAGTCGTTCCAACTGTATTGGCAGGAGCCACCGATGCGAGATTCCTACGAAGAGTAAATTTATTTTTACATGAAGAACGAGCAAAATAATTGAGTTTTCCTTTTTAGTTAAACATTCCCTCATTTGGATTTTCGCCATTGATAAATACACCACTATTGCTACACGATCACAATGAATTCGTTCATGCTGATGAATACTTGGCTGGTATACATGTTTACACAAACCTTCTTTCGAAATTGGGCGAGATATAAGAGTCACAAAACAATTTTTATTCTGTGTCCATATCACCGAAAGTTACAAATGATTATTAAAATGGATTTGAAATTAAATCAAATATCGTCGATCGTAGTTATATTGTACTATAGAAAATCCACGTCACTGACTTTAAATATAACTTTAATCGTTTCGATCAACTGTGTTAACTTGCTGATACCGTTGGTTACGTTTCGGTGATAAAATCTCTTTCATATTGATCAGACATTTATCGGAAACAAGGCAGCTCTCTAGCCGGTATTTCAGTTGTCCGATAAAAAAAATATTTAATTCAATTTATTTTTTATTACAGCATGGATAGTAACAATCTATGACTCTTTAGTATTTTCGTCATCACCTGCCGTTTGTGACGCATATCTTTTTGCGTGTCGAATCTGTAAGTGTCACCTACACCGATATCAGTTCTTTTGTAAGTGGATAACAGGACTTGCGTCACACCTGCACTGTAAGTGGTTTTGGGCGATGCATAGTATACCGTCAATGGCAGTCCCTGAATTAATTTGGAAGTTATTTTAAATAAAGCAACACATTAAACTAGCCTCAGCATAATGATCAACAGTTGTTGCTTTTATCACACTTATATCATTAATGTTCGAGAGTTATTCATTATTTGACGTGCGTTTCACGTGAATTTCACGAGTTCTCGCGTGTCAAAAAATTTTCTTCATTCTTTTTTGGGGGGTTAGACTGCGTCAAGTCCTCCGCTATCGCTCCAGATATCGGACATTTTGGCGAAAGTAGAATTCTCGCATATAATTAGTTGCCGCGTGTCAAAAAAAATTCTTCGTTCTTTTTTTGGGGGTTAGACTGCGTCAAGTCCTCCGCTATCGCTCCGGACATGAAAATTAGGTTGCTAGGAATCTCGCGCCGCGTCATTCACAATAATTCACATTTTGACACATTTTGTATAAGGAAGATGTCACTTTGTGAATTATTGTGAATGACGCGGCGCGAGATTCCTTAACACCGAAAATTAACCTGTTACAGACATCAAACATATGACAATAATTATTATTTTTTGGTCAATTACTTCCATCGATGAAAGTATTTTTAATCTGTTGATTTCAAATCTTGTACTTCAATTCTTTTAACATTCATTTTACTATATAAAGAACCATATTACCCAGCGCTTGTCACCGTCATTTTTGTCGTCGTTATCGATAACAGATGTTACAGGTTACACGATAACACGGGTAATTCAGGATGGATTTTCAGAAAATTGTTTAAAAATATAGTTTAAAATCTGCTTTAGACATGGAATACATGCAGGGACTACTTTTGGGAAAACATTTTCCTTTATTTTAATTTTTTTTTCCAAATTTTTTTTTATTTAAGGGTAAAATTTGAAAAGTTTAAAAATTTTTTTTTTAAATATGGGAAAATGCTAGCCCAAAAATAGTCCCTGATTGCCACTAAAATGTAATTGAATTGGAGGCGCTTGGAATTTCTAATTCAATAACTGTGAATTCTGTAATTAGTATGCTTTATACGTACGAATTTAAAATTGTTCGCTGTACAACAATCGATTTCAACGTGAATATTTTCATGTGCTCGTGAGATAGTCGGTTTTACTAACACATTCATGTGTCTACAAAACTGTAGGTAGGTATTATGAAAAAAGAAACCCCACATTTCATTTAAACCTGCCACCGACGTATGTTGGTTCATATTAGCATTCTTTCCATTGATTTTGTTTCATTGATAGAATCGATAAAGAATTCTCCAGGATAAGTAATTCACTTATCGTGTTGATAGAGGAAGTGACTGAAAATTAAATAAGTTATCAGAAATCATTGTGTGTTATCGATAAATCGTGAAAAAATGGATACAAAATCGTATGTTATTGCAACTGCAGCAGTTGCAGTGCCAGTATTCTTTTTGATAAATCGATGGGCGCGAGGTGGTCAATTCAATAAAGACGTTAGAATTGATGGAAAAATTGTGATTATTACTGGAGCAAACACGGGAATAGGTCGTGAGACTGCATTGGATTTAGCAAATAGAGGAGCAAAAGTATATCTAGCGTGTCGGGATTTAAATAGGGCTGATGCGACCAGAGAGGATATCATTCTAAAAACGGGCAACCAAAATGTTTTTGTGAAAAAGTTGGACCTAGCTTCACTTGAATCCGTTCGGATGTTCGTGGAAGAGTAAGTTTCTACAATTTCGATGATAATTTCACATTTAATTGAATTTGATATTTTGTTAAAATTTAGATTTAAGAAATGTGAAACCAAACTGCACGTATTGATCAACAACGCCGGTGTAATGGCTATTAATAATCGCCAAACGACACAGGACGGCCTGGAAATGCAAATCGGAACGAATCATTTTGGACATTTCTTATTGACCAATCTTCTGTTAGACACAATCAAAATATCCGCTCCGGCTCGAATTATAAATGTTTCTAGTATTGTCCATAAATGTGGAACGATAAATCGTAAGGACCTGCAATCCGAAAAATCTTATTCGAAATGGCCAGCTTACTGTCAGTCGAAATTGGCGAACATTTTATTCACACGAGAATTGGCAAAACGATTGAAAGATTCCAATGTTACAGCTAATTCATTACACCCAGGCGTGGTACGAACTGAATTGTCAAGGAATTTGGCTATATTACAATATGCTGCGTTACCATTGCATCCGTTTACAAAATCACCGAAATCTGGTGCACAAACATCTATTATGTTAGCTGTAGACCCAGATTTGAAGAGTGTTACAGGTAAATACTTTGCTGATTGTGCAATTTCTAAAGAAAGTACAGCAGCTCAATGCGATGAAACAGCAACATGGTTATGGGATGTTAGTGAAGGAGTCACAGGGATCAAAAAAGAATAAAGAACAAAATAAATTCGGAGTTTTTATACTTCGGTTCGGATCGTAGTTCGGTCGTTTAAAATAGTGAAAATTCTGAGATTATGGAAATTATTTTGAAAAAGTAAGGAGTCGTACGTTAACCGTTTGATCCATGGAAGAAGCATAGATCCATTAGGTGATATCGAAAGACTAACCTGTCGCAGACGGCAAACATATTAACAGTTTTACTATTTAAACTATTACTTCATTTGATCAAAGATTTTCATAGATTGATTTCAGAAATCTTTTACTTCATTTGTTTTGAACATGCTTTTTGCTATTTTAGACCTAATTAGGCGGAGCTTGTCGTTTGTTATTGCTGTCATTGTCGATAACAGATGACAGCCGTCTGTTCGCACCATGCCACTATAGACTTTAATTTCACATCAATTTTGATCATATTCGATTTGAGGCGACTAGTAGGGTGTGTCGATTTCAATTTTTTTTTAGTCATTCCTGGTTCCGCCCTACCGCGATTCACCCTCGCACTAGCAATAATAATCAGCAATTTTTTTTTATAAGTCAATATAAGCTTGCACCGTCACTTTTTCAAAAATTTTCGAGCTACACGAGATACTTGGATTATGGGTCCGAAAAAAAATCTACAGATGCTTTTGCAGAGTTTTCACTCTGTACGGCATCTAGAGGGTCTACTAGAACATACAAAAATTAAAAAAAGTTAAAAAAATGTTTTACCGTCATTTTGGTGTAGCACCAAGTTTCACCGAGGTGGAATTTTCAAGAATTTTGTATGTGAAAAAATCATCTCTTTTGGGTGAATGGTTTTCAAGCTATTGTTGTGATAGCTCATTTTGTTCTGCAAAAGCATCTGTAGATTTTTTTGGTTCGGACCTATAATCCAAGTATCTCGTGTAGCTCGAAAATTTTTGAAAAAGTGACGGTGCAAGCTTATATTGACTTATAAAAAAAAATTGCTGATTATTATTGCTAGTGCGAGGGTGAATCGCGGTAGGGCGGAACCAGGAATGACTAAAAAAATTGAAATCGACACACGACACACCCTAGCGACTAGATGACTGTGATATATATAAGGTTTACCTTGGTAGAACCGTCCTAGCAAAAGAACTTTTTTCAATTCTGGTAAAGAAGTTTAGTTGTACAACATTATTGTTCGTATACATACATTTTGATCCACTGTTATATCAAAAGATTATTGTCTCTCAGTTTATAACATTGTCGTCATGTGACAAAGTTTGTTATTCACTTTTCAACACATAGTGATGAAATGGTGGAATTTTTCAAACCATCTGAAAGTCTATTAAAATAATTTTATATCGTCGTTAGTCAAACTTTTCACTGCAAACATACAAATTAGCATATTCAAACTTAAAAACGCAAACCGCAAAACTTCAAACCATAAAAATGTATAATTTTCGAAGAAACGATCGTGTTTTATGTAAAATTTCTACTATTTTATGTGAATGTGACTGAAGATTATTTCGTCTTTTGGTCGCCAGATTTGTGTGTAATAATACAAGTTTGTTTATTATGGAAATGTTTAAAGTTTTTATAAACAAAAAGCTCACAGTATGGCCTGTGAGCCTTCTGGTTCGTTTATCTGTAGATGTATGTCATAAACGAATTCTATTAACTCAAATGAATAAATTCTTTAAAGTTTTGATGGAAAATTTGTTTGAATTGGTAGAAAATTTTCATGAAATAATAGAATTATACCTCGCTAATTCGAATTTTACACTTTTATTTTATAAGAGCCGAAATGGCTTCTGTATTCCATTATATAAATATACAACTTGGTACAGGAAAGATATTTTCTTGATTGGAATAAAGATTTTAAAGCAATGTTAGTCATTTTCTGGATGAATAATTTACACTTTAGAAATTGCTGTGCTAGTCAGTTATATGGGAAGTTTCATGTGTTCCCTGCGTAACATTTCTATGTCTAACCTATGAATTAGACTATTATTTAGACTATAAGGCAACATTATACTAATTACTATGGATAATCACAAAAACTGTCTCGTTCCTAAGTTACAGAAATGATACTTCAATTTGTGGCAGCCACGCTAAAACAACAACTTTTGTTGTACACAGGGACTTCGATTAAGCATTCACCTGTTTTAAAATAGAGTTAGTCATTCAAGGGACACATTATTAACGTAATTAGTTCAGCTAACAATAATTTAAATAAAATATTTCGAGATGAATTCCGAATAATTCATAGACTTTTTGTATTCTGATAAAAACGGTCACTATTAAGAAGATGAATGCTTAAGTATGGTCCACTCAACAAAAAGTACTTAGTGTGAGAGCACTCAACAAAAATTTAACAGAATTTAAGTGGAAATCAAGCCTTACACTGTTAAATTTTGAGGAAAAAACTAGGCCACACTTTTCGGGTGGGTCAGGTCCCTTGACTGACTGTTTTTCTTAATCAATTTTTGCGATTTTTATGCATATATCATAAAACTCTGACTTGCTTTCTCATAAATTGCGCATTCCTTTTATTTTATTCAAAACAAATTTTCAGAATAAACAAAGCGAACTATAATCTCTTTCATTTTCAAACGATAGTACGTTCTTTTGCCTGGAGAGGGATTACGGCGTCAGTTCTCTTTTCTCTATTCAATCAAAACTCTTCTGATAGAGAACGATTCACTCTTTCACTGAAAGATGAGTGAATCGTTCTCTATCAGAAGAGTTTTGATTGAATAGAGAAAAGAGAACTGACGCCGTAATCCCTCTCCTGCTATAAACGAAGTTGAAGAGATTTCTTGCTTGTTATGTCTTGCATAAAAATGAAACTCGTGTGAGTTACAGCACCTGCCTCGCTCTGGATACAAAATTCACAATCTGTTAATTCTTTTATACAAACAACTACACTGAAATCATTAAAATTCTTTTGGCTCGAGATTTAAGAGCCGTTCGAAAAGGTTCAGCTGATTAAGGGAAAGATTAAAACCTTACAATATTATTTCGAAATAAGTCTGCTGTCTGCAGGTACTACCTCGAACCTATTTGTGTGTATATAAATCGTTTCCAGATAAATGAGTTCTTCGAAAAGGTCAGCGTGAAGTTCTCTCAACTGATTTTGGGAAAAGATGATTTCCAGCAACTTATGTTTCAGATGATGTCTGCATGCAAGGTCTCAAATGTTTGAAAAGTTTGGGTTGAAGTTCTGTCATCTTATTAGAATTGAGGTTAACTATTTGAAGATTATTTAAATCATCGAAAGTACTGTCATTCAAATGCTATTTAAAATTAAATCCAAACTATTAATGTTCTTGAACGAGATGAGTCGAACTCTTTCAACCACTTTGAAGTAATATCTCACAAACACGAAGCTGATCTGCTGAGCAAATTTTCAAACTTCGCTACACCATCCGACAATTCGGGGATGACATCGGATTCTCTACTAATTTTGATCTCGGTAATAAATGTCAATTTTGGAATTCCGTCAAAAAAAAAATCGACGTCTCGATGAAGTGTCGTAGATGCGCACACTGGTTTTGCAATCATTCGTGGGGTCACTTGCAGGCTGCATTTTTTACGTTGCAATTTGGCAGCTATGATAATTGACGTACCTCCAACCAGATTGAGCCTCAATGAATCCGTGGAAGGTACCATGCAACATCAGAAAAAAATGGTATACTGCATCGGATCGCACACAATTTCTTGAGTTTTCGAATGTATCGACCACTGTCGCGTGTACCATGTGCTAGGCCAGAATTCAAAACACTTATTCCGAATACTTTCTACATTTATTAATTTACTTCATCAATGGCCGAAGCCTCTGACTACTTGCATTATTACAATGAGACTTTTGAAAAAACAAAAACAAAGATACATCTGACGATTACAATACAGTTTCCAATTTAATTCACCAACGCACTCCAAGAACCGGCACAAGAACAGATTTCTTTAACGGTCGAAATGCCTCTTCGCAGTGGTATTATACCAACATAAAAAACTAAATTTATATGAAAAATTCTGACAACTGCACATTTAAAATCTGTTCTTGTGCCTGTTTTGGAGAGCGTTGAATTCACACAATTACAAAACAATGTCTACATCGAACATGTCTCGACCATGACATTTGAGATCAGTGAGTTACCTGAAAAAGATGGGTTAGTTAGAGCTAGTCGACTGTAGACTAGCAAAGGTTTACACAGTTTAGGTAACCTGAAGTTAACTTCAGAGTTGTGAGACCCGATCAAACAATGTAACCATTTCTTTAGTGAATGGCACACTAACAACACAAAAAAGATGAAAAGATAATGATCCTTTGAGGGATGCCCTGAAAACATAGTTGCGAAAAACGGTTAAATTTGATGTACATGTTTGGCTCCGTGATACTTAGTCCTGTGATCAATGGCAACGAGAAAGTAATTAGCGCCAGCCGGGTATGAGTCCAAAATAACCTTTCACTCTTTCATGAAAATGTGGCATTTTATCTGCCACTATACCACAATCTTGCCCTTGACCACATAATTTCAATTATAAATACAATTGTGCTGCCAATCCAGCCATAAACAATTAATATTGGAAATTCAAAGTCATCAGCTGTATGTTGTGTTTCGACATGGACAGTTGGAAACAGTTTTGATAATGAATCAAAATATTCATTCAACCATTTATGAAGCATTCCTGAACTGTGCGACCAATGAATAATTTCATTTAATTTTTCAAAAAACACAAACTTTTCTGATACCGGAAACACGCATACCGAATTTGAGACTGTCAAACCGGTATCATAGTAACTTTTTCCTCCTCCATTCGACCTCCTTGCAATTCCTAACATCATTTTGAAGTAGAGATCACTTATCACAAATGCAGTTGAGGAGCCGTTATTGACAGGATGAATTTCAAGACTACTGCCCGGGACTACTTTTTTGCTCCAGTCTGTATGATTTGATCTATAAGTTAGCCTGTCAAGAACTAGACCTACCAATTGCGATTGAGGCGCAATAACTAACGGAGAATGGTAAATATCGTCAACCGTTTTAATCTGTGGCTGTAGAGCCGGCTTGGTCAGAAAGCTTTGCAGACCGGAAAGATATCCATTAACGACAATAAATCCTACGAATGTGAGTGCACCAATTAGAAAGGCTTCAGCGCGATAGAGTAGCTGATACTTTATGTGATCGTTATCATTGACGAGAAGATTCATAACATCGGTGAAACTTTGAAAAAATAAAATTTTTCTTCGTTTAATATAACGGCACGCGGTTAACATCAATACGGTTGCAACGATTGTACCTCCACAATAAGCGGACAATTCGTTGGACGCCAACGTTCGAAGATAGGCGTAGAAACCGGAATATGGTTCTGTTTCAGGAACAATAATATTTTCTTGCATCATCAGAATTGGAAACATTGGAAATCTGTGTGATTTTGCAATTAGCGAAGCGTGTTCAGGAATAATGTCGATTCCATTCTCGAAATACTCCGAGACTTTTCTATAAAAAACTTTTTCAACTGTAAAAGTCGCATTCATCACTCGAAACGCCGACAGCCAAAATTTTTTGTCCGGGGTACTTACAAACTGAGAGATTCGCAGTTTTTGTCGATGATAATTTGAGTCTAAGGTGGGATAGAGCTCGTCGCACGTGTTTCGACTGGTCACGTTTAACACTTTAAACTTTCCAAACGAATGAAAGGTGAAAATGTTAAGTGATTCTCTGGAATTTGTGTGAGTCGCAGCAAATACGTTAACAATCGACTGGTATCTGAACCACAGAAAATGAATTCGTACATCGTCCATCGTAGCGATAGTTTGAAAGAAAATTCCAATTTTCATATTAATATCGATGCGTTGAATATTCCTGATCAGTATCAACATGTTTAAGTTCGTGTTGAGTGATGAACTCCCCGGAACCACAATCATGAAGCTATTTTTACTCTGTATCTTCTGCAGAATTTGCAAACCGATGGCACTTCTGTTAGCATCCTCGAAAATGAATACACTTTTTGGTTGAGGTCCTTTTCCCACAAAGTGGTTGCTGATATCTGCTGATGATGAGGCCAGCAAATAGAAATTGTGATCGAAGTTGAAGCAATTGTTTAAATCATTAATGAATGTGAATTCTTGTGAAGCAAGTGTCATCAAGCTGAGAACTGCTTGAATTTCCATAGTTTTTGTGATTGAGTTTTACTTGTCGCTAGCTTAAGGTTAATAGCAGAACACTATGTAAAACTATAATCGCATTATTTAAGTTTGTCTTTCGCTCCGTAAAAGTAATTAAATGTCTCTTCAATTAAAAAACAGTCAGGTGTAATACGACGACCAAGAGCATGGGCAATAAATGACTAAAATAAAGACAAAAGTACTTAATCAACTGTTTTGCCGTTGTTATTCGAGATTGAATCGGTTGATCGGTATAAATGCTATTGGATAAGGTGACGACTCTTTCAGCTTCCAAAAAATAGCGTCATACAAATGGCTACTGTGAGTCGGTTCGGCTTTCGACCTGATTTTGAAAAAAATAATCGGTTTTCGGGTTTTAAAATTTCGGATACTGGAAAAAAATTTTGAAATCCGACATGTCATTTCTGTTCGGAAGTTGTTGTGGAATGTAAATGAATCGACTCAAAATTTGTTTAGCAAATAATAATCAAGATTTTAATTTTCTGAGTAGGGCTTGCCACCACATGAAAGGAATCTCATTTGTTTAAATTTTGTGCGGAATCATTTAGATCTTCCTGTCTGTATTCTTTTTCTTCTGCTTAGTTGAAATTCGAAAATTGCTGCTATGGCCATAGGTCGACAGTTTGTTTTCGCTATAGGAAGATAATTTAACGTTAACAATAAACAAATCTTTATTCAGTTCAGTCTATGCCTATGAATACTGTAATCTAGTTAAATCGATGCACAACCCTTTTTATACAATTCAAGCAATTATACCCTGACTAAAAATGCAATTATTTCAATCAAAGTGAAAACGTCTAATTACAAACGTCCAATACTGTTCAACCAGTTATTATAGACTCGAAATTACATGCATAGCATCGCCCATAACAGAATTACGTCAGGAACTTTGGTTCCCTTTTTGTATTTAACAAATCTGTCGATCACAGTAGTGAACTTTTCGATGCATTAGATCTGGCATTTACTTACGACATAAGCTCGACAGCAGCCTCCTCATGCCATTTCGAATAATTACTCTACTGCGGTTGGTTTGTTGGTTTATTTGGGAAACTTTGATTTAACCTTTTACAATTATTAAAAACTAACAAAATTCAAATACCGATAAGCAAAATTGAAAAAAAAATTTGATCAAAAAACACCGAGGCCAGTCTTCGTTGGGCCCATTGTGTTATATCTCCGTTTTCTTATGTTTTCATATTCCCCTTTCAGGTCCGAGTAGCCACTTGCTTCCTGTAATAAAAGAAAGCAAGTTAGCCAAGTCTAGCTTTAACTGTTCTTCAGGAGTCAAATAAAAGTCTCCTAGATGTTTAGTCCTCAATTTTTTTAGAGCTGGGCAAGTGCATATGAAATGTCTTGCAGTTTCCGGTTCTAGACCACACCCTCTACAAGTTGGATCATTTATGATACCTGTCTTGTTGAGGTGATATCCCAGGCTCTTGTGTCCTGTTAGGATTCCAATCAGCCCTCGCAACTTCTCTCTACCGAGACTTAAAAGAAATTTGGTGTGATTTGCGTTGTATCCCGCCAAAAATTCTTTTGACTGTCTACAGGTTGTAAGCGAATCCCATCTCTCCTGATGGTATCGTTTCGTCCTGTCCTTCACCAAAGATTTGATCAGACCAGCATACCTACCTACGGCGGGCTCTGGTCCGATAAAAACTGCAGATTACTCTATTGCACTTCTTTCAATCAGTTTTGAGGAAATTCTCCCAACTTATTCTTGGAAAGGCTGAGATTTTGCAACTTCTGGTTATTTTGGGAAATGTCTGCAGGTAGCAACATTTAGCCTATTAGTATTTAGGCTTTCCAGGTGGATGAGAGTTTAAAAAAGATCGACATGAAGTTCTTTGAGATTATTTTGGTAAAGCATAGAAGATCGCAATGTTGGTATTAATTACATCTGCGGGATAGGATTCCAGCATATTATTGTCTAACCGCAGAAATGGGAGATTTCGAAGTTGTTCGATATGAATCTCTTTCAACTGATTGTTGGAAATATCTGATTCAGTCAATTTTATATTATTACGAAAAAGACGCAGAGGTATGATCTCAAGTTAATTCAAATAAATTTCCTCGAGATTTAAGAGACATATTCGACATGAAGTAGTGTAAACTTCACAGCTCGAGCATGAGGTAAGGCATTTTTTTAGTCAAGACACCAGAGGCGTAACTAGCCGGTTCTCTCAGGGTAAGCTGAAAGATTGCAAAAATGTTTTTGTTTGGTAAAATTAAAGAAAACACGGTTTTTCACAATTGCCAGGTTGAGTTCAGCTCACCTTCGCCTTTACGTAGGTTCGGCCCCTGAAATTCATTATTCACTATTTTTTGGGACAACATTATTCCATATTTTCCAAAATTTCCTCTAAGTTGTCAACTGTTTTCCTTTTTTTTTAATTTAGAGAAAACGTAAGAAAATTTGGAAAAATATAAACTCGTTTTATAAAGATCATAATTAAAAGTGAACTTTAATATCAGACAAATGAATGGCGTGCTATTTTATTCCGTCAATTAAACCGTACGTATATATCTGCAAGCACTTACTATAAATAATTACAAAAAAAAACTATAATATTCGTTAATACTTTCGACACGTGTCGAATCTATAAAGCAGTATTGGCTCTGCAAGTAAAAAAAAAACAACATAAAATCCCATTGTGAATGGTTTTTCATTGTAAAAATAAAGTGAGGTATAAAAGTGTATTCTGTTCATAATTTATTATCTTCTGGTGTTGACGCAATAACAAAAAATATCTTTGATTTATTTATTTTAATGGATTTCAGTTCTGTCGCTATTTTTATCCAAATTTATTAATTTATCAAACAATAACAATAATAATAAAGTAGTCCATTAATAATTTCCTCTTCATGGCATTATATTTTCCTGACCATTCATTCGATATATAAATGGATTGTGATTTCAACAATGAAAGTTATATGCTCTCGTTGTAGAGGGCTTATATTGCATTGCAACGAACGTAATGCAATTAAAAGTTCGATGTGACATGGTTTAATGTCGAAATACACCTTTAACAGGCGGGGTAAGCATATTACTACGAAATCATTAAATCTGTTACTTCATTTGTGTAGAAAAAAGTAAAGTGATTTTGATAAGAAATCTATCACTTCAATATTTTGATAGTACATTTCGCTATATAAGAGAACAATAGCCAGAGTACATCGCATATACTTGACGTCGTTATCGATAACAAATGACTAGTTGTTTAGAACTAGAGAAAGAGATTTTCCTTTCGAGTTGATTGTGTCTCACTTCGCTAATTTTTTCTTTGTTGATATTAGATGACATAGCCGCCTGCAAAATGTTAATTTAACTTGTAATGTTGTATACATTGAAACTGCATGGATTAATTTAAACAGGTACTTTTTACGTACTTAGACACAGGTTTGTGTTCTTTACAGAATCCAAAACTGTTCAATGGATAGTATAAATCAATAAAAACTAAATTTTAAAACTCAGTTATCGCTACAACCTTGTGTTTAAAAGTCCCGTGTGGTATACATTCTATATCCGATACACATACCTCTAAATAATGTACATACATACATACCCCTCATCTATTATAATTCCAATTTGTCATTTCACATCATTTCTATTTTCCGACATTAATTTCATTTTCTTTTGATGTCTGAACAAATAAAAAATATACTTTTTCATGTGACATGTCAAGTCAACTGGTGAATGGTTAGCTAACGTGTGTACAAAAAGTGAGACTGATGTGTATTTTGTGCTCAACTGTTTATAACTCTGAAATTTCCATCATTTTCCGTGCTTTACGAGACTTCACATGTTGGTGCTAAATGATTGCTTTCTGAAAACGAAAATCTTTCTTTTGGCACCAAAACATACATTTTCAGCAAATCACTTGAATTATCCGTCGAAAGTTCATTTTCAATCGACTGTTTCCAAACGTTACTTTGAATGATTGTTCAACATAATTTTAAGTGATTGAACATTCATTCATGGTATGTTTATAGATTAAAGTCTGTAGTGATTGGGTCAACTTTGGAGGAGATGAACCGTTATTTTATCAGACCGAGTACAACAAGTACACTTCTACGAATTGCTGGTATCTTTTACCAAAAAATGAAATAGCTGCAAGCGATAAAGTCTTCTTCAACAATGTTTAACATTCATTTAAATTTTAATGCCACGTAAATACCTGAGTGATATATCGCGACTACATAAAGGCAGATTCACAGTTCCTAATTCGAAGGAAAGTCGCATTATGCATACATTTGAACTGACATATACGAAACTGAAACCTTTATATGCAGGAGAATAAATAAAGAAAATATGAAGTTAAATTATCTTTAATGCTTTATGCTAGTCTCTCTCTGTGTGTTATTCTGTTAATGTAACAACAAAATAAACTTTGAAAATTAAGAGCTTTTCTTATTCATTCTGAATTTAAAATATATGTTCCTTTCCAACTTGGAAAGAAATATGATATCATCTGTGAGAAGTAAGTAACAAGAAATTTTAATTTAGTTTACATACGGCACATATATAAAATTGTGTGCTGTATGGCTGTATACAACGTGTCTTTTTGAATCCATCTCGAAAATCCAATTAAAACAAACTTATCAACTCGCTTAAAAATTATTTTCATCTTGAATTGCTTGAATTGTCTGTAGTTAAATGTATTATTAATGAGTATAATACATATCATCCTTCATGCATGCAAATCACATTCAAGTCTAAACATTTTACACTAAGAGAACGTACGAATGCGAGAAAATAAAGTAACTTTTGTCAGTCTTTACAACATCCGACGTCTTGAACAATAAAAAACATTTCGAAAAATGTTTCTTTGCTCAACGAAACTAAGACCAGAGTAAGCTTTACACGAGCTTGTCTCAGAGAAAAAGGTGCCACGGTTTAGTAGCACTTTACTTTATTTTTTTAATATTTTCATTTCAAATTACCAAACATTACAAAAATACAACATTTGCAATTAAAACCAACTCGCTCGGACAGTTAAAAATGTAAAATATATCATGGCCCTACGTTAGTGAAGGGCCGTGACGCAGGTCCGTTCACACTGAAAAATTTGACAAAAAAAAAACAGTTTTTCCGTAGGACTGAGATATACAACTTTTTTGACTTTTCCCTCTCCGCTCTTCCTACCCCCACTTATTTTATTCGTAATCTAGGCGTCCATACGAGTTCAACGAGCTATCACACGCCTCATAAGGTTAAGATTTGGCCGAGATATTAAATTTCAAAACGTGAAAATTTTTATGAAGAAATCGATTTTCATACATTTTGAAATAGATGAATTTTACCAACCTTTGTTGTCCCGTTGTCACTTTGTTACAACGAAACGTTTGAATTTACCGGTGGATTTGGCTGAAATTTTCATGGTATGTCAAGGACGTAGTTGTAAGAAACTAATTTGAAGGAATTTTCATAAAAGCTTCTAATTTCGGAGCTATGAGCGTTTTAAGCTAATGAACTATAGGACCCATAACTCAGAAAATATGGCAGATAGAAAGTTCGTTTAAAAGACAAATTTATAGAATTTATTTCACATTCTAGTCGACACGTGTTTCATGGTTTTCCTAAAACGTCGTTTATTTGGGAGCTATGAGCGTTTTAAGTGCGAGCTATGTCAGCAATAACTCGGAAAATACGGCAGATGGAAACCTCGAGTAAAATACAAATTTATAGAGTTTCAGATTCTAGTCGATTCGTGTTTCATGGTTTCCCTAAAAAGTCCCTTATTTATTTATTACCTGCCACTTGTTGACGCAATTTTTTTTTATAATTTTCTTTCTAAAAATTTTCGGCGAAAATTTTTGTTGATCAAACTTTTGCGTGCTTTCCTCATCAGCTGCCATTTGAGACGCATATCTTTTTGCGTGTCGAATCTGTAAGCGTCACCTACACCGATTTCAGTTTTTTTGTAAGTGGATAACAGGACTTGCGTCACACCTCCACTGTAAGTGGTTTTGGGCGATTTAGAATTATAGAATTATCACAATGGTAAATGTCCTCTGTAATGTAAATGCAACAAATATTTTCCACATGTTTCTAAATATTAAAATAAAATTCTTTTGATCATCACCAGCGGGCAGCACGTTAGCAAGCCCACTTCAACGACCTCCAAACTCACATATTAGGACTTACATATATCTAAGGCATCCATACGAGTTCAACGAGCTATCTCACGTCAAAGTAGGTTACGATTTGACTGAGATATTGAATTTCAAAATTCTTACGCACTTATTTCTTTTATTTCCAACAAAAATATGCTTTTTATATGTAGCTTCTCTTAACCTGTTACAGACGGCAAGCATATAACCAGAATTATTATCGGCTCTATTACTCCATCAATCAAAGTATTTTTAATCTGTTGATTTCAAATCTTGTACTTCAATTTTTTTAACATGTATTTTGCTATCAAAAAAACCATGTTACATTTACCTAGAGATTCTCATTATTTTTGTCGTCAGGTTAGGTAATTAAAAATTCAACAACAAAAAACAAATCATTTTACGAATTGTTAAGAGGAAATTAAGACCGCGTAGCTCCACTACGCAATTTTGACAATTCTATGGAGCTACATTAAAAAAGTAAAAAACGTAAATTTAATCAAGTAAAAAACTGGTAGCCTAGGAAGGCTAATTTAAGCCAAGAGTACAGAAATGAGTTAAACTCTACTTCACACACATTTCTCAAAATGGAACTAAGTCGTCGTTGACTCTTAAAAAACTTAAAAGTATCTTCTGGAATTTTTCGAAAAGATGTAGGTTTTTTATGCTAAATTAGCATTGCTTATGACGAAAAACCATAAAGGGTGAAAAGACACAGGTCCTTATGTATATTTAAAACAATAACTGATATCACTGAGGTTGACGCATTCTGCTCCTATACGGATAAGTTTTATCAACAAAAAATTGATAAGTCAATTGTCTCTAGTTACTAAAACAAGAAGGAACATCAACTGCAGATATTTTGCTCTTGAATGTGTGTTTGTAAAAAATGTCATTTTGCCAAACAAAATCCTACTTTTCGCTGTGTGTTTTGAGTCACTCACTGCAGTTCTATGATAGTCAAACAAAATCAAACAAACAAACAAAATCAGTGCGATCATTGGTATTTTATATCATCGTGAGGATCCACAACCTGCCACCAAAATTAGTAATTGGCTGATAAGACTTTCGATAATTTTAATTAATTTTTGTTGCTATAAATGAAAGTCTAACCGTTACACTGCAACCACTCGGTGCTCATATAAGTCAGTCGAACGGTGAACGTTTATCACAACATTTTGCAAAAATGAAAACACGCTTCACTTTAATCGTTTTAATTCTAATGGAAATAACGTCGATTCGAACGCAACATCCGACCTGCAACAAATTCGACTTTAGCGATCCTTTAACTATAAACGAATTCCGCTCATTTCCAGACGAATATTGTGGATCGAATGTTAGTCGAATGGTTATGAGATCTTACAATGACTCATCGATAACTCCATTGCATTCATCGTCTCGATATTTTTTGTCAGCAATTGGTAGCCTTCCATTTTGTTTGTCGAGGGCAGCGAGTACTGAGGCAACTTCTACTTCTGTAATCAAAATGGCATACTTTCTCCAAGGCACAATTGTCAACACAAGTTTTATTGAAGTTATGGCTGTAGATAATATTGCTTTCAATAGAATCGTCTCTATTCTCCTTGTTACCAACCGATGGACTGTATACGAAGGCCGATTTCGTCTTTCTGGAAGAGTAAGTAAAACTTTTTTTCAAAGCTAATAAAATTAAAAATCGGTTGCAGGTACGTTTGTCTGGAGTAATTGATTCAAGAAATACTTTGGCTATAGAGTACCTTCACATTTACAACCCCGGAGTGTCTGACGAGAATTGTATGCCGACTGTAACAAGTACAACAACAACAACGCCTCCAAAACTATGTCAGTGGGAAGCTGGTCAGGAAATAGCAATTGGAACTCGCTGTGTTGGGCAGCATGGATTCTTTGTGTTTCAATTGGACGGAAACGCAGTGATCTACGATGTAAATAACGTGCCCCTTTGGAATACAGCAACATCTGGCATTGGACACTCTTTTGTGTTCGAAACTAACGGAAATTTGGCAATGTACTCCAGTACTGGCTCACAAGTATGGAACAGTGCATCTTCGAACATGGGTGCAAGCTTGCTAGTTTTTCAAGAAGATCGAAATCTAGTTATTTATAACACAGCCAACACACCAGCAGTTGCATTGTGGAATAGTAGAACCTTTGTTCCATGAAGGAAATGAAACATTTTTTAAGGAGTCCACAGAAATATTTTAAACGGCTGAAAAGTTTTTAAAAAAATGCTAAGTTGACTACGAAATTTGTAATTGTTTTTTTTCGTTTCCGACTTTAGTCTGGTCTAAACTGCTATTTTCATGTTTTTTTTTTTACTTTATCTTGTATACAGTCGAAGGCAGTCAATTTTCAGCATAAATTAGCTTCAGCTGTTTTTCAGCTGATCCATACAAACAATCACAACCGTTTATACGTCTTTATACGGTTTTACCACTATCATGCGCGTGCGTGTAGCAGCTTCAACCGTATTAACAAGGAAAACCAGTTTTGATTGTATGTGTGGATCAGCTGAAAAACAGCTGAAGCAAATTTATGCTGAAAATTGACTGCCTTTGACTGTAAGACTGAAGAAAAACCCGCAATGTTATCAAGTTGCAGAATTCAAGGTGATGCCTTTAATCAAATATGGCGTCGATAACTAAAAGCCGCTATATAAAAACAATTATTTTTTTTATCTATGTTTGAATTAGACGTAGATAGTTCAAAAATAGTTCAATCAATAGTAGAATTCTGAAAAATTAGTAAAAAATTGAGATCAGTCAAAAAAACCCTTAAAGGGTAAATGTGACGCAAGTCCTTTATCTTACTTACTAATCAACTGATATCGTCTTTCTTTCGTTTCAGTACATTTTTTAACCATTTTCCTAACAATAGTTTCCTCAACATCTGCCACTTGTGCCGTAAATTTCTTTTTGTAAAATTTTCTTTCAAAAATTTTTTGGGTCGATTTTTGGTTGCGTACATGCACAAAATGCGTTACCATCAGCGATATCAGTTAGTTTGTAATTATGATAAAGACTTGCGTCACATTTACCCTTTAAGGGTGTTTTGACTGATAAACTTGATAAAATCACGAAAATTATTATATGAAAGAAAAGACGCACATCGTTGTAGAAAGGTCCCTCGAAACGTCAAAATAATCCTTCGGAAATAATTAAGAAAATTTCCAACTGGAAATCATTTGCAAAGGATTAACTTTTTCTGGTGCTCGATGAAATTGCTGTGTGTAAAATTATGTGATTCTACATTTGTAGGACAAGTGTGCAATAAATTCAAATGATTTTAATTAATTATTGGGACCATTTGAAGGTTGTATTTTTTACGTTACAATTTGGCAACGGGCTACCCACATATACGAGTTGCTCGGACTGGCACAACTACGAATAAAACACATCTTTTCCAACAAATTTATTGAAGAACTAAAACAGCAGCTCCTTTCTTTTAATTTATTTGGGAAAGCACAGATGAGACAGTAAAACAAAACGCTCCTTTGCCTTATATTATTTACTGAAGATCCCGTGTAGATCAAATCGTTGCGTCCTTATCCAGGACGTTTGGAATTCCTTAAATAACCTCCCAGCTGAAATACCTATAGAAGAAAAGCTAAAATAAAAGACAAAACTTCAAGAACAAACAAAGCTTTTTGCTTTTCCCTTTCCCATGGTTCACGTTTAGTGAATAAACTTGAGGCAAAGACGCTGTTTCGACCTCCGAATGTGATGGTGGTCACAGAACAGTACAGAACTGCTCATCTTCAGAGTGGTTTTGTGATTACAGTGCGTACCTGAGTGATTTGTTTTGCTGTGGACACGAGTGTGCAGTCGCAGTCTGGTTTTTCGTTGTTAGTGAGTTGATTTTGGCTTGATTTTTGAATGAATTTCTTTGATTGGTTGTGTTTTTGAGTGAGTTTTTGCTGTGCTCTGTTGTGTGGGTTTCAAGCAGCTTTCCACTTATCATCCGTTTTCCATCAGCGATGGCAATTTTTCAGTAAAATCGTCAACTACTTGTTCAACGTTGCGATTTTACGCTGTCTTGTGAACGAATGTGATGGAATCAACTGAAGATGATCAGTTCTGTACTGTTCTGTGACCACCATCACATTCGGAGGTCGAAACAGCGTCTTTGCCTCAAGTTTATTCACTAAACGTGAACCATGGGAAAGGGAAAAGCAAAAAGCTTTGTTTGTTCTTGAAGTTTTGTCTTTTATTTTAGCTTTTCTTCTATAGGTATTTCAGCTGGGAGGTTATTTAAGGAATTCCAAACGTCCTGGATAAGGACGCAACGATTTGATCTACACGGGATCTTCAGTAAATAATACAAGGCAAAGGAGCGTTTTGTTTTACTGTCTCATCTGTGCTTTCCCTAATAAATTAAAAGAAAGGAGCTGCTGTTTTAGTTCTTCAATAAATTTGTTGGAAAAGATGTGTTTTATTCGTAGTTGTGCCAGTCCGAGCAACACGTATATGTGGGTAGCCCGTTGCCAAATTGTAACGTAAAAAATGCAACCTTCAAATGGTCCCAATAATTTAAGATTTTCTGCTTCGAAAGCATAACAAAAGCTACGAAATCTTTGAGGACATTTTCTTTGTTCTGAATTATGAAAATACAACACGAGTGTCTCAAGCAGGGTCGTGCTAGCTACCTGACGGTCTATCGGACGATCTCAGAAGCTGAAAACAAAAATAAATTTTAAAGGCTCGAACTGGATCCAAAAAATCTCTCGGTCCGTCGACACCATCGTTCAATATGGCCAGTTCTTTTGAAGTGACATTATTGTGCCTAAAATCATTCCAATTCCTCATAAAAAGTTCAGGTCGCAGTTAGTACATTTGCAGTATAAAGGGACAAGACGTCTTTAAAATTGTTTAGCCAGGTAAACTCATAAACTTCATATTGTAAAGACTACATTAAATCCACGTTTCGCAGGTCGGAAATTAACACATTTTAAGTGTTCTGATTCTCTGAAGAGATATCGCAAAACACTGTGCATGTGCATATAAATTATAGGCAAAAATCTCTAACAGCCACTTTCCAACTCCAGTACAAATGTTAACTTATAATTTTAAAATAAAAACTTCCGCCTGGTCTACCACTCCAATGTCTGGGCTCGTTTTTTTGCCTAAAAGCCTTAATATTATGCGTATGAGGAAGTCGAATAAAATTAAAACTTTCGTAATATTAACGCCCCAGTGCGTGCTAACATCGGAATTGATTTATAATTTGCTATCCACTGAGCAAATCATTTGAAAAAACTAATAAATTTTAAATCCAAGCTGGAGACGGAGTATACGTGTAAAATAAGAATTTTCATTAGTAATTTCCACGAAAAAGAAAATCGTCTAGTCAGTCTGACGTCCACATAAACGAGTAACTATAGTCCGGAAGACAATCATAAATCACACATCCGATAACAAGTAAAAAATTACACACTTTTATGCACCGCACATTTTCCCATTTATACCTATTCTTATTCCGCTTCCACAGTTATGTATGCGGTTGGAAAAGTAAGCATTTTAATTTATTCACTTGTAAGCCGAAGTTGGACCAACGCCAATACGTAAGTGTTTCTTTATTTGATAAGTGGAAAGATAAAATATCAGTTCACAGTCCTGTCTCGCTGCTCAATGTAAACTGTAATTAATTGCCATTTGTCTTTCAGATCTATAAACATAATTAAATCATATTTTGAACTGATGCGGCGATTTTTATTTTTATTATTTTCTGCTTTAAATTCGAATAAATCAAATGTTGTTTGAAAGATGGTACACCGATCGACTCAAAAGAAACATTAAAAGTGTCATCGCATTTGATTAATGCAGTCATTCAATTTAATATTTTCTAAACCGCAGCATCACTTTAATTAACTGCAGATCTTGGAAAATATTTCAAATTTTTTTTCTTTTACTTTCATTTTCTTCTATATGCGTAAAAGAGGAATATTCGTCAGCGTTAACGAAGCTAAAATTTTAATGGAGTATGACATTTTATTTATATAATTTCGCCTTCATTCATGTTCGTTATTCAAACCAGTGACAGTTTTTTTTTATGTGCGCATGAAGGAAACTATCTTGTTGTGTCAAACCATTTAAACATATGGTTTTTTAATGGCATTTTTTTACCGAACATTTCTTAGAAACTATTTTTTCATTTAGAGAGAAGATTTTTTTACGAAATTTTCAATTGAAATCACTTGGTACCACTCGACTTATCGCCTATATACTACCATAAAAAGAAACCGTGATAAATGTCAATACGGGCACAGGCCTGCGTTTTATTGCTCAATTGAAAAATATTTTCGACAACGGATAACGTAAGAAAATGGCATGAGCTAACGGCTTTTTAACCACCAATCTTATTCTTTACGCTCTTCACATCTATAAAGATTTTTGACGATGTTTCAATAAACCTTTATAGATGACAAATTCTTTAAGAAATTATGCAAATTTTGCGCCCGTAATATGCATAGGATACATATAAATATTCGCGTACATACAACATACAATACTTGGGGATTAAAAAGCTTTTCATAACGATTCGCCACCCTCATTGATTTTCGAAATATAAATCATATCCATAAACAGTTACCCTAAATCTCACTTTGTTCCTGTGTTTTCCAGTGTTTTCATCTGCGTTAGTGTGTGTGTGTGTGCTGGCATTTTTGATGTCAAATAAAAATATTATGAATCATTGAAAATATCCTATCCGCACATCCCTCTGCCGTACACACGTTTCACCCTTGGTTCCATAACAAACTTATAAATCGCAGAACAGTGGGTGATGTAATTTATTGTTGTATATGCACGACGACTATGATTTTCTCGTCCTATAATATTTTTCGGTAAAAAGTTTTTCGGATAGAAATTATTGTTTCTCGTTTATGAATGTGTATTTTATGTGATGGAAAACAGTTTTCCTTTTATTTTTCTGCTTTGTGTTTGTCATGGAAGATACAAATAAATAAAAACGATTTTCATCGTAAATTTGTGAACGATAATCGATAAACACACAAAAAACGATTCATATTTCTCTAATTCTGCTCGCAGAAGTCTAGCTCAAATGTAATAAAATATTTGAATGTGGAAACTATTTGCGTTATAGATTAGAAGTACAGAAATATTGAACTGTCATGATTCAGTGTATTTTGAAATGTTTTCGGGTCGGGATCATATAATGATGTAATGTAGGAACTTTCTCTTAACTCTTTCCCTTATAGATGATATCATGGATTCGATGAGTATAATTTTACAGGTCTTACAACCGACGAGGGAGGGATTCTTTTGAAAAACAACCTTGAAATCGGGCCGATTTTTTTTAGTGGACTCATTCTAATGGGCAGGAATTGAACCCTAGAATCCAAAACCTCTCTTACAATTTTTTCTGGCCCCTGAGTCAGTCAGTCCGAAATCTGGAAAGTTAGAGAAAGTTACCTTTTCTCGGTGTTACTCTTCAGTGAGTATATAGAAGAGAAACGGGCAAGGCAGGTTTAGTCCCAAACACACCACAAGCCACAAGGAACATGACTGACCATTTGACAACTGAGGTCATGTTGAGAGTCATATGGTTAGTCAATATCACTTAGAAAAAATGACGATTTTAGACTAAAATGGGTGAATTTTGGAGGATGATGTGGCTCTGCTAAAACAATTGTCGGTGATTAGGTGCACACGTACACAGATAAAAACAAATCTGACTCGTTCCACTGATGAGTAGCGGGAACTACTACCACTCATTCTGGGGGGTCTCATTAGAAAGTCGAGGCAGAGTACTGTAAGGGCAGACATTTTTTTTTAATCGAAACTATCATATTAGTAGATCTACAGCACGGTCCGCAGCTCACATATTTTAGTCTAAAATTGGTCCGACTTCAGTAGATTGTTTTTTAAAAGAATTCCCCTGCAGAAACGGTAAGATTTTCGTCATTATGACGATTATGATCAAGTCATAATTCTTCTGTTCAAAGCATCACATAGTGTTTGACACTAGATCTAGTACTTCTTTCGTTTAAAAATAAGTTTTAAGGGAATTAAGCCCTAAAACTCTGAATTGACCGGTGGCCATGATAAATTGATTGTCTTGAAATTATTATGTGTTCTCGCTACTGTACGTATAAATAATGATATTTTGGTATTATTCATCGAATAAGAATAAAATTCTAAAATGACCGTGGTCTATTAATACTAAAACAAAAAAGGAAGTGGTCAATGCGTCTATACTTATTTTCCACACATAAGTCTTACATAACTCGATTGCGATAACATTGGAATAAATCGTCACGATGTTTGATTATGGTAGATAGTGTTATCAGTGCACTAATAAAACATATACTCGAAATTATTTTTGATTATATATGTGATCTAAATAGATTGCGTTCTGCGGTGCACCCAACAGTTAATTCAATTTGTAGTCAAACAATGCTTGAAGACAGCTACTATCAATTGAAATAGTAAGCACTTTTCAAACAATTGGGAACAATTATTTTGAATAACTCAAAACCTCACACGTTTTCTGAGTAAGGCCGTGTTAATATTAAACAGTTTCACAGGCCATTTGTTGTTAAACTTCATGTAAATATCGAAAGACAAATAATCTCTTCTCTGCTTATGATTTTGTTGTCGCTGAACGCACCCTACGAGTTTTTTATACTCAAATAACGTCACTCAGCCACTAACCGATCACGATGATGTACTTCATAGCTTGTGTGTATGGTAGCATCGAAGCTGCATGATAACCATTGAGGAAATTTATAGTTGGACGCGTCATTCGTTCGTCGACAAGCAAGTCCTCTGGTGTAGTGTACGTCGAGTTGGCCAATTGTTTGAAGTTAGATCGCAGTTCGAAATTTGTTAAAATTTGTAATCAAGTGCGTGCGGAGAAGTGTGCGTTCTTTATGAATGGCTCTTAAAATACCACAATGGAACCGACTGTATTATTCTCTGCACCTTTTTGTCCCTATTTTAAAATATTATTAGTAACAGGTTTCCAGTATGAAGGAAAGTCTTGGACCATTTTCACAAAAGTACCATGAAACCTTTCATATCCCTAAAATTTTGAGAATATAAATCTCATTCAAGAAATAACAAGTCGGGGATTATCACCACAGCGAAAAAGCAACAACAATCTTTGTTTTTTATATAAATTCTTTCTCGTCTCTTATACCACAATTCAGTCTAGATTGTGCTATCGTCCATTTCGTTCGAACCATTTGTATTCCATTTTCGAGTTAAATTGATAAGTTTTATAATGTCAGTGCCATCAGTAAAACTATCAAACGGTTTCAGTATTCCGATTGTCGGGTTGGGAACGTGGCAAGTATGTACATTGTTTGAGCATTCAATTATTCGTGATTTTGGTCTAATGTGATACGTAACTCTAACAGTCACCTCCTGGTGAAGTAGATCGTGCGGTCAGAGATGCCATTGATGCCGGCTATCGTCACCTAGATTGTGCATTTGGATACGGTAACGAAAATGAAGTTGGAAATGCTATTCAAGCGAAAATCGCTGAAGGTGTTGTCAAGCGTGAAGATTTATTTATCACTTCGAAATTGTGGAACACTTATCACGAACCCCAGCATGTACGATTGTGTGTGGAACAGTCGTTGAAGAATCTGAAAGTGGACTATCTCGACCTCTATTTGATTCATTGGCCGCACAGTTTTAAGTATTCAGGTGCTGAAAATTTCCCCAAGAATGCTGACGGTAGCATGATTTATGATTACACCGATTATTTGGATACGTGGGGTGCGCTGGAAGTGCTTGTCGATGAAGGCTTAATTCGTTCGATCGGAATTTCAAACTTTAATTCAGAGTAAGGAACCGGCAAAATGAAGAAATTAATGGACTTGTAGCACCTTGATTACCTTTTACAGGCAACTGGATCGCGTTTACAACAACTCTCGCATAAAGCCAGTTATGAATCAGGTCGAATGCCATCCCTACCTCAATCAAAGCCGCTTGATTGAACACTGCCGAGCAAAGAATGTTGCAGTTACAGGCTATTCACCGTTAGGTTCTCCAAATCGTCCCTGGGCACAACCGGGCGATCCACAACTGATGGAAGATCCAAAAATTGTTGCCATCGCAACCAAATACAACCGATCACCTGCCCAAATTCTAATCAGATACCAGATTCAACGCGGTGTTGTGGTTATACCAAAATCGACGACAAAGAACCGTATTGTCAGCAACTTTGATGTATTCGGATTCGAGCTATCGGAGGAAGATGTTCAAACAATTAATGGATTCGATTGCAATGGTCGTTTGGTTCCGCTTCTGAGAGACGAAGCTCATCCTTACTATCCGTTCAAAATACCTTTTTAAAATGGAAATGAATGGGAATGTTATAAGAGTTTAATAAACAGGCGGTTTACTTTTGCAAAGTTTGAGTTTTTTTTATTTAAAGCTAATCTAATCATGCCATTTGAATTTCGTACATGTTTTGAAATCTTCGATGCTCAACTGATTACATTACTACACACTTGGACGATAAGGTTCACACTTTAACTGGGAGAGATTCAAAACATTGACGATCTTAAGGAGATATAACCACGAGAATAGTATAAAGATAATAGAAGTTTTCATTACATTTCTAAATGTAATAGAAAATCGGATTCATTCAGGTCAATAAAGGTTATCGATTGAATACAATCGATCATTTGTCAATCGGAAACGTTGTTTGTTTGGCCTAAAAAGACGATCTGACTTTTTCTTTCATATATACAAACTACAGTGGACGTCATTGAAATTTAGATAGGATTTCTCTCCAGCTGTTTTTTTAGACTTATACAAACAAAAATCCTAATACTTTTTTATACGGGTGGAACCATAGCACTGTCGAGCGCTATGGTGGAACAGTTACACGTACACGCGTCAGGCGCGCCGACTTTTGTTTTGGGTGTTGGGTGCTAATGCTCCAAGATAAATTTTCATTGCAAAGCCGCTTAGAAAGCGCAGAACGATGGTCAGTTAAAACTTCAACACACACAGGTGTTCCTATTACGGCATACCGTCGCATCAATAATAGCATATTCTGAATATTATAAAAGCCGATAAATGAGTGATATAAAATTGAATACTTTAGCGCCGAAGGCGAATTTTTTACAATGGAAATTTAGAACTTTTCCTACACGGAGAATAGTGACATACAATGATGACATTAAGATGTCACCAGACCTATTCCAATTTATTTGAGCTAGCGGTTTTATATCCGTTCTTTGTAGGACGAATTGTTAGGATGACAAAATCTTGATAAAGATTAACAAAATCTTAGATTTTCTTCTAGAACTCTTGAAGCGTTTTTGCTAACATACACCGTGTAGCAAATGATCACTTTTCCATTTACTAGCTCGTCACGATATGAACTACGAGCATTAAATGGACCAACCAGCGAAAAATTAAAATTCGAAAATCTGCGAGTCTGAGTATTCTTTCCCCAATTCTTAAATTGAACACCCATCACTCGATTTTATGTTTGTTTTCCTTCCGATCCTTAATCTATTATAGAAAAGATAATGAAGAGAAAAATAGGGCTGGCTGAGTTTTCGCGTGCCATCGCGTAGGTCTGATTTTCTATGTGGCTGAAGTTAGCACAACCAAGATTTTTTACAATCTCGAGCTAACACAAGATCACAAAGGATGAAATTGTTTTATCTTTTCCAGAAATGACCTAAAGTTATTTTGAGTTATACAATATGTTCATCTTTAAAAAACACCATGTTAGATTTTTTAGAGTTTTAAAAGTCATCGATGGTCCTATTCAATTAAGTCCTTCCCAGTCTATGATACCTTTTCGTGAAATTTGAATTCGCTAAGGTATTCTCAAATTTTGTGCCAAATATCATAGACTGGAAACACTTTGTTGACTGGTAACATCGATGACTTTTAAGACTCTAATAAATCTCAAATATGTACCGAACTAAAAAGAACCCACTGTATTGCTGAGCTCTAATAATGAGAAATTTTTAAGTCTGTTTCGTGTTTTAGGCCACTAGAAACGTTCCTGGGTCTGTATGTCCAAGTCTGTTTGTAACAAAAATCAACTACTCTTATATTTTACCATTTCGATGCTGAGATTTTCGGATTCATTCACTTATGCTTTGTTCTATAACTTAACTTTAATGGAAACCTCAATGGAAAAGGAGTCACCATTCTCAATGTGAATAAAGTTTTCACTGAAATTACGTCAGGAATGGTGACTCAAATGCTTTTTTAGTTTGGCTTTTTTCATGAATCGTGAGAATAATCGCTCTTCTTCTCCTTTGACATCTTTAGATGCTTTTTAGAAAACTTATGGAACAAAGTGTAATTGAATATCCCAAAAATCTCAGCATAGAATTGGAAACATAAATATATGGGACATTCTCAAGTTAGTTAGAAATATCGTATATTATGAAGCACTCAGCGGAAGCAGTAGTCTACATCTTCAAATTCACGTTTGCATGAAAATATGAAGAAAAATAATAGACTGATTGTTACCGCAAAACATAGCCAACCTATAAGTATACTACCTGCATATTCTAGGAGTTAAAATTGTTGATTGTGTCGAAAAATTCTTGTCATTGCTTTCTACTTTCTACAGAAATTCGAATTGTAGTCTGTACTCTTGGTTTGATTTGTCGGTTTAGAGTAGAAGAAGTCATTTCAAAGAAAAAATGAATAGCTTTGAAAGAGAAATACATAGAATTGCCTAAGATATGACATTTTTTTTTTAAATTAGAATATCAGTTCTGGATAAAGTCTACCATTTCCATTACCAAATTCTGGTGTTGGGTGCTTCGGCACCCAACGCTACCTAGAAGTCGGCGCGCCTGACACGCGTGGTAAAAGCGTATAAAGACGTAAAACAGTTTTGTTCAGTTGAAACAGCTAAAAATCAGCTGATATGAAGCTATTTCTTATCTAACTTACACTGACATCAGCTCTATAAGGCAGGAAAATTATCTTAACCTGTCACAGACGACATATTAACAGTTTTACTATCTGATCTATTACCTCATTTGATCGAAGATTTTCTAAGATTGATTTCAGAAATCTTTTACTTCATTTGTTTTGACCACGCTTTTTGCTATATAAGACCTCATTTGAAGATGCTTGTTGTTTATTATTGCTTTGTCGATAGCAGATGACAGCCGTTTGTAACAGGTTAAGGCTTTACAATGATAGAAGTGATTAATCGACCGACGATGTCTACAAAACGAAACGGAACATGTTCTAGCTAATATTTAAGGAAAATATAATTAATCGACCGACCATGTCCACAACGCGAAAAACTAAAACTTTTTCCAGCTAATCTTTGCTTCGCAGAACGGTACAAAATGATACTCAACATTTTCATGGCGTATAAATTGTCCTCTTTTGCCACTTTCATCAACATCATCTAATCCGTAGTCCAAACACATTTGTATTATTTCATATTTTCCTCTGTTGACACAACAACTTTTCCATGGAAAATCCTTTAATTCAGTTCGGAACAATGCGTGCCTATACGAATGTCAAAAAAAGACACATCTCGACTCTGCCTGTTACATATCAAATCTGTACAGAGTACAGAGTTTGTCGTCGTATGTTATGTGTCGAGTTTCAACAATTTTCTAACATGGATATGCACATAATGGCTCAGTTGGTAAATTGCTCGTGTTCATTGCATGGCTTTTGTTCACCAACGGGTTTTCTCCGTCATTTACACAGGAACTTCAATTCGAGATTTGTTTCATGTATCTGAGAGTGCATGGTTATATTGTTAAAAAAGCATAGCGAATTGTTGCTTTCGAAAATAATAAAAAAAAAATCGCATACAAAAGACCGGGAAAAAGGGGGATCTTTTGTTCCATTTCAATCTGCATACCCAATTAACCAAATTCTTCCTTTCCGAAAATTCGGAATTCCTTCGGAAAAAGAACAATAGATGTCGCTTTTGTTCTTTTCCGAAGGAATTCCGAATTTTCGGAAAGGAAGAATTTGGTTAATTGGGATATAGAATTTGAAGCACAAAACACACCTATTATAAAGTATACAACAATGAGATCTTTTTTTCATTAAACATTGTGAAAGTAAATAGCTTTTTTTCATAATTTTTTTCTCTCCATGCTTTTGTAAATTTTTCAGCAACTTTCTGCATGACCGTCATTGTACATTTTATATATTTTACGGATTATGCAAGTTGAGGGGCTTTGATGTAAATTAAAAAGACTTGGCAATATACAGAAGAATCTTTGCTGTGCTTTAAAGTAAGAAGGATTTCCTTTTTCATCATTTTGTCGATTGATGTACGTAAATATTCCCATTAGACCATAAAACTACCGGCAAAAATGAAAAGCATTACAAAGAAACTGCTCCCACAATATTCCTATACACACAACGTACCCTCATTCGAACTAAGGTGCATATGAAATGGAAATATCTGAAAAATACCATTAAATCAACAAAAAGATTTTTGAGTTTCAAAATTGAATTTGATGTGTTGTCAAGTGTGTTGTGCATCGGTATCAATTGGTTAGATAAGGAATAGGGAAAAGAGTAAAGATATTTTATGTAAATAAAGTCAACGGCGTAGAGTATTTTTGCAAAATGGAAGTATTAAAGACGAATGCTTTTCTCCTGAAATCAGAACTTTCACCGGTTTTATTGTTATAAATTCTTCAGTGACACACGTTTAGTCGCACCGCAGAGGTGGAGAGAGTTGCTAATATGACGAATTCGACATACTCCCTCTTTCCGTCGAGACGACCCAGTCGTCATATTAGCATCTCTCTGCAGTGGTGTGATGAATCTACTTTACCTATCGCTATGTATGTGAGACATGTGAGATAAAGTATATTCATTCATCATACTACTGCTAGAAAAATGATAAGTTGGTACGCCTGTGGCGAGATAGAAGGAGCATGTCGAAAAAATTGGCATACCAACTTATCATCTTTGTAAAAACTTTTCGAGAACATTTCACGAAAATAAAAAGAAAATGGAGAAAAATTTTTAGTTTTCTCAAATTTGAATGAATTCAAGAAAATTCTAGAAAATCAAGAAATCTTCTCGTCTTGCAAGTATTGCACTGAAAAAATGACGACACGAGGAAACTACGACTTTCTGAACGAGTTCCTGAAGAAGCCGTGAGTAGCCACCTCTTCATCAGGAAATTGTCGTTTTTTTAACATTTTGTAGAATGGAATATTCCTTGGACGAAATGTTAAAAGGGCGAGTAGAAATGACGACTTCCTGAAGTAAAGGTGAATTAATGAAGAATCGTCGACTACTCACCTCTTTTTCAGGAAATCTCCGTTTCTTCAAAAAGTCGTCGTTTTTCGTGTTGTCAGTTGATTTTTCAGTGCAATCTTGCGAGTTGACTTTCAGATATATAACGAAAGAAAACAAAATTTGAAATAAAAATTATTAAATATTTAACGGGAGCGCCTTCCAATAGTGTACAGACAAACAATGGTAATCAACAAAAATCTAAAATTAACTTTTTTTACACATATCCGACACATCCAATCAATGAAACATCATCAAACAATCCGAATCCGTATACGCTGTACATGATATTACGCATAGGTTTCACTACACACGGAATAAATACAAATGCAAATATAATGCAAATCCCTCAAAACTAAACAGGAAATGGAAAATGTCATTGCATGCCGTCCATTGAAACCGACATTGTGAACAATAAAAGCCTAAATAATAATCTTTCGTACCCATTAAGCTTTTGATAGGACCAAACAAAACATTATTTTTCTGCATTTATACAGATAGACAATTATCGATCGCATGATACAAATGCACAACAATCATTATGTGTAGGGGAGAGAATAATTTTAAAAAAATCCTCCGTTTACCACAGTGCAATATCATTTAGATAAAAGGATTTGTTAGATTGAGGCGAGGGATGATTGAATCCTGTTAATAGATAATGTACTTCCTCCGTGACAAGATAAAACCATTTTCCTGTTAAATCGATTGTGCGTCCAAAAGAACACGCCTACAAAGATTATCGATCTATATTAAGATTGATCTCGATTTTAACTTATTATTAGAGTCGACATAATAATTGCAAATTAGAAGAACTACTCTTTATCTCCATATATTTTGGATGAAGAATTTACCTACAGTTTTTAAATAGTCAGTCCAACAGAGTGAAGGATACTTTTTTTTTGCATGTCTCGTTTAAAGTGACTAATGTCTAAATCTGTCGAAATCAGATATCTCAAATCTCATTGAGTCTAGGAAGACAATAGATTTTGAGGCGTGATTTATCTGATTTCGACAGATTTAGACTTTCGGATACTTCACTTCAAAAACTTTTTTCGCTCGGGATAGAAAGTATGAATCTACGTGATTCTGGGATGAAATATGCAAATGTTGAAATTTGTTCGTCCGTTGGATTTTACACAAATTTGGAACTTCCGACTAAAAATGAAATTTAAGTGAAATTGATGCTAAAGCACTCAATTACCATAACTTTTACGATTTACCCCTCACAGACCGCAAACATATCATAATCATAAGTAATCATAATCATTCTCTAAATACGATAGCCTATTTTTTACGAGTAGAGCCTTCAAATTCTTTCGTTCAGGAGACTTGAAATCATAATCATGGTAGCCCTGAAGCGAGAATAGCTATTTTCATGTGTCGGGGCCGAAAGTGAGGGAGTTTTGAGATTTTTCTCTGGTTTTCGACCCCTTACAGGAAAAATTTTTTGAGTATCTTTTTTGGACGATTGATTTTAGGCACTTTAGGAGTATTCATGTTAACCTTAGTAGGAGACGACACAGAAAAACTGTTCCAGGATATCTGAACTGCTCCCGATAGAATGTTTTTAAAATTGCAATTTTGTTCTGAATTTTATATGGTTTTCACGGTAATCGCATCAAACAAAAAAAAGTTCTCGCAGAGTATACCCAAAAAGTGTATTGCTAGCAATGAAGGGCTCGTAATTGTGCGAGGCTCATATTTAGATGTTTTACCCCATAAATATTGGCTCCACTCGTTCTTAGATTTTTTCAATGGATTGCTGTCAAATTTGTTGCTGATAAAATACCTCGTCGCTTCTTCTCCTCTGATTTCGTTAAAAGGTATAAGTGATAATATTTTCATTTCTCCATTATATATTTATTTAAATTGTGCTGTGCCAAGGACATATAATCGTAATTGGACAATTAAAGCGTACCAGCTATTAAAAAATAATTTATTACTTTCACTATCAAAGATTGCTAAAAATTATATGTGATTTGTTCTCGTATCATACAAATTTATATGATTAATTCTCGAAATTCAATTATAAAAAATTGATTTTGCGATAAATTACGTACAATATTCGTGTGTTGCAGGCATGGCATACGTACACATTCAAGTGTATTTATGTAATTTCAATTCAAGCTCTCTCAACTGTAATTTATATCTAGTGGATCTGGTGAATCGTGATATATAAATAATGTTTTAACAATCACTATTCAATTCTCGTTATATATGCATGTCAAAACCATACCTTATCTAAATTATATCAGTAGAAACCGAATTTGTAATATACTTATTGAGTGAAACAACAATAAATCTGACATGATATAGGGATGCCGGTTTGTCGTCCGAAATGCGGACATTTTATATAAATTCGCCATCACTGTTCAACAGTATAAAATATAGAAAATAAATTTAAATTTAATATAATGACACCAACGCCATCACGTTACAGACAGGAGACAGGTCAATCTAGTTCAGGAAGTAGAAAATTTGTGACTGAATGCATTTGTATCGTAGTGCAATTGAATGCGCGTAGCAAGTGTACCGTAAACCATATGGTTTTAGTTTGCGATAAAATCCTTTTGATTTGCAAACACATTTTGAAACTTGTGTTGTAAAATTAACGGATAATTTGAGTACTTAGCTTACAATCGCATACATCATTCGACACATATATACGCAGGGCCTATTTTTTAATTTAGAGAGTTTAAATTACTGAAAATATTTAAACTCTCTAAATTACAGTCTACGTCAGTGAAACTAAGACATGAATTTTCTTCAGCTGTTTTCTAGGTGGTCCAATCATACAAACAAAACAAACGATCAAAATTATTGGAAAATTCTCGAAATTCTGATTTTTTTTTTATTTGTCGCAGTGACCGACTTTTAATTTTGTGCACTATTTCGATTCAGCTGTTTGACCAGCTGGTCCATGGAAAAAAAAACAAAGTCAATTAATTTTAGAATCAGGAGTAGATAAAAATGGCAACAAAGGTTTGTTTATAATACTTCTTTGTTTACGTGGACCAGCTGACCAAACATCTATATCGAAATAAAGTGCACAAAATTGAAAGTCGTCCACTGTACAATTTTTTGAGAATTTTGTGATTAATTTAGAAAATTTAGAGAATGACCCGTAGGTTTCTAAATTGAGGTGAATTGTGGACGAGCAAATGGACTAGTTTCGTGAATTTGCGTAATATTTATTTACACGAACTGTTTAGTCAACTATGAATTGATCTCAATATCAATACAATCTTCTTTATCTAATTCTCCAAACTTCAAATAAAGACACAAAAGATCAGCAAAATATTAATTAGATTTAGCTACATTCGTTAGGTCAGTCTCGTATAATAGCCACTTGAAGAGAATAACTTTCTTTCTTCTTTTTTTTTGTTAAAACAGAACTTCGAGTACAGCTCTTTCAATCACTTTTATCCGAGCTTTTATCTACCGGAATGAATGCTTTCTCATTATTCCTTTGGAAATGGAGAATTTCGCTTCAGACAGCAAATCGAGATATAACTTAATACACACCGGCTAACATATTGTATACAACTATCCCTTCCAAGATCCAAGCAAATATAACGAAGGTGAATGATGGTTATCGTGTGTGATTACACCAACTACCGAGTATATATAATTGATTGTGTGTATGAGATAAAATTAATTACTGGTGCTTGGTATGGTCACTTATTGAACAAAGGCAGTAACAAATGAATTGTATTATTTTATAATTAAGAAAAAAATCACACATTCGTTTCGCTTTATTTTTGTTTCGAGAGATCATTGGACTCTCTGTATATAAAACATGTTTGCCTGCTACTTCCGCTGTGTCACTGTACAGACGTAAACAACAAATATATGTGCCCTTTTACTCAGCAGACTTACGTGGTTTTACGAACATATCAAATATTTAATGAAAATACATGTCCTATGGTGTTATGTGATATATCCGTTTCAAGTATACATTTGCAAAACTTATTACTCAACAGAGTCCCGCTGCGATAACCCGTACATTTTGGCATATAATGCATAAATGATGCATACTGCCACACACTGAGTATGTGAGCTTGATACTCACAATAGATTCATTCAGTTGTTTGGTTGTGCAAATATTTGAAGCTTGAATTTATTAATCAAGCAAGCGAAAACCCTGAGGTTTCAGAATGTTTTCAGCATGCAAGCGAAAGGAGTGCATCTGATCACAACTCGGTTTTGACTCAAGCATTAAATAAAGTTACCTTTAAACACTGAGCGTACATGAAAACATTTAAGATTCCGGAAGCATACCGGCATAACTGACGGCATTTTATGTTTTATTATTTTATGTTTACGATGCACCATCCTACAGGTAATTAAAGTAAATCATTGGGAGAGTACAGCGACTACCACTCATTCATTTCGTCTGTTTGTGAATGGAGTAGAATATGACTAAATGAAACGAAAGTCTTTTGAGACAAGTCAAATTTGTCTCGTGCATCATAAATTAAATTTATATCCAAAAGCATGTAACTGTGAGAAATTTCATGTAAACAAATTCAATTCATCCTCATCGTTTTAATTTTTAAACGAAGCTAATTTCCTTTGATCTTAGATAAATTGATAATTCGTTAATTGGACTTATTTTAAAATGTACACAACGATGGGTGTATAATAAGTACGCGCTGCTTGAAGATTTATTTTTAAAATTATTTTATATTCCCATGCTTCGTAAATCAATCTACGAGGAAAATTTTTGAATTTTGATTGATCGAAAAGGTATTTCTCAGTCGTTAAATATTCACCTACACAATCCGAACGTACAAAACTCGTACAACTATTCGATTTAAACTTTGCCGAAAATATTTGGCATGATATATCTAAAATGGGAATGGCTTCAGAAATAATACAATACGACTTAATTTGCACAACGTTTCGATTCCTTTGGCATGCTTCTCTATATATAACTTTTGAATCCTTAATTTTCCAGACAAAAGCGAAGACAATTAATTTCATATATTTTATCGTAGAGGTGCATGAAATAGACAAGAAAACTGATGAATGAATGAGCGAAAATTATAATAATTGGAAAACTTTAAATTGAAAAGTATTTTGATGAATTGTTCGCATTGAATTGTATGGTTAGTTGTGTCTTTTTTCGAAAAATTTATCTTTTACTTGCGTTTTTAGCTGTAAAAGAAGAAGTGGTGTGACAACAGATTTAAGTTTCAAAACGACTTGCAATGTACTTATATTGACGCCGTAAGTCCGCGGTGTGAATTAATGGATAAAATATGATTGGACAATCTTTAATTTAGTTGGTGAATATGTTTGTCCAAAAGTTCTTTCGTAATCTGGTGCCAAGACAACGCTCTTTTCAAAAGGTGAACTCGCTCTAACAAATTCTTTCGCAAGAAGAACTTCAAAAAGAGGTTGAGTTGAATTCTTTGCAGATGACGATTAATTAGGGTGGTCCAAATTTGTATGAAATTACAACTTACAACTTTCGATTCAGTACCGATATCAACATATCAAGTTGAATGACTTGACTGACGATTGGCACGATATGCCGAAATGTTGATGCTTCAATAATAAATGTTCAAGAACACAACTGTTCTAGTTGAATTCATACTGAGCGTCATTCAATGACAAATTAATTCCATTAAAATTTCTCTCAAGCTATGTTTACCTGTTACTTCTCGTTGATCGATAAATCTAGTAAAACCCAATTTCTGCATTTGAATGGTTCACGATCGAGTAAAAATCGAGATTACATTAGGTATTCTCACCCATAATTTGTATGAAATGTTTTTGTTAATGGCTTATTTGGGTCCTCAAGCAATTATGAAAGGCCATGGAGAGGAACTAAGATCGGCATGAAAAAGTCGGGATAAGCCGCTTGTTGGTATAGCGCAAAATCAAATGATGCCCGAGAGTCCAACGAATGAAATAAGTATCATGAGTCCAATAGTTTAAGGAATTTTTTTACGTATTGTCCGTTGACAAGTGGATCGCCACTGGTTTCTGACAAGGTTCTGAAAGAACAGATTAAGAAACCCACGAAGGCACTTTTTGACAAATATATACATTTTGTTGAACAGACTCATTACAGACTGTTTGAAATGTCAACTTGAAGAAAAGAAAAAAAAAAGAAGTTTTCATTACACTAACTACGAAAATTGTAATTTTCGCTTCCCGAATGAGATGCGAAAGTTTAAAAATTCAACTCTCAGTAAGCCACGACATCACAAGAGGTGCGAAAGTACTTTCGCCCCCCAAACGAGGATGCAATAGTACATTGAATGACAAGGAGCGAAAGTAAAAAAATTCAACCGTGTGCGAGAGTTGATGCCCGCGCCGAAGGCAAGGGCCTCAATCGCACAGGTTGAATTTTTTTACTTTTGCCCCGAGTCGTTCATACTATTTTTTTTGATACCAACATCGAAAGTTGATACGTATCGCAAACAGCAGAACAAAATGTTGAAATATGAAGGCATTTAGCCAGAAAATGCGGGGGTCCAGGGGCGGCAGCCCCCTGGTATATCAAAAATTTAATTATTTAGCCATCACAACAACAACACACACAAAAATTAACAAATCATTCAGCAACAAAAAGTATCAACTTCGTATGTTAATTTCAATAAGAGCACTGGCGCACGCTTTATTTCAATTTTGATCGCAGTACACTTATTGACAAGAGTCGACTATTACATTATGTAGTCGACTTTCGCATTATGTATATTGACTTTCGCTTTATGTATTCTTTCTTTCTCCCCGCTAAAACACATAACTTGCATTTTTTTACTTTCGCCCCGGATTTCGAGGGCGAAAGTATCAACTTTCGATGTTGGTATCAAAAAAAAGCAAATGACAGCAACAACAGAGGAGCGAAAGTACTTTCGGCTCTCAAACGAAGATGCGAAAGTAAATGACAGCAACAACATGTGTTCAGTCTGGTGTCGTTGTGATCGCTGTGATTGTTGTGATAGAAAAGAACGTTGTCAATAATTTAATATTTTTTCTTATACCAGGGGGCTGCCGCCCCCTGGACCCCCGCATATTTCAGCATATTTCGGTAAATTTCATCAGTTGGAACGTGTTTAGGAAGCTCAAATTACAATTTTCGTAGTTATTGTAATGAAAAGTTGTATGGATCACATGGCACGACGTAAAAAAATTCAACCTGTGCGATTGCCGCCCTGGCCTTCGGCCACGGGCTGCAAACTTCGCACACGGTTGAATTTTTTTACTTTCGTCCCTTGTGATCCAAATAACCATTTTATTAAGTTCACATTTCAAACAATCTGTAATGAGTCTGTTCAATAAAAAGCATCTATTTGTCAGAATTTGTGTGTCACCGCCTTCGTGATCAACTCAGAGGTGTCTCAATCTGTTCTTTCAGAACCTTGGTTTCTGGCGTGTTTTGGTTTTTGTTTTTTCCACGTTGCCACACGTTACTGATAATTTTAATATATTTTATCCTAGGTGAAATAATAGCAGTGAAAAAGTGCTATTATTTCGCCGTTGGTAGATAAAATAGCGTATTCACCTCTGTCCAAATGTTTCATTTAATTTAATTTCATTTATTTCATTTTAAAAAAAGTTCTGTTTACATGACCTGCGTAACTCTAGTTTGCACTAAACAATTCAAAAGAGCTACTATAGTTTATTTAGACACTTTAGGTTATAACATTCGCCTTCGGCTCATGCAACAACTCCCCAAGTGTCTAAATAAACATGTGGACAGAGGTGAATAATCTACTATTATTTGAGAAGTTACGCTGATCGCTTGGTGAAAAACGACTTCACCTAGCACAAATTAAAGACCTAGTACATATGTTTGAAATTGAAATGTGTTGAGAGACAGAATTTCAAAACCCAACGAAACCCTGTGCTTCGGCTACCATCTACATACAAAACACATACCGAACAAGCCAATCTTAATAATCTATTGTGGATATAAATCACTCGCTACGACATTCCAAAGTCAGGAATTTTTTTCGGAGGAAAACTTCTGAGCCTAAAAATTTGAGGGTGATGCGGTTGTGATTATTATCGGAAATAACAGATGTTGTCAAGAGCTACAAATTAGGCAGAGGTCACGTTTTTTCCGATACAAAATTTGAATGGAATTGTGAAATTTTCAGTTCGAGTCAAACTCATCCGGTCAAAAACACTCACCCGCAACCTTAATTGCGAATTGTACAGGTCGCTGATTCGACCAGATTGTGCATGACACAAAAAGACGAACAGACACTTTCGGTTTTTGAAAGGAGAATTCTTCGATCAATTTTGGGAGGTGTCAATGCGAACGGCAATTGGAGACACAACCATGAGCTGTATCAGCTTTTCAATGAGCCCGATATAGTCAAATTCATCAAAGTCATTCGTTTAAGATCATGTAACAAAGAATGAATGAGGAACATGTACCACCGAAACTTCTAAATACATATCTGGATGGTAGTCGCACTGTCAGTGCGTTGTAAAGATGCAATAGAGTCTGATCTGAAAGTACTAAGAGTGAGCGACTGGAGAACGTTGGCGCGGAATAGGTTCGATTGGAGAAGATTGCTGGAGGGGGCCAAAACCAATAGAAGGTTTTAGTGCCCGCCTAAGTAAGTAAGTAAGTAGTGTCTTTGTTCGGGAACTTTGACCTACCGTGACTGTCCATTTTATTTGGAATTCGTCCTAATCGATTCTTAGCGAGTTCTGTATGCCAAAGACTAGCCAACGTAGGAGACTAACATAGCCAATATTTTACCTCCGATGTCGATCTGCTTGAAAATTTTCTAACAAAAATTTCAAGCACTGAAAGCCCTCTATTTGAGTGATGTCAAAGTTATCTTCGCTTGAGAGTGCTATGTATTAACTTTGTTTTTACTTTACAAATTTGTTGAGATAAAGCTTTATTTAACAAAACGTTCGTGTTTATGCCGTTAAGATATACGAGGGGCAACCGACTACACAACATGGCATGCTTTCAGTGTTTAAATATGTGCGCAGCTGCGGGTTAGTGACTCAGCGGCTCAGGGTACTGTCTACATGCTCGGATAAGGACGTAAAAAAGACAAAAGGTCGTGAGTCGTGACATATTCTCAAGTGTGTTCTACAAGTGATCACGTGTGAAAAATTTATTGCGCAAATAGTTGCAGTTCTGAGTGCTCGACAAAAAAAATGTCTCAACCACCAAATAAGAAAGTTCGCGTAGAACAAGATTGTGCGCAATGAGATATTATTGTTACCGACGCTGCACGTTTACATTGCATTCCAGAAAAGACAACGCAGAGAGAAACCATAATACGTGTTGATTCCGACGACAGACATTTGCAGTCAAATCGAATCAATGAGCGTTGGTGTAAAATTTTCTTCAGACATTCAAATGAAGGCGACGGTTACAATCTTGGCAAAATTGTGTTAAAGCTGACATTGGACGGAGCAAATGGTTCGGAAAAATTCGAAACCAATTTCGACAACGGGAACATTGTTCAACGCTTTCCTGGACTCGATAAGTTTCAAATTCAAGTCGAAGGCCTAATAGCAGGTCATCGAATTGCAGACTCGCAGAGAGATTTCGGAGGAAGATGCTTCGCTGATATTGAAGTCATCTAAAACCATCAAGCGTCTATCGCAGCACGAACAAAAGTATATTGAGGTGAAACATTTTGTTTTCGCTTTTCAACAGCTAAATATACCTGCTGCTTTGTTTGGCAAACCAGGTAAGTGTTGACATGAAAGTCCTAAAATTCCTACTGTAAAAGTAAACAAAAGAAGTTTCGTCTCAATGAGTGTCTGTAACATTTTCTGCTTCCAGGAAAACTTGACACTCGAAAAATATTCAAAATCGAGTTCGAAAAATACGACGCCATTTACAAGGAAATTATCCTTCAAGTCAAGGTGTACTCGTCGGCCATAAAAGGCGATATCAGTTATGTGGAAGAGACTGCACCCGACATGACGGATGGCATTCCACTTTTCGATTATTATTTTTTGAACAGACGCGAATGCAGCTCATCCACAGGAATAAGCCATTCAGTAGCTGAAGATGCACAGCGTTTCTTTGCGATGATGCGGGAGTATCATTTATACGAAAGTCGACCGAATCCTCCGGATACAGTTCAGGATCCTCGGATGATGTCACAACTTCTGGACTACCAGAAGGAGGCCGTTGGTTGGATGCTGGCTAGAGAAGGTGTGCTGGAATTCTGCAATGACGACAATCACTCGACTGAACAGCTGCAAAAAATGCTGTCGATGAATATCAACAAGCGCGTGAATTTGAAAGCGTTCGGCAATAAATGTGTTCGTGACGCATATTATTCGAAAACATCTGGTTGCTTGTCGTGGCAGAAACAATCAATTGAAAAACTGCCCAGCACTGGAGGCATACTGACGGACGAGATGGGTTTGGGCAAAACGATTGAATTGCTCTCACTAATTCTTTTGAATCCAAGAGCGGCTATGACTGATCCGAAAAACGAAACAGAGGTTGGTGATGACAGTGGTGTTAAGATTGGATCGGTCGAATGTACGTGTGGGACTTTGGATCCAAAAAAAGGAAACGTAAGGCTCGTGATTATAACTAATTGGAACAATTCTAATTTGAATACTAAATGTAGAGTGTCATGTGCTCTGATTGTGGCAATTCTCAGCATCGTCGCTGCCTGGGCTTTGATGAAACGAGTGACGTTCAACCAGGGAACAAGTATTTGTGTCCACATTGCATTGCGAAATCGGTAAGATTTTTCTTTGTAAATTCAGTCGTTTTTCGCTTAACTGTACTGGCACCGACAGCCTCCGAAACCATCGAAGTCGACACTTATTATAGTGCCGAACAGTCTGCTAATGCAGTGGGAAGAGGAAATAGGAAATAATGTCTCGGACGATTCATTGAAAATTCATATTTACGGGTGAGATAAAACCTTCACCATCCATTGAGCCTTGTCCCATTGATTGATTTAAATAAATGTTTAAGTGGTTTCAATAATGGAAAAAAGTATGTGCACCCTGCTGTGTTGTCTGAACACGATATTGTTCTCACAACGTACGAAATTTTGCGACAAGAAATCCATTTCGCCGATGTAGCCGAAGAGACACGGTACGACTTTACGACATTGAAGATAGTTTTAATTTCCTAATTTTCTGTCTTATCTTCTGGCCAGACTCCGTGATCGCAAACGATATGCAGCCCTGCCATGTCCACTGATACTGATTGAATGGTGGAGAGTATGTCTTGATGAGGCTCAAATGGTGGAAAACGTTAATTGGAATTATGCAAAACTGGCTCGCATGGTATCGGCTATCAATCGCTGGTGTGTATCTGGAACTCCGATTAAGGATGGCTTACAAGGTATGCATCAAATAATAATTTGGATTGCATTGACAAACACACGATCCATGTGAACTTTTAGATTTGTATGGAATCGTTTGTTTCCTTGACATCGATCCGATCACCGACATCAAATTGTGGGATTCCTTAATCATGGAACCATTTAGACTAAACAACAGCCAGGTCGCTATCACTACCAATCTGTTTGGGAAAATATTTTGGCGAACTGAGAAAGAATTCGTTCAGGACCAGGTAATGGAGAAGGCTACGGTGTGATCGGTCTGTCAAATTAAATTCATTTTCATTGATTTAGTTGCGATTGCCGAGGCAAACGGAGGTGATTCATCGTTTGGAATTCTCACCGGCCGAAAGATATTTCTACGATCAACGTGCTGTGTATTGGATTGAAAAGTTCAAAGCAGCTGTGTGTAATATTGAACCCGATCAATCAATTCATACGCTGAGTACCAGTGTAAGTATGACGTAACGTTAACAACAATATCCAATACTGCAAACTATTTTCTGAACATAAACATTCGTCACGATCCAATGATCCAACGTGTAAAAATCGAATAATGTCTTCTCTAGCAACTGTTGCCATTCCGGAGACTACGTGAGATTTGCACTCATCCACAATTAGATGAGGAAGCGTTCGCGGCAGTTGACATATTTATCGAACGAGGCGCAAAATTGACTTTCAATGTCTTCGAATTGGTTGACTGGCTCATCAAGCAAGCACTGATGAAATGCCAGAAGGCGTTTAAGACGCAAATGGTTGCATTGAATGGTACAGTATTGACTGAATTCTGGTAGTTATACCATTGATGTAACTGAAATCAAACGTTCAAGATCTTGCCGGATTGCATTTGATGAAAAATGAGTTGGAAATTGCAGCCAGACGATACAGACATGCGATCGATCTTGCCGATCAAAACAGAAATCTATTGAAAACTGAAGATATTCACGTAAGGAATTCACAGAATTTATATGGAATTTGAGCAAAAATCTTGTTGTTACAGCTGCTGCACGCTCTCATTAATTTAAGCGATATTCACAAAAAACTAAGACTGACACCGTACGACACTAGAGTCAATGAACTGCTCGCAAATTTGATGCAAATCAGAACCAATGACATTACTGCCACTTCGAATGGTATTTTACACAAACATCGCACGGTAAATTTTGACGTCAACGAGGGGACATGGTGGAAACGTACGATTGAGTACATAAAGTGCAACGAAAATGCAACAGAACTATTCCAAAATCTCGTCGTCGCGCTGAAAAAAACCATTCCCATTGAATACATGACCTTGAAGAAACCTGCTATCGAACCATTGTAAGTACATTATATCGATCAATCGACATGGATTTCAATTTTTTCTTGAATTACTTCAAGAAATGCCTTGATAACCAACCTGCAAGAAACTTTGAAGAAAAATCTTTTGGCGATTTCAACCAAGCGAGAAGAAATATTTTCGAACTGGCAAGACCTCGGTTCAATGAACTCTATCCCGACGTATTTGAACTGGTCACTGTTGGAATGCGGTCACCTTTCCCAACCAGCACCGAATGACGGTTTGGTCAGCTCACCATCGTGTAGACTATGCTTCTTTGAAAGTAGTCTCACGGAGTACGAATCGCTACTGAGTCGTCCACCACAGGAATCGGATTTTGTGATTGAAGAAGTCTGGATGAAATCATGGACGGAGAGTATACTAAACGTGATCTGTCGCTTTGCTCAAAAAAGTGGATTCCCTGCGACCATACTGGATGATGGTAAGCAGCACATTGGACAGTTTTGTGATCTACAAAATGAAGTCCGGGTAAGCTCGATCTCGATTCTTGTTTCGTTCCATTTTCACTCCCTTCGCATGCAATCTTTCGCCCAGGACATTTGGGAATGGCTCAACAAAATCGATAGACGAACGAGCGCAATGCACAAATATCTTCAGGAAGCAAAACCTAATGTTGTGCAATCACTGCCGATTTCAACTCGTACTCACATGGGATCGATTGACCAATCCAGTCAGGATTTCAAAGATTGCCTTCGAGATCTTATGTATCTGAAAGGGCTAAAGACATATGGCTACAGTACCAATTCGACCATCGTTGATTCAAATCAACAAAAATGCCGTGTAAAACATTCTCAGCAGAAGTGGATCTTCCTTCCATGCAATCATTTTTTCTGCGCCAACTGCTGTGCCGAAAATGATAGTGACGAATTCAGCTGTTCTATTTGCAACAGAAAAACAGAAAAGCGATTGTCCATCAATGTGGATATACAGAGGTCGGTTACATTATTACTTTGCTTGGAGAAAATGCGAAACTCAAACCAATAATTTCTTATCTCTAGCAATTCCAGACACAGTGTAACGAATATTCCATCATTGAAAATTACAAACGAGGTGATCTGGAGAAATCCATTCACAAAGGTTGAAGGCGTTGTCCGCACTTTGCTAACAATTAAACGAAATCATCCCAACGACAAGGCGCTGGTCATTTGCAGCGTGAGTATATTTCTGCAGTCGTCCTTTTTTAATGTCCTTTTCTTGTTTGTTTTGGTAGTGTGCTGCAATGTTACAAGTATTTGCTGCAGAGTTTGTGCAAAATGGCATTTCGTACATTTTGTACAATTCTAAAGACAAAGGAAAAACAAAGACAGGCACATGGCATCGATACCGGGTAAACGCTCTGTGATCACAATCGAGAATTTTGTAAATGTTTTTCTGCTTTCAACATTCACAGACTGACACCACTCAGGTTTTGCTAATGCCGTTGGCCGTCGCGTCAACGGGTCTCAATTTGACGCAAGCAAATCACATATTATTGGTTGAACCCAATCTTAATCTGGCGATGGAGGAGCAGGCAATCGGACGAATTCATCGGTTGGGACAACGGAAAGAGACATTTGTGCACAAATTTTACGTAAGTAGTGTGATGCCACCACTCAATAATGTCCGGTTTGCTAAATTCTTTTATGAAATAAACAGGTGGCCGATACGATTGAAGAAAAACTTGTCAGAATGGACAACAACAAAAAAGTGTCATCGTTCGTCGATGGCAATATAACAGTAGAGGATCTCTTACACTTATTCGAAAATAATTTGCAGAGTGCGTCAAATTCTGCGAACTTTTTCTCGAACAGTTTATGGAGCTTGTCTGGGGTACGTTTTTAACGTTTAAAATGTATTGAAATTACATTTTGCAATTTCCTAGACGATTAATAATAAGCAAAAATTATTTACAAACACTCGGTAGACATATGTACGAGTTGTTGCACGTTGTTATACTGAAACTTGAATTATATCACTGAATTATATGCAAAAATTCCGTTAAACTCAAAAATGTTTCATTAATGAGTAAATTGACAGAGAGGCTGAAGAACTTGCCTTTTGATGAGTGCACAGTTCCTAAAAAATCGTTGAAAAATGACTGAAAAATAACATACGGTCCACTGGCTGAAAAATGTTTGAAAAGTGTGTGGAATTAAGTATGGTTTCCACTCAACAAAAAGTACTCCGTGTGAGAGCCGTGAGAGAGCGAGCTCTCAAGCAAACAAAGCAAAAATTCAAAAATTGTAGCGATCTGAAAATTCAGATCAGGTCAGGTAATTTTCTTCAAGATTAACTGACCTGACCTGAACATGAATTTCTGAAACCTGTCAGGTCAGGTTTCAGTTATACCTGAAAATTTGCACCGGTCGAGAATCCGTCGAGAATCTTGGTATGTTTACGCTACTCTTATCTTGTCCGTTTCTCAATGAAGAGTATCACCTTAATTAAAGGAAAGAGGTAAAAAAGACGATTATTTTATGGATTGGTGAGTTATGATTCACTTTCAGGTTATACTCTTTACTCTTCAATGAGTAAATAGAAAAGAAACGGGAAACAAGATAGTTTTAGTCCCAATCATACCAAGATGTTGTTTGCGTGAATTTAGAATGCTGTAAAAAGAGTTGTGTTGGAGGCTTAAGAGAACTGACGCCGATGAATGAAGAATGAACTGTAGCCCATCTGAACCCATATGTGGTATTGGGTCCAGGAACAAATGTGTAAAGAGGTAGAAAAGATGACTATTCCCTTGACTGTAAGTCAGGGTCTTATGGCAGAAAATACCCTGAAATGTTTTCCCTGTAGGTTGTATAAAATGTTATGAAAAACGGAATTGTTTGTCCCAACTTTTTGCTTGTAAACACGATAACTTGAGTAGTTAGCAACCAATTACTTTTTTCTTAATCGACGCAGAATTAAATTCCTGATGTTAAGTTCGAAGATGGGCTATGTGGGATTAAGGATCTGGAAGTCATTTTACACTGTTGGAAATTCAATCAATCGAAAAAGATTACTTTGATGAAATTTTGTATGCATGATAGTCAACTATCACAGTAGCAGGTAAGTAGCAGATTTCGCGTCATATCATAACCGATTAGTCAAAGTTTGTCGTTTATTATTGCTGTCGTTGTCGATAACATATGACAGTCGTCTGTAACACTGTCATTCCTCTCTTCCAAATTAACTTTCGAATCGATTATATGGCAAATTGATAGTTCTTCAGATAAACAAAAATACGGCAACAACGATCCCTGTTATCATGTCCAGCTTTATATTCCCCAGACGCAGGGAATTTCTAAATTTATTTTCTACTGAGAATTTAACTATTAACTCTGTAACTTCTGTTGCTTAAACTGTCTTCATAATCGTCTCATCTCAATAACAAATTACTAGCCGTTATTCTGACAGATTAACCACAAGTCTCATATTTAAATCTGAACAAGTAAAGTCTCACAATTAAATTGGCAAAGTTATTGTTCCATTGATATTCAAGCTATATGCCACAGCTAATGGTATAATAAACATGAAAGCACGGCTATACACTGAAAGACGCCACTCGGAATGCTCTAATAGTCAATCTCACGTCGACTTTTCATTGGATACATTCACATTACCAACCATATTTCACATATCATAGACCGATATAGCCTATTATACATGAAAATCCCTTATATGGACATAAACAGCTGCTATCGCATTAGATAGGATTACTATAAAGCACCCATCAGATATAAATTTCCTACCCGAAGCGCTTCTTCCGGATATCATGTGTGGCTAGATGTGTGTATGTAGGAAAACGTACGAGAAATATAAAGAAAACGACGTTTTATACGGTTTTTATGAAAATCACTTTGGTATCCAAGAAAAAGGTAAAAGGTGATATAATGTGAATGGTTGGTGAATTGAAAAGGTTCCGTATAATATTGTCAGTAATATTTTGTTGCAGGATTTCCTTTCCATTAAATTCAAACCATTTGTTTGAAATTCTTATTTTCTGTGCTATATATTAAACCAATAAGTGATGATTTAACATGTACGTAACGTTAGACAGCAGAATGCAATTACAAATCTTATTAGATATTATACGCCATTCCAACATCTATAATCTTCTAACAGGATAATAGCATATAGTATATCAGACATGAAAACGCCACCAAATTTTGACACAACTAGTTTCGGTTTAACTTTCACACCAAGAAAAAATAACTACTATGACATCAGTCGCAAACTGTCGCCCCCTGGACCTCGCCGCCCTCTTTGTAAAATTTGTTTTGTTTGTATTCTGCTCTAAACAGCCTCGATGAAGCGGGGATTAGTATGTTTTTCTGGTAAAATAAAGTTTTGTACCTTTGGAATAGTGAGCCCGCTTCACCGAGGCTGTTTATTCTGTTCGTATACGTATGACGACGTATAAGATAATGAGGCTGCTTACCAACTAATTTGTTAATGTGCTATTGTTTCGACGTATGATGCGTTCGTGTATTTTGTGTCCGTTGTTTTTGGTATACAAACGTAATGGTTTATTTTAGCTTCAGTTGCACGTCTACGTATTGCCAATCTATCAATTAGTCTAAGCATAATAGTATAGCATAAATATACATATCTATTACTAGTGACAACTTTAAACGCTACGCTGACATCCTCATTTTAATTAAGAAAAAGACATGGTGGGCTCTGGTGGTGGTGAAAAAACCACGACGCAAATTCAAAACGAGAATGATAACAAATCGAGGTGTATAATAGGTATAATATTCAGTTCTACGAAAAGTACTCTTACCGAATATTTAATTATAGCAAACCGTTTATCCTGTGATATAAAATTTATCATTGATCTTTGCTTTTCCATGGCTGATTATAGAATCACACTTGAAATACCACAAATTATGCCTGATTAAATAACTGTAAGTACTTTTCGGGGAAATTATTCTTACATATTTTGTTAAGGTCTGTCCATCACATGAATTATATTTCCTGAATTTTAGTCACTGCAAAGAAAAACGCCAATAAAATGAATTCCTCTCAAAGCAACTTCAACAAACTTCAAATCAAGGGACACCTCCTTACAAATAATCACATTTTGTGAACAGGCCCAGGGCCCCGACTGGCCATACTGGCGACTTTCACAATTTGAATTCGTTTTGCTACATTGACGCATTTCGAAAGCGACTCTTCAACTTCAAACGCATTCTTCTATACTTTTCATATAGGCGACCTTTAGTAACCAGTGCGGTCCTGCTTCTAAATGCAACCGTAATCCAAATTTCTTCGTAATCGAAATGGATAATGAAAGATTAAGAAAAGTCGAATCAAGTGAGCAACATAAAAGGATATTTTCCTCAACTTCGATGTCATTGTCGTGAAGAAACCCGTTAGCTACAGATCTTTAATACCATGAATTCGGTAGTATTAATCGTGCTCATTGCCCTTGTGGCATTTACGGCTGGTAAAACTGTTGGAGCTGATAGAGCAACTTTGAAATTGTTATCTTTTTTAAAACATTCAGAGCTGACAAGCGCAGACTTGGAACTTATTGAGAGATTGTAAATGACTCACGATTAATAAATTAACAACATTGAATAAAGCCACATTTTCTATAACAGCTTCATTTCTTGTCCTGAGTCGGTAGATATTATGATGGAATGTTTGGACATATGTAACTTCAATCCTAATCCGATTGGCGATGCTGAATGGTGTGAAACGGCGCGTATCGAAGGGTATTGCACAGAGAAAGCATTTACAGCCGTTCCATTTTGTGCCGGTAACCGCGAAGCTATATACGCAGTAAGAAGGATCATACAACCATATATTGAGAGATATTGTGTTTCCACTGGCTCAGTTTTGTTGTAAAATAATATCAATTTATATCAAACAAAATTTGTATGAATGAAAGAAATGGAGAAAAATAAACGAAAAAGTGAAAAAACGATTTTCATTATCAGTAAAATGAAAGCAATAGTTATTTAAATCACATGGGTCGAAAAACGATTTTTAAAAATTCGAGGTGTATGTGTGAGCTGAGAGGGTATTGTAACATGAGAATGCGTGTTTGTGAACCGAGGTTTACCGAGGTTCACAATCGCATTCGAATGTTACAATACCCTCGAGGCTCACACATACACCGAGAATTTTTAAAAATCTTTTTCGACCCGAGTCATTTAATGGCTTTTACATTCGCCTTTCATCGAAAATCACGAAAAACACCAAAAATTATCAATTTAATCGAAAACTAAGCACCAAACAAACACAAAATATGTCGATCACTTCAATAGCACACAAAAATATTGCAACAACACGACAACGATTCTTGACAGCATTCGTTTTTGAAGAGAGAGAAGTCTCTCAGTTTGCTATGTCTACTACAATTATGATCGATTTGTATCATATACACGGCGCTTTCCAGTTTGTTAACTCTAGGTTATCAATTTCCAATATTTCATCCCTAGAGATTACAAATTCCAATATTTCATCCCTAGAGATTACAAATTTGTCTATGTGTTAGCGGTGAACATTTTGACATTTTCTTAATATGCGAATTCGATTTAAAGTCGTATTTTCGATGGAAGGCGAATGTAAAATAGAATGATGAATTGAAATTGAATTGTCAAAAACCAGACTCAATCATTTTATTTTCATTTTACCTTACAATGTAAAGGCCAGATTTCCTACTTCAAATTTCAATTGTTTTTCGAATTTCAGAAAACGATCGGTGTCACTTCAATTTAGAAAAGATTCTCATACTATTGGCACTTGAACTGCACTGTAAAGGGCGTAACTTTTCCTTGCAAAAGCAAAGATCACGAGTTGTCATCTCATTTCTCACTCTTATTTTTCCAAATATTTTTGACGTATCGTGATCTTTACTAATAGCCAGCTTACACCTATCATAGGGGCACACATGGGACAGGCGCAGAATGCATCACCCTGGGCTAAATCCGTTATTTTTTAAGTAAGATAAAGCACTTGCGTCACATTTACTCTTTAAGGGTTTTTTGACTGATGTTATAGGATAAACAAGAAAAAAGCACTTCATGTATTTGACGTCTGTTAGGGGCTGACCATGACATTATTTCATATTTATTAAACTTTTGAATTTTTTTCTTTACATACAAAGAAAAACTTCAATAAAATGAATTCTTCTAAAAGCAAACTTCATTTGTGGACAGCCCCTTACACATAATCACATTTTGTGAACAGGCCCGGAGCTCGGACTATCCATAGTGTCGACTTTCACAATTTGAATTCGTTTTGCAACATTGACCACATTGACGCACTTCGAAAGCGACTCTTCTTAACTTCAAACGCATTCTCGTTAAGCGGCCTTGACTAGCCATAGCCAGTTTGATTCTGCTTGTAAATTCAACCGGTAATCCATATTACTTAGTAATCGAAATTGATTGAAAGATTAAGAAATTTAAAAAAAAGTCGAATCAAGTGAGCAACATAAGAGGATACTTTCCTCAACTGCGATGTCATTGTCGTGAAGAAAACCGTTAGCTTCAGATCAATAATACCATGAATTCGGTAGTATTAATCGCGCTCTTGCCTTTGTGGCAATTACGGATAGTAAACTGTTGGAGCTGATAGAGCAACTTTGAAATTGTTATCTTTTTTGAAACACGCAGAACTTCACCCAGAAAAAGAAACTTCAGAATACTCCACGTAGGGTAGGCGTACCTATCCTCGGACAATCAACTTTTTTTTCTACTTTGTTTAAGTATTACAAAATTACAAGCAATTATTTTGGTTAGTTTGTATTTTTAGAAATTTATTTGGAGGCATTCCTCGACTATTTAAGTAAAGTCCAGGGTGCCGAAAGTTGGCAAGTCGCAATTAATTTCAATATGTTAACACTAAAAATAAAATGAAAACACCAAATTGAATAGAAAAACCATTTAAATTACAACTGACAAAGCATTTTTGAGTCACTCAATTTTGGTACCGTTTTCGGTGTATTTAACATGGCATATGTTGAATTTGTAAGTTCATATGTTGTATCAACCGGACACCCGAAAAACCGTAGAAATAATTGTTTAAAATCGTGTTTGAGTGAAAATAACATTAAATTAAACCTTAATTAATCTAAACGAGCCATCAGAACAGTCGGAGCGTTTGCTGCGACTGAGCCCCGTACAAACCCGTATATCTATTGCGTACGTGACCCTAGTGCGTCTGTTACCCTATTTTGACCGTAAGCCTATGCGCCGGTTAAAGTAGTTAAAGTAAAATTATTATGTAATGTGTACATCTTAGAAATTGCGCATAGCGCAATTACGAAGCCCCATACGACGTTCCTTTCAAATAAAACAAAAAATTCAAATAGCCCTAAAATTTTAATTTATTGAGTATAAATACACATAGGGCCTAGTATCGGCCTCAGTCCGAGGATCCAAATTTAATTTTTTTTTCAACTACATTCTATTCGGCCTTTGATTACCTTCCAAATGAAACAAAAAATACGGAAAACGGATGAAATTTGCTCGAGTTATATGTAAAATACACATAAGGCCCTAGTAGCGGCCTTAGTCCGAGGACCCAAATTTAATTTTTTTTCAACAACATTCTATTCGGCCTTTGATTACCTTCCAAATGAAACAAAAATTACGAAAAATGGATGAAATTTGCTCGAGTTATATGTAAAATACACATAGGGCCCTAGTAGCGGCCTTAGTCCAAGGACCCAAATTTAATTTTTTTTTTCAACAACATTCTATTCGGTGTTCGATTATCTTTCAAATGAAACAAAGATTACGAAAAACGGATGAAATTTACTCGAGTTGTATGTAAAATACGCATAGGGCCCTAGTAGCGACCTTAGTCCGAGGACCCAAATTTAATTTTTTTCAACAACATTCTATTCGGCCTTTGATTACCTTCCAAATGACACAAAAATTACGAAAACGAATGAAATTTACTTGAGTTCTATGTAAAATACGCATAGGGCCCTAGTAGCTTTTCACTTCTAAGGCCCTAACTCACGGTCCACTCACCCGATTTTAAAAAACTTTTTTTTCCTGGATTGGTATTGACAATACCTATCATTTGCCGTGTCATTTACATTTCCATCGTTTATTTTGCCATAAATATCACCAAAAGACCTTAAATCACTTAGGTGGCCCTAACTCACGAAGGGCCGACCCGAATATGCCCATCTTCGAACTTAGCCTCACTATTTTGACTATCTTTCAGGAAAAAATTTGAAATCGGATTTGATTTACTCAAGATATCGACGTGACGGACAGACGGCCCAAATTTTTATTGCGGATTCGTCATCTATGAACATAGGCAAACACTTTGCCCTTACCGTCTGCTTCGAATTCCATCAATTACACACGGCATCGTAATCCTATAAGCCCCTTCGTACTTCGTACGGGGCTAAAAACCATTGCACTGTGCAATATAAGTAATTTTCAACTAGAAAAAAGAAGTATTTACGTGAAAATTGCAAATTACAACTGAAGGATAGTCATCCACAATATTTTCATTTGCAGTGATGTACGTGGAATGTAAATAACTTACTGTACTGCAACATTAGAAAGATCGTTGGCTCAATTCCCAAAGAAGTCAATTTATTATTTGAGATATTTGTTACCAATAGCTGCTAAAATACATAATAACTACTAGAAGCTGTTAATATGGTGTTTACTGCAGATGAATTCATTGAAATTCATATTTTTAAATCTTTGTGGAACTTCTCGCACGTATTATATTCGAGCCGGCTGTACCTTACCACACTTCTCAACAGGGGGCACAAATGATATACACATAGCATGTAGAAAATTTCTCTCAGTGTTGCAAGCACAGACTTGGAACTTATTGATTGTAAATGACTTACGATTAAAATTAACAACATGACCTCCACCTTTTTTCACCTTCATTTCTCGTTCTGAGTCGGTAGATATTATGTAGGAATGTTTGGACATATTATGTAACTTTAATCCTAATCCGCGTATCGAAGGGTATTGCACAGAGAAAGGATTTGCATTCGTGCAGTGCCGGACTGGCTCAGAAAAGCACTTCGAGTGTGGTATGAAGAAATTTTTCGAAAAGCTCTTCGTTACTCTTTATCCATATAAAAATTTAAGGGTCCTTCGGGAATCGCCCGAACGCCCATAGGGCCAATCTGGCTCTGCAGCCGTTTCATTTTGTGCCAGTAACTGCGAAGCTATTTTACGCAGTAAGAAGGATCATATATTGACAGATTAATTTAAATTGAAAATAAATTTATGAAATGTAAATATTCCATAGGATTTTTATTGTGTCTTTGTATAGAGTCTGTAAAAAATAATATTTTTTTGGTATTCGTCAACATCTTAAAACGTGTCGTTCGAATTTTCAAATATCGGATGATGTTGATTATTACAGCAGAAGCTATATGTGCAGCTGAAAAAGAAGTTGTTATTGAGGATGTTATTGAATTGTTGAACAGCGCATTTTCTTACCCCATTACCATTTTGCAGGTAGCAGTTGGCACGTGCCAACTTTATTAAAAGATAACAAATGGTCGTGTTCAAAGTTACGCAACCTAATTACCCATTTTAAATCATGAATCATTGAAAGTATAAATAGAGACATAACCAAATATAAGTTTAGCAGTAATCCAATTAATAATATTATGTGTTGGCCTAGATAAGATTGATATTAGTTAGTCTAAATTTATTTTTTGAAAATGTTCCTGATACCCAATATGATTTAGAGACTTCAGGAATACTTTCGAGTAAATAAATTGACGCCGAGTAAAGAAAAATTGTAATAGTACATTCGTCCGAGGTTCCAAATTTTTATTTTGACGAGTGGGGAGGACTGTATTCCCACTATACAAGGGAAGGAATTTGATATTTCGTATCCAGGTGACTAAAAGTGTCCGATGGCTTTTGCCCGAGGTACTTTTACGCATCGTGATACAGAATATCAAATTATTTCATGAGTATAGTACGACTTTTTCCTTTACGAAGGAAACAAAGAGAGCTATGATATTTCTTACCTACTTCTTGAATAAATTAAACTCGTGTGAAGTTTACACTCGCTCAAACATTCTCTTTCTAAGAATGGGAATTTTTTTTTAAGAATACAATTTCACGCAAAAATTGTCTCAGATCCCAGATTACTAGTCGAATAAAAATCCAATCTATGAACAACCGAATAAAGTTATAAGACTCATGTACCTCCAAACCACATACCACCTAAACCCATGTCTTTATTAAAAATATAACTAACAATTCGTTTTCATCAAACTAAATCTCTGTTCGTCTTTTATGTGTATTTTCTCAATACGATAGGTAAAAATAGGAAAAATTAGCTTTTCTCTTCAAAAAAATTCTTTTAAGAAATTTCAACGAAAATTCTCACTAGACAAACTCAATTTCCTGAACTTAATGACTACTCAACCAACCAACGAAACTATTTCGTGGTAAAAAAAAAAACAAGGAAAAAAACGTGGTAACAAGGAAAAGCGTCTATGTAGAATTTCGCTCACGAGTATTAATCAGAAACTTCTACACAAGTTCAAAACTCCACGAAATCAACACTATTAAATTTGCAGCTGTATTTATAAATTCATCATCAGATATTTGCATATTTCGAACAATAACATTACAAGAACTAGATAATTCTTTTGCAGGCTGAGCAAAGAAACAACACAATTTATTTTATGTAAAATTTTCATATGAAACCTATATAAGACTCAGAAATTCTGTAGGTATCATTATACTACTAATAAGTGTTTAGTAAATTACAACTACAAACTCTCAAAATTCGAAAAATAAGATGATCGCATGTATACTTTTCTTGGCTGTTGGTGGGTTCTATATTGCAGCTACAGATGGAGCTTGTAATCAGATTTGTTCTGCTTCAAATGGAGCTGTTGGAGCTCCTCCTAATGGAGCTGGCGGTGCTGGGTCAGTAGGTGCAGCAGGCGATCCTGGTTGTCCTGGATGCCCTGGTGGTAATGGAGGTGCCGGAGTTGGAACTGGAAATGGAGGTGCTGGTGGAGTCGGAGGGATAGGCGGCTCGCAATCGGCAGTAGGTGCTCCAGGTTTTCCAGGTGGAGCTGGAGGAAAAGGCGGAGCATCTGGTGGCACTGATGGCTCTGGAGGTGCAGGAGGTGTCGGTGGAGCTGGAGGTACAGGAACTACAGGATTGGGTGGATCTGATGGCGGTAATGGAGGTGCAGGAGGTATTGGAGGTTGTGCTGCTGGAACTGCTCCTGGAAATACCGGAATACCAGGTTCTGGAGGAGTTGGTGGAGCTGGTGGTGCAGCAACTGGTAATTATCTTTCCTACTTTTTATATGTTTTCGAGCTTAAAAAAGTTGTAAACGAAAACAGTATATTGGTCATTTTTTCATTCGATTAGAAACAGAAATGATTCACGAAGAAATTTTTTAAATTCATCAACATAAATTTTAAAATGTATACAGTCACCAAAAATATACCTAGATTTTTTTTTGCATTTCTAGGTGGTAAAAATGGCGGTAATGGAGCAGTTGGAGGAAAAGGTGGAAATGCAATTCTATCTGGTAAAAATGGAGGCACTGGAGGAGCTTCAGGGGGCGTCGGTGGAACTTGCGGAAATGGCGGAATTGGTGGAAATGGGTGTAACAGTCTTACTGGTGGATTCGGCGGACTCGGAGGAGCAGCTGGAGGTGCAAGTTGTTCAGTTGGTGGTGTAGGCTCATCTTCAACAACGTGTATATGTTAAAATTAGTTGTAAATACTGTCTGATTAAGTGGATTTTTTTGAAAATAGCAATTTATTAGTAAATTAATTTATTAACTTATATATTATCATTAATTAGACAATAACAACTTTTGACGAATTAACGTTACTGGAATGGTTGATGAATTGAAAAGGTTCCACATATTATTGTCAGTAATATTTTGTTGAAGGAATTAGAAATGTTATTAAATATTATACTTGTTGTTTCTGATTATTCGCCGTGTGCCTCGAATATTGCATCTTTTGGTTATTGGACAGATGCGGACAATGGAGTAAAAATTCTAATTTTAGTTTGCAATATTTCGTGTCATATTTTGACCCATCTTCAGACTTCGTTGTCGGCAATAAATAATGAAATTGTAAATGACCAGTTGGGTGGCTTTGCCAAGGAACTAATTTTAAAAAACTGCCTAGGTCATTATCAACCAATTAAAACTAATTAAAAGGTCAATAAATTGAACTAAAACTACGAAATTAAAGATTTATTGATGGAACATTGCACAAGTGGTCAATATCAATTACTTTTCATCGGAAATAATAAATGCCTAACAGTTGTGATGTGACAGCTGTATTTAAGGCCTCCTATTCAATTTAACATAATTGTATTACTTACTTACTTAGGCGGGCACTACAACCTACTATTGGTTTTGGTCTCCTCCAGCAATCTTCTCCCATCGGACCTATTCCACGCCAACGTTCTCCAGTCGCTCACTCTCAGGACTTTCAGATCAGACTATTTAAGATCATAAATTTAAGTTTTTCCAGCTTCGTTGTAGGCCGACTTTAGTGCGCAAACGTGACTACAGATGACTATTATCGCGGTCGGATCATATCGTATAAGGTGTTAATCGAAAGGTTAGAGTTCACGGAAGCATAAAAGACAAGTGTTTTGATCAGGATGAACTAGAGTTTCAAGTTTCAAGAGGGTTTTAGTTTTTTTTTTTTTTGAAAAAGTAATACTGTTGCCTGCGCCACCACTAACCTAAGTGATTTAATATGGTTCCAATCTAGGTGCCTTGTGATGACATCCCATACCATTAGTTTGCAAGTATCCGGATCGCACCAACCTACGGGCCTCTTTGAAAATCATCAATTTTTCAAACATTTCGATAATGCTAAATTTGTACCTCGTTCAGGCTAGTATTTGATCATAATTTTACATTTATCCGATTAGTTGTAAAGGAGAATATTGCCTAAATACATCCGGTGCAGTGCATTTTTCTCAGACCTAAGGTGAAAGTGTTTGAAGAAAAAAATTTATCTAGAAATGACTCAGGCATAGTCCAAGGAATCCATACCAAAATAGCTACATTCGGAGACCCCTTGAATTTCAATTGGTCAACATTTTCGCAAAGACTCTTAAAGAAAAACAATATTCGGAATCTAGAGACGAGAAGAATCTTTTCTAAATTGAACTGACACAAATCGCTTTCTAAGATTCGAAAAATAATTGACATTCCTAGATTTTCTCCACTGGTTGCATAAATAACTATTTTCTTTGATAATAATTTTTTTTTTATTATTTCGTATGGCATATTACATGAAAGCAAATTATCACATCGCATACTATCACACTGGTTCAAAAAGAACAAGAAAACAAGATTAAGAAAAATCTTTTAGTCAAAAAAGTAAAAGCTCGAAAAAAGAACGGTCCAGACTATCATAACGCAATGTCCATCGACCAGATCCACTGTACTGCTGTAGGTGTGACTTCGTGAATTTGTTGGATGCCACCGATAAATTTTCGTGTAGGGCAGTCGCTTACAATGTGATCGGTTGTTTGGGGGACGTCATCGCAATCACAGTTCGGCGACTCGTTCATGTTCCATTTGTACATCATACTAGCACATCGCCCGTGACCAGTTCTGATTCGGTTGATACGGCTCCAAACTTGTCTTACCTCAGACATGCCTTCAACTTTAGTCGTCGGGTCGTCAATGAGTTGTTGATTACGCAGATTTTCGGCTTGGTGTCGAAATAACTAATTTTAAATAACTAATTACCAAATTAACTAATACTTAAATAACTAATACATCAATAACTAATAAGCAAATAACTAAAACTAAAAAAACGAATGACCAAAATAATTAGTAGAGTAATTAACTAGCAAAATTATTTTATGAGATTAATTAGTTTGAAATACGGGGGCTCCGCCCCCAAACCCCCGCGCCTGCGGCGAGCTTTCGTTTACCGCCTTGCAGACGTTCATGTAGCGTAATTAACTAGCACAATTATTTTATGAGATGAATTAGTTTAAAATACGGGGGCTCCGCCCCCAAACCCCCGCGCCTGCGGCGAGCTTTCGTTTACCGCCTTGCAGACGTTCATGGGGCTCTGCCCCAAACCCCGTTCCACCCCTTAAACCTCGCAAGGGGGATACTCCCCCTTGACCCCCCTATGCAGGGGCTGCCGCCCCTTGACCCCGCTTTTTTTTTTACATTTTTCAACTTTCAAGATCTAGCACCTTCTAGTTTTACGTACTTACGAAATTACAGTTATAAAACCTAAATTTAAACTGCCTTACAGCAGGCGGCCTTACGGCAAACTTCAATCTTCTTACTAAATTATGTTAACTAGTCAATGGAAACAAAAACAATACATTTCAAATATTTATTAAAGTGTGAAACAAGCACTAAATTTAGTCCTTACATCGAAACGCCCGAAAAAAGCAAAGTATGACTAACATCATTATCAAATAGAAAATATCCAATTTTCAATTTCCACTTCTAAACGACCAACAAAATTCATGAAAAGACTTAAAAACTATAAATTACTTCATTATCACAAAAAAAAATAAATATTTTAAAATTCCACATCCAATTAATTGAAAGCACTTACAATATTGCTAGATGTGCATCACTTCTTAGTAGATGGATACGAAATTGCGCTGCTAATTCCGAATAAATAATCTTTTATGTCGAAAGTAGCATCATCAATTTTATACATTTTTACCACTGCGACCAATCGCTCACCGAGTTCTATTTGTTTCTTACTTTGTTTATTGTCTGTTGGTATGCCAGACATCATCTTAGCAATTAAAATCTCTGCGGCATCTTGCTCCTTTTTAATGCCTTCAATAAAATTATAAATACAAGGATGATGCACACCGAACAATATCGTAATGGCATTATGCCAAGCCTCAACTGCGTTATTGGTTCTTGGGAAGAAAGCAAGAGTTTGGTGGTAAACATTCCACAAATCAATTGAAAATAGGGGCTCAACAAATCTATTACGCGCGAAGTGGCCGATCCAAGTTTTTTCAAAGTATGACAACAAATTTTGTACTCCAACATCAACAGCTGATTTACCGCTTAACTTCGCTTTAAAAAAATCTAATCCTTTCAATTCTTCATATCGTTTAACCACTTCTTCGGGTGGAACGAATGCTAATGCAGCTAAGCATCTCATGTATTGGGCAAAATTCTCATCTTCACCGTAAATACTTTGTAGACCTTGTGCTTGTATATGGAGGTCAATGCATTGTCTCCATCAATTACTAATTCAGCCAATGTTTTCGGATTTTTCGGATGAACTCCCGTTTTGTTACGAATCCTGCGTATACCACGTGTCATATTGATATTACTGGGCAGCTCTACCGAGGACACTCTGCCAATCGAACATGTGATGTTGCGTAGAATTTTTCTTGGTGGTTCAGTTGTGGAAAGTGCTCCATTGCGAATATTTTCAAGTACTTTTCGAACATTTCCTTTACGAACATCAGGTGCGTGCGAGTGATCGAGAACTTTTTTCACATTGATACCGACACTATTCATGCGCCCAGGACAGCGAGTCATGGAATATCTTTTGATAAAAATAACAAAAGAGTTCAAATCGTTAAAAATGGCTTTTGATATGAAAATATTTCTAATTTAATTACTGTGTACATCTCCAGTATTGGGTCTCAGTAGATTTCCCGTTTTTAGTGTATTCATATCCTTTGTGGAGAGCAACCTCACCACCTTTTTGATTACGCACAATTTCTAACGTAGACATTATCACACTTTAAAATAAATGACACAGTTTTTGTTCTTCAATGCGCGATGATAATTGTAATACTAACAGCAACAATAGTCGTAACAGTGTTGGGAGAGTTTTTTTTTCATACAAAAGAACATTTGCTTATTCCGGTGCAGTGTTCACATTTTACCGAAAAATAAAAACCAGTGAGATGATAAAATCGAGTACTTTCTCTAATCAACATTTTAGATATTTTGGTATTAGTTTTTTCTAGCTTAGTTTATTTGACCATTAGTCATTTAGTCCAGTAGTTATTTTTGTAGTTAGTTTTTTTGGTGTTATTTATTTTGGCAGTTAGTTATTTAAAATTAGTTATTTCGACCGATTGCCGCCAACTTTTGGATGATATTGTTACGGGTCTTGAGCTTTTGTGCTACTTTCTCCAGGTGGGCTTTGTGAGTCTGCGTTCTATCCATCGTATACCCAAGATATTTCGGGTTTGGGTTAAATTTTACCGTTTTTCCACAGAACGTCACATTCAGTTTTCTGTTCGCTTCTCTATTGTTTAAGTGAAAGAAGCTTACCTCGGTTTTTTCCGGATTCGGACGGAGACGCCAATCACTGTAATATTTTTCAAGGATAGCCAGATCATTCTTGAGAGTATGCTCAATGAACTTGGGATTTGTGTGTTGTGTTCCTTGGGCATTGTCGTTTGCATATCCAAATTTACGTGACTGCGTGTGAGGCATGTCGCTGACGTATAAGTTGAAAAGTAGTGGAGCCAGAACTGAGCCTTGGGTAGGCCATTGTTTAAAATTCTTGTCTTGCTGCGTTCACCATGCATGATAACTTTCACTTGCCTGTTGGAAAGCATGTTGTTTAATAGTTGAGCTAAAGTTGAACACGGTACGGCGTCAATGAACTTTAACATTAGGCCATCCTTCCACACAGTGTCGTAGGCGGATGACAAATCGACAAAAGCTATGCCAGTTTTTAGTTCCTCTTCGAAGCCGCGTTCAATATAAGTTGATACAGCTAGGATCTGGTCGGTTTTTTCTGAAACCAGCTGATTCGTGTGGCAGTTTCGCGTCGATGGCATCGTAAATCCGGTTGTAGATAAGGCGTTCCAGAAGCTTGTAGCACGCACTGAGTAAGGATATTGGCCTATAACTAGCCGGATCATCCTCTGGTTTATTCGGTTTGAGTATAATCACTACTTTGCTCTTTCGGAATTCTTTCGGGATATTTCTCGTTGTGAGAATATCGTTCAAAAATCGTGTCATCGCCTGAATTCCGGAGAACATTTCCATTGCTGGAATGGGTGTTGATTTGATTCCTCCGGTAATTATTCGCAGTGCCTGGTTTTGAATGACATCTAATTTGTTGCAGTTTGATTTGCTAGCGCAGATCAATAATTCTTCTCCGAAACATAAAACTGGCAGAATGTAGGTTGTATAGGTCAGTTTGAGGGTTTCCATCGAGGCTCCCCAAGTAGTACGATAATTGATAATGAAAGATTATCGAATCAAGTGAGCCACGTCAGAGGATACTTTCCTCAACTTCGATGTCATTGTCGTGAAGAAAACCGTTAGCTTCAGATCATTAATACCATGAGTTTGGTAGTATGAATTGTGCTCACTGCCTTTTTGGCAACAACGGCTGGTAAAACTGTTGGAGAGAGGATAAAGCAACTTTGAAATTTGTATCTTTTTTTAAAAACGCAGAATTTGCAAGCATAGACTTGGAACTTTGAAAGATTGTAAATGACTCACATTTAAAATTAACTCCACCTTTTTTGTAACTGCGTTATTTCTTGTCCTGAGTCGATACTCGATACACGGTAAGGGCTAGCTTAAGTCCATAAGAAAGTTACTTGGCCACATTGAAACACAGCATATTTGGTATCGTTAGAACGGTGAGACTCTACACAGATAAAAATATGGACCTAGATCTTAATCTTTTTGGGATTAACAGTACGCGACCGAATCTTTTTTAGAATTTAAATTTAATCCCCTCAGGGATTACTTGAACTTATCCCAAATAATTAATCCCTAGAGGAATTAAATTTTAATCTTTGAGGCCCTAACGTTTGACGCTTGTTTACTATGCGTTGAGACGAAAATATCATTTAATCTTCCTACTTTATCTTCAGAAAAAAAATGAAAAAAAAGATTTCTTTATCGGATATTGTGTGATACTACAGTTTTTAGCTAAACCTCTGATATGAGAAGAAGCTTTTTTGTGAATCTGGAATGAGAAATGTTTTTATTAAACAGAAATCATTTTTTTATTTACCTGACGAGATTTGAATCCGGGACCTCCTGCACTTCTGTATACGATCTTACCATTGCTGCAATTTGTTCTTAATCCCAACGTTGCTTATTGTGAACCGTTGTTTCAAAGAAACTAATTCCTCGTGGGATTAAAATTAGGATTAAAATGCAAATTACCAGATGGCAAGATCGTCACTTGAAACCTAGATATTTTTTCATGATTTTCATTTTTATATTCTTCTGTAGTTTCCTTACCATTCTTTATAAGTATTGAACCATTTAAATTCAAAAATGTCTGTTTTCCCATAGTAATGTGAAATAGTTCGCTGCTAAAATTGGCCTTATTGCCATTTTCAATCTAGAATTTCTCTATACTATCTTTAACCATATACATATTAACTGGTAGTATCTTTACAAACCGACTTAAAATTTCTATTCTGAGCCTGGTATTGTAAGGCAGAATAAACCATCGAATGTACCATTTTAACACCAAATAAATGCCCGTTTCAATTAATTTTTCTCACATAACCATATCTTGTTCGTAAATCGTGTTCGAACTAAATTAACACAAAAGTGTGATTTCAAGACGATTAAATTATAGACGGAAAATTCTAAGCGGCAGTATCATCGTTCAATTATTGTTTAGTCCTACTTTTAATCCCTGAAAGAATTACATTTTTTCAATTTCTGGCGAAGATTAAAAGTCTAATCCCGAAAGAATTACTTTTTGAAAGTAATCCCCTCGGACCTAAAAATTGTAATCCCATATTTTTATCTGTGTAGGCTAACTCAACAATACACACGGAATTTTGAAAACCGACACATTTTCTGTTTCTGTGCTTTACTTGAGTTTCTAATTTCACCATATAAAAATACGTTCAAAATTCACAAAAAACCATGTAACCCATAAAAAAATTTAAAATGTTGGAATCGTCCGCTTTTTTGTGCAGCGCTGTGTACCATACCACTAAACGTGTGGATTGAAATAATTTTCTGGAATGTAAATATTCAATAGGACAAATTTTGTTGTGTGTTGTGTCTTTGTACAATCTGTAAAAAATATTACTTTTTTGGTATTCGCCATCATCTTAAAACGTGTCGTTTGAATTTTCAAATATCGGATGATGTTGATTATTGAAGTAGAAGCTACATGCGCAGCTGAAAAATAAGTTGTTATTGAATTATTAAAAAGGGCATTTCCTTGCCCCTTTGCGATTTTGCAGGTGGCAGTTGGCGCGTGCAATTTACTAAAATATAACAACAGGTCGCGACTACGCATTTTAAATTATTATGAATCATTGAAAATATAAATAGACACATCTGTGGGTTTGTTTCTTTGCCGTTCGAATGAACATGTTTGTTATTGTTCTTGGATGATAGCGGCTATTGGAAAATTAAAAGACGGTTTGTTTTGCTATGTTTCGGACCCTTCATCAGGCTTGCAGGTTAATGAAATTATGTGTCGGTCCAGGAATAATTAACTAAAGTGTGCTAAAAGAGATAAGATTGATATTACTTCTATTTAGTCCACTAAATTTATTTGTTGAAAATGATTCAGAGACTTCAGAAATACAGTAAATAAATTGACGCCGAGGAAAGAAAAATTGTAAAATATGTATACATCCAAAAAATACAGTATAACTAGGCCCCAGCTCTTCGCTGGGTCAGGTCCCTTAACTGACTAAGTTTTCCAATAATTGCAGTCCCAGTTTTCTAACCATTTTTAAATAAGCTTCGCTTCGTTCTGGCCGCAAAGTTCACACTCGTTCAAATCTTGTCTTTCATAAGCCTTTTAAGCTTGGGAAACATTTCTTAAGGATACAATTTCACGCAAAAATTAGCTTAGATCCCAGATTACTAGTCCAATAAAAATCCATTCACTGAACTTAACCACATGAATTAACCTACTGGTCGGAATCACCAGAAAGCATTTAATGTCATATAAATCCATGCTTAAACTTACCTCCAAAACTCACTTTTCTGACCTAAGACTGAATGAAGTTATAAGACCCATGTACCTTCAAACCACAGACCACCTAAACCCATGTCTTTATTAAAAATATAACTAACATTTCGTTTTATAAAACTAAATCTTTGTTCGTCTTTCAGTGATTTCATGTGTATTTTATGTGTGTTTTTCTTACGATAGGTAAAAATTCTTTTAACAATATTCAACGGAAATTAATGACTACTTAAGAGGCATCGGTACTTTTTCATACCACAAAACCCGAAGTCATATAAATTGATTCGAATATGCTTCAGAAAGGTGATTTGGACTTTCGCCGTTGGAATTGCGGTCTTACATTTTCCACTTATAGTCAAGGGAATAAACTTTTTAGGCGAAGCTGGCGCACATAAGAAGCTTCTTCCCCACTCTAAAACTCCTCTAAAATCGTTATAAATATTTGCCTTCATCTACTTTTGACCGTTTGACCGGTCTAGCATTCTTGCTATAATTTTGATATCTTAGAACTAGAGGTCGCTAAATCGATGGGGTTGGCCTTAAATAAAGAAGAGTTTGGGTAAGGGTAAATTTATGGACAATAGTAATGACTCTAAAACGACTCATTACATCTTTGTACTTAAGTTGGTGATAAACGGATGATAAACTTTTGATGGAATTTTCACATTTATATATTTTCCATTTTTAGATTTACATGTTGTAGTCAAATAAGAATATCCATAGCTTACGGACAACAAGCAAAATTTACATTGTTCAAAGCCGAATCATCTCCTTTACCTTGGTCGGGCTCAATTTGAGTTGTAAGTCCACAAATGGCTGTTCCATCTGGGCAAATTTGCTCTGCTGTATAGTCTCCAAATGTATGAACTCCTCCAGCAACCATTCTTGTCATTGCGCCTGAGTTTGATCTACACACCACGATAAGATCAGAAGCGGCCGCATCATCTCCAGTTCCGACATCAGGCTCAGAACGAAGTTGAAATCCAACGGCCAATCCGTTGTTACAATATTTCTTACCACGATAATATCCCCATCGCTGTTCACCGCTGGTAATTTCGCTGCTTTCACGTCCATCCCAGGTACCACATGTGAGTTTTATGCCATTTATTGCAGAGTCATCACCACTACCTTGGTCCGGTTCGATTTTTAGATTTACTGCGATAGCCCAAGTAAATGGCGGGCACATTTCTGTTGCTTTCCATTCTCCCCAGTTTGTTACTCTAGGTGACTCAATCCAACGTCTAATTTCACGAGTCTGAGCGTCAGATACTTTTCCGAAATGAAGCAAAGCAAAAATTATCAAAAACTTTTTTATTCCCATTTTGTCCTTTGCTCAAAAACTAATGAAGTGCAGCAAGAGATCACAAAATGTATAGTCTGAAAGCAAACTGGATTCAACCACAAATTTATACTCACAACGATCAAGCATTATCACAAAATTAGGTTTATCTGGATACTGAAAATAATTTTTTTTTTCCGGTTTGCAAGTCTTGCTGTACTTGTTTCAAAGGTAATGACATTAATTGACTGAGCCAAACTTGTTTCCTTCATCAATTATAATAATGTTTTTGACAACTTTATTATCTTCAGTTTTAACGATCAATTGGCGCTATTTTTATCTATTATCTATTTATCTATTCAGAGTCATGGAATAAAATATTTTTAGTTTTATTTATTTTCTACTGTCGTCTAGGGAAGTCCCAAACGCAAATCAATAGTCTCTTCAAGCTCTTCAGCAGGAACGACCCATTCAATTGGAAAATAAATCCGACTAATTGCCAATATGAAATTGAGTTACTATTCTTACTGTTAAGTCGACCACAGGCCTCGCACAAAAAATAGCCTTATAATATTTGGTAGATCCTAGTCAGTAGTATCCGTACGCGCGAATAGTCTCAGTGTTATAAGAATGCTTATCGACCGTACGGGCAAATAGTGTCAGTATTATAAGCAGGCTTTGATTCGAAAACTTGGTGGTGCGCCAAAGCTGTTCAGGAAAAAAACGAAATTGAACCCGAATAGAATCGCACGAAAATTTATATAAACGTCAAAAGCTCCGCACGACAGAAATTTCCTGAGCCGGGATAACCAAAAAATATCGTAATTTCCGAAAAAAGACACCAAAGAGCAGCTAAATATCCAGATGTTTCTCCACGAAACAAACAGAATTCTGGACCCAAATGCAGAATGTGGCTTGCAGGCTTCTCCACGAACATAATCAAGACGAACATCCTACCACGAGCGTTCAAAATAGCAAAAGTAAGGGCACTGCCAAAACCGAACAAGGACGAAGAAAAACCAGAAACGCTAATATTAATGGAACGTCTACTGTACAACCGTATGTTTCCAGAAATTGAAAAAATCCTGCCAGATGACCAAGGTGGTTTCAGTACCGTACGTAGATGCGATGACCAGGTCCTTTTACTTACCAATGACATCGAATCGGGATTCCAGAAACAACTGAGGACAGGCGTCGTGTTTATCGATCTGTCAGCAGCATAGGCTCTTGCAGGTCTTCCTAAACGATCAAAAAAGCGATGTGAGAAAGCTGAACAATGATCTGGCAAAAAATCGGTGTCAGAAATCTCACCAATGGCCTGGCCCAAGGTTCAATTGTATCCTGCTTGATGTTCAATTTGTACGTGCACGAACTCGCACCATCAAAATCGCGCAAATTTGTGTGCGCCGATGACAAAACATATGCGTTCCAACACGAAAGATTCCAAGAATAGAACACAACATTGAATGGCAAATTACGTTAATAACTGCCGGTAGTGCCGGTATTCCAAACGCATCGAAAACCGTCGCATTGGCCTTCCACCTGAACAACCGCGCAGACTCCTTATCCTTAGAGCTAAGAATCTGGTCCGACAGCTTGTGTCTGAAACATGAATTCAATTCAGCCTATTTGGGAGTCACGCTCGACCGTTCGCTAACTTTCAAACAAGAAGAAAATCAGCACAAGAAACAACTTGCTGAAAAAATTGACTGGCACCACCTTTGGTAATGTTGGTGCATGAACACCGGCATTTAAAGGTAGTTCTACGCGCTGATTGAGCGGTAATCTCGATGTACTCCTCTTAGAGAGGACGAGATGTTATGCCTTCGGGTGGGTAATCTCGTTAATCTAAAGATATTATTCTGGCACCACTTGGGGTGCATCCTATCGTGCCAACAAACAACGGCACTGGGCATAGTTTTCTCGGCAGCTGAATACTGCTGCTCTTCGTAGATAGACAGTACACACACAAAAAGTAGACAAACAACTCAACGAAGCCGTTCGAATCGTAACTGGTACGGTCGGATCCACACCTCTGCCATGGCTCTACCTACGCTCTCTGTGATAAAGCACCACCAGAAGAACGAAGGCAACACGCTTTGCTAAGATAATACGGGAAAGTCCTGTCAAATCACAACATATCTCTCCATCATGATGCTTCAATGCCTCAAGTCAGTCGGCTGTAATTCCGGAAGCCGCCTATCGCCACAGCAAAGCAACTGCACGAGCACATCTTCGACACTAAAGATTCATGGAAAGTGGTATGGAAAGAAACTCATTTTTGGTAACCAAAAATTATCAAATTACCAAAAATTATAGTACTTTATTGGTAGGCGAGACCAATGAAAGTAAATAGATAGGTATGGCCAAACGTTCAAATTTGTTCTAGCCGGAGCACATACGGATTTGCATGGCGCCACCTCAAACGAACTCATTTCTAGTGCAAATTTCCACTAGAAATGAGTTCGTTTGAGGTGGCGCCATGCAAATCCGTATGTGCTCCGACTTGTATGGACTGGCCATACCTACTTATCTACTTTCATTGGGCGAGACAAATTCGAGAATTACTTCGTATGTACATATTGTATATAACAAGTGAGCGTAGCGAACGCGTGTGTATACAATATGTACATAAGAAGTGATTCGAGAATTTTTCTCGCCTACCAATACAATGCTTTATCTTCCATGTGTGACTATTTCATACATTCAGCGTTTCTGTATATAAACTCGAAGGCATACAAACACCACTGAAATATTTGGTGTATCTAGTACTAGTACACAAGCATCATGTGTGACAATCAAGCAAATTATGGCAACATATCGAGATGTAATCGTAAGTCTCGGTGGCCGAATCGGCTAGAGCGCGTCAATTTTATGCACATGATCGTGAGTTCTATTCTCACAACGAACATTTTTTTTGTTTCTTTTTTCAATCTTCTATCAAAAAATTGTAAATAAACTGATCTCCGGTATCGTAGGTAGATTTTCAATCGAAGGAATATCTGCTGTAAACCGAGACCTTAGCCTTTTTGTCATATTGATTTGCAATGACACATTTCTCGGCAGATATTTGTACAATCGAAAAACTAATGACGCTACAGAAATCCTGATATAAAACACTACACAACGTAATTTTGAATAACGAGAATCCGTTTAGTCAAAATTTGATTATTTTTCGTTCTAAACATACACACGCGACATTTTGTCGTGCATCATGCATGCACTTTTTAAATTGATCGGACTACCTGCGACAGACTTACTAACACATCTATGCGAGCATCTATGTTCATTGCTTTTATGTTCTACATACATGTGGGGTTTCATGACAACAAAACTAAGTGGAATCATCAGTCTCAGTGGCCGAATTGGCTAGAGCGTAAACTTTTTATGCATGAGGTCGTGAGTTCTCTTCCCGCACCAAACATTTTTTTTTTTTTTTAATCATTTTATCAAAATAAATTGCAAATAAACTATGCTCATCTCTTTATCGTAAGTTGATTTTCATTCGTACGAATTTCTGCTGAGCACTGAGTCCCTGCGCTTTCTTACACATTTTTACACCACATTTGCGATGGCATATTTCTCGGCATATATGATATAAATAATTTACAGAAATCTTGAGGTAAAACAAAAATAGTACTTTATTTCATATGGAGTAGGATCCTCGAGCGACAGCGAGAATCCTACTCCATATGAAATACAATGCTTTATTGCATGAGCGAAAACGAGACAACAACATATGACTGTTTTGACAGCGAACGATTAATGTATGAATTAGCGCTCTAGATAAGTAATTTTTCGGGGAATCACACCGCGAATGCAATAAAAATAAGAAATTTTGAATGAAGAGTATCCGTTTCGTCAAAATTTGATTATTTTTCGTTCTAACCGAAACCAAACATGGCATTCACACATACACGCGACACATTTTGCAGTACATGTTGCTTATATACTTTATAAATTGAGTCGCACAATGCGGCATAAGACAATCATGAGGGTATGTATATCTGATATACCCGAAGACTCTGTGGTCAAATGGTTAGCGTAGTTTGTTCATAAGTCAGAGGTTCCGTGTTCGAATCTCCGTCGGGTCACTGGTTTTTTTCTTCAAAATAAAAAAACGGAAATAAAATTTACCCTAGAAGAGTAATAATAGAATTATATCCCTAGAAAACCAGAATAAAGTATGTCTTAGAGTTTATATACAGAAACGAGTAATGTATGAAATAGTCACACATGGAAGATAAAAATAGTTATTTACCAAGGTAAACGAATATATTTCATTGATTTATCACGATTTGTAGCTAATTTACTTTGTTTGACCTGGTTAATCACTGGCTAATCATGGTAAATCAGGTTAATCAAAAAGTGTGAGCAACGACTCGCATTTCAAAGTTAAATGTATTGTAAATCAGAAATTACTTGAAAATACGGCGCAGAAAATTATAAAAACAAAGATAAGAATTGGGGAAAATATAAGCAAAGACACTGAGCTCACGAGTATCAATCAGAAATTTCCACACAAACTCAAAACCCCACAAAATCAACACTATAAAATTTGCAGCTGCACATATAAATTCATCATCAGATATTTGCATATTTCGAACAATAACATTATAAGACCCAAATAATTCTTTTGCGGGCTGAGCAAAGAAACAACAAAAAAAAATTCTGTAAAATTTTCATTTGAAACCTATATAAGACTCGGAAATTCTGCAGGTATCATTAAACTACTAATAAGTGTTTAGTAACTTACAACTACAAATTCTCAAAATAAACTTACATTTCGAAAAATAAGATGACCGCATGTATACTTTTCTTGGCTGTTGGTGGGTTCTATATTGCAGCTACAGATGGAGCCTGTAATCAGATTTGTTCTGCTTCAAATGGAGCTGTTGGAGCTCCTCCTAATGGAGCTGGCGGTGCTGGATCAGTAGGTACAGCAGGCGATCCTGGTTGTCCTGGATGTCCTGGTGGTAATGGAGGTGCCGGAGTTGGAACTGGAAATGGAGGTGCTGGTGGAGTCGGAGGGATAGGCGGCTCGCAATCGGCAGTAGGTGCTCCAGGTTTTCCAGGTGGAGCTGGAGGAAAAGGCGGAGCATCTGGTGGCACTGATGGCTCTGGAGGTGCAGGAGGTGTCGGTGGAGCTGGAGGTACAGGAACTACAGGATTGGGTGGATCTGTTGGTGGTAATGGAGGTGCAGGAGGTATTGGAGGCTGTGCTGCTGGAACTGCTCCTGGAAATACCGGAATACCAGGTTCTGGAGGAGTTGGTGGAGCTGGTGGTGCAGCCACTGGTAATTATCTTTCCTATTTTTTATATACATACTTTCGATGATATCATTGAAAATTTAAAGGTTTTAATTTAAAAAAGTTGGTCATTTTTCATTCAATTAGAAACAGTAGTGATTCACTAAGAAGTCATTTAAATTAATCGACAAAATTTATCATTAGGATGTACAGTCACCAAAAATATACCTTGATGTTTTTGTATTTCTAGGTGGTAAAAATGGCGGTAATGGAGCAGCTGGAGGAAAAGGGTGGAAACGCAATTCTTTCTGGTAAAAATGGAGGCACTGGAGGAGCTGGAGGAGCCTCAGGTGGCGTCGGTGGAACTTGTGGAAATGGTGGAATTGGTGGAAATGGGTGTAAGAGTCTAACTGGTGGATTCGGCGGACTCGGAGGAGCAGCTGGAGGTGCAGGTTGTTCAGTTGGTGGTGCAGGCTCATCTTCAACAACGTGTATATGTTAAAATTAGTTGTCAATAGTCTCTGATAAGTGGATTTATTCTATTGTTTACATTAACTTATTAATTATCATTTATTAGACAATACAAAATTTTGATGAATGAAAGAAAATGAGAAAAGTAAAAGTGTATTTTAGTTAATCAAAGGAAAATATAATAAGAAAGTAAATTTGGATTTCCTGTTATACACATATTGTCTATCTCGCGACAAACCGTCGTATCTGCTAAAAACACACTGAAATTTCATTGTGTTTTTAGCAAATACTATGGTTTGAGATAGACGATATGTAAGTACTTTCATGAGATTGATTTCTAATCTATTCCTTCATTTCTTTCAACTTGTCCTTCTATACAGCTTTATCAGAGTATGTCGTTTATTTCTGCAGCCGAACGAATATAATCCACAAAAATGTCCATCTTCACAGATCTTCACAGAATCAGATATATCTTACATAATGGGCGGAGCACAACAATGTGTGACCCCTGTATAAATCCATCGAATTAAAACAAAAATCCCTTCAACTTTACGTTATTGTCCGATTTATAAACAATTTAAATGCGTACATGCACATTAATTTAAGAGCTAGTGGATGATGATCCCTTCTATAACTCCGAATAAAAACAGAGACACATTAAAGTTCAAAGATTTATCTCCACTCTATAAAATTCCTTTTTATTTATCCAACAAATATAAGATTAATGACCGTATCCATTCCATACACAAAGTATACTACAGAGACAATGTATACGAAAAAATATGGGAGATAAAACATTTTCTTATTGATTACAATGAATATTATATCCATGTCAATATTGGAAAATCAGCCTCACCAAATTTTCTTTGCTATAATGCAAAATGGTTTTCCCAATTGAATTATTCCTTGTCATTAGCAACTGATTGAACAAAAAACGAGAGATGAACCTTATTTACTTATCCAATAAACAAACAGACATTAAATCTGTGGCAATAGCGATGCATCAGCACTTTAAACTTTTTCCATGAAAGTGGGGGGATGGAATTTTGAATGGATAGCATCAAAAGAGAAACCGGAAAAACGTGGGAGAGACACCGACAACAATGTGTAAAACGGAAATATCGATTGATTAATGATTATGCAGACAAAAATGCTTTATCTATGAAAATAAAACAAAAAGCATTCTTGAATTAATTGTACGACACGTTTTGAATCGATGGTTATATTTATTTGTGTGTGTGTATACGACAAGACCACACATATAACTTGATAACCCCTGCTGTTTGATATTAACCAGAATATTTGTGATTGTGCACATTCAAACACCATCTCTACTTTAATAATAAAAAAGCTGAGCATGATGAAAGGCAGAATACACTGTTTTCCCCATTGCAAAATATTATTGATAACTTTGTCGTATACGTGAATGATGGTAAAAACCCCTTAAAAGTCTGTAAAACTACGGCACGGAGAAAGTTACTTGAAGTATATTTGAAGTGGAGCTCTTCACAAAGCCTGAACGTGAAGAGCAATTTATTTAATTCAAGTGTAATGTGCTATTAAATCAAGCACGGTGATGGCACTTATATTCACAATGCTTTTGCCAACTATTATGCTTATATATGTGAGATTGATTTTTATTTAATTCGTATTGTATTTACATAAGCGAATTAAGGAATTTTCTGGTGTTTTTCACAGTCTGTCTCAGTTTGATTCTGGCAGACTCTGCCACACCGAAAGAAAAGTGGCCAAATAGAGTCAAAATGTATTCGCAGAATTGTAAATGTCTGAACATTTATTTGGGGTTTTGCTTTATTCATTTTTATTTATTTGGGTGGATTCTTTAATATCTACACCACACAGAAGTTCTTATCTCACTGTATAATTTAACTTCAAAATGCGAAAAGCTAGCGACAAATTCATAGGGAACCCTCGTTGCACCCCAATTTTTTCAGATGCAATAACTTCACTCTGGTAAAATACCCATCAAATGTAATGTCATAGGAGTGAAATAACTTCACTGAAGTTGGTTCACAAAAATAGAGCGCTGACATTAATAACTTCACGGCAAAATGTACTAGAATTTAAAAAAAAATCTGCTGTCCTTGCTAGTTTCCAAACAACATTTCCACGGCAGAGAAAAAAAAATCCAGGCAGTAGCAGTACATTTTTCCAAAAGTCAAGAACCTTATACACTGTATGAAAATGAACTCAAATCAAGTTTATTTATTTATTTATTTCGTCAATGGCATCCGCCCCCTGACTACTTGCATTTTTAATTTTACAATAAAAGAACAGAAAAAGATTATACATGTCAAGTTGAATGAAAAAAAATAGAACAAAAACATAAATAAAAACATTCACCAACGTCACATAGGAGTGAGTCACGTCT